>NC_092024.1:16525069-16832569 GCF_042242105.1 Pempheris klunzingeri | reverse complement strand
CAATCTTTCATTGCCCTACATCTACACGGTGGAAAGTGTGTGTGTGTGTGTGTGTGCAAGAAGAAAGCCCAAAAGAAGTAGACCAAAAAACTTTTCCTCTCCCCTATAGTATTGCAACACTCTGCTGTGGGATACGCATTAAACAAGCTCCTATCGAACGTCTCTGCAGTAACGTGGGAGTGAGTTGCATGTGATAAATGGGGCAGAACGAACAACAGGGTAGAAGCTATCTCACACAACTGCCATTAATATTATATTAGACCACATCACCAAAGGACCAGATCAGTGTTGCTCACACTCACACTCGCCAACGTCTATTACACAGTAAGTGGAGCACTCCTTATGAATATTACACACTCCTCTGTGTTAAAAGCTTTCTATCTGCGTGACATCGTTGGCAAGCTGCTCCACAGCTGTCAAACCGGTGTTGGAGAGTGAGAGAGAGGGTGAGGAGGTACAGGGTGTAACCGTGAATGAGTGTGTGTGTGTGTGTGTGTGTGTGTGTGTGTGTGTGAAATGATGGCGGGGTGGGGGCGGTCTCTGGATATATCTTGTCATCATCACACAGCTGTGAGGGGCCAGTTTGACCAGAGAGAGCCTCAGAAGAAGAGTATTGTGCGGTATGTGTGTGTGCGTGTGTGTGTGTGTGTGTGTGTGTGTGTGTGTGTGTGCCACAGAAACAGAGAAGCCAGCGTAGCATGTTCATGAATATCTCACATGTTTTCCATTCAAAAAACATGTGCGATTATTAAGTCATTGGCCTGTCCCACATAGATGATGTTTGCAGATGTGTACTAAAAGTATGCCAGCTGTCTGTTGGGGAAGATTATAAATGGATCGAGAGCTTCACCAGTATTTCCTCTGCATCTAATCACTATCTGCATTCTCAGGCATATCTCACACGCGTACTGTCCAGCCTTGAGCAACTATTTGGCAGAGCTTTTTAAAACTATCTCAGACATTATAAAGGAAATAGTTGCACCAAATCCACCCACAGTTTTGTTCAGTATCTCTCAGTCTTCCTAAGAAACACACTATAGTCTTTGTAACCCTTCTGGCAAGACGACTGATACTGCTCAACTGGAAGGCCGAAAATCCTCCCTCTCACTTTCATTGGATTACAGATATTCTTTACTTCCTTAAACTAGAAAAAGTTAGACTCACTCTAAAGGGCTCATCCAGTAAGTTTCTGAAAGGTGGCTCCTTTCTACGACTACGGCAAGAGGGTCAACTTTCCACCTAGCCAAGATTAGAGCTCCTTCCCTGCTCCTTCCACTCTCATACATCATGTGAGATGCAGCCTTTTTGCTTTCGTACACTTTTGCTGAAAGACGCAGCTGAAGAAGAGAGAGCATGGTCTCTCTTGTAGGATCTCTTGAAACACAGGGGAAATATTTATGTTAAAAAGATATCTATGTTGAAAAGATTAAAAAAGTGCATTTTGCATAATACGTCCCCTTTAATTAACATTTCCTAATTATACTGATAGTTAACTTGATCCAGGCATATTAAGTTTCTTTCACAGCATAATATTAGCACTATATAAATGTAATTTGTAGGCGATAACGTTTGCATATACACACACTCACACACATACATGCACACAGTCTGGCTATAACCCCAGCCACTTACCTTTTAACCTTAAAATCAGCTTTTTACTAATGAGGTCTGGAACTCAGTCCTCACAGGTGAATATTCATCCAACTTTTCTATTCTTGCAAGGTCCAGATGTCCCCACATGCCTGTAAAAAAAACCTCTCTTTATTCACTCTCTCTCTCTCTGTCTCTCTGTCTCTCTCTCTCTCTGCTCCTCACCTCTCCTTGGCACCTCTCCTCTGAGGCCTCTGAAGGCAGCTGGCTGTGAGAGCAGGTCTCTGCTCTATTAAAACTAGACCTCATCTCATCTGCCATCTATTCCACTGTAAATACACTCTATGTTCACACTGTGCGCTGCTCTCCTTGAGTGCTTCGACCCACCGTCCTCTCTGCGCTGGCAGCAAGGCATATATTAGGTTCTTCAAGGCTGAGTATCCTTGAACCATTATAAAGTGCTGTTTTAGTGCTTCCTGCGCACACCTCCAGCCGCTCAGTTCACTGAATGAAAATGTGAACATAAGGGACATTTTTGGCTCGTTATTAACCCAAAGGCACTCTTTAAAGACACAAAAAAATGTAATTTACTGTTGAATTGACTCGCACTGCAAAATAATGGCTTATTTGAATTGCAAAATTAAAACACTGGCACCATGATTCTTAAAGTGCTGTTAGATCTTAAAATGACAATATTTCCCACCTACAATAGATGGCTTGTTTGCCTTTTCATGGACCCTTCAACTCAATTCGCCTTTCTAGTGTTAAAATCATATTTCAATAAAAGATTAGTGTAAGTTTCTTTCACTACCATTCAACAGTAATGTCTGCACCAGCATTAAATATAGTTCATGTTATGCCAATAAATCCGTTGAGCATATTGTAATGTAAACAACAATAAAAGGATAAAGAGAGAATATACTTTGCGCAGAAGTCATGTACTGTACATTGTCTGCAGAAGTGAAAATACATACGGATTAAAGGATGAGTCATCTTTAAAGCAACTAAAAGTCTGGTTCAGAAAAACACTCGTGACAGGCTGCGTGTGTCTTATCACAGCATGTGTTCACAGTGTGTTGTTGGAGGCACGTGCTCATGAGATGTGAAATGGTGAAATGTGATGGAATTACAAGGAATAATAATAATTTTTTTAAAAAAAGGAGAAAATACAAAAAACAACACTGGAAAAGCGTTCAGAGAGGACATGCCTTTGCAAGCCCGCACAGTCATTTAATTTTGAATGATGTAAAAATTTCTCATAAAATAAGTGACCATGAATGTAAATTGAGAGACTATTTGAGAGACACTGTTTTTAGATACCAAGGATTTGTATAAAAAATTTGTTGACCAGACTCAAAAAATGCTCTAAATGATGTGGATTTTTCATTTTACTTCTCTGTTCAGTTGTGTTTTCTGCACATTTTAGTTCCCAAATTTGAGGTCGATTTTACCAGGAGTAAAATTTTCAATCTTATTGAATATTCAGTCTGAAACTATTTGGAAGCAGTGTTCATCTAGCATCAAACAACCATTCTAAAGTTGAAATTCGAATTTTTCCAATACTTCATTTTATAACCAAACATGTACAAATAGACATTCCCATCATCCCCAGCTTTACTTTGTGTGTAATGCTGATTAGCAAATACTTTTATGACTTTACCACTCTACCCTACACTATCCATGGTTTTTAATAAACCAACCACCATACAGCTGTACAAACAGGAATGAAAACCCCCTCTCTGGGAGGTTTAATAGCTAAAAAAAAATCAAGCACTGCATATTGTTTTCATTAATTGGAAAACAAAGGCAGTGAGAACTTACAGGAATGAAAGTTATAACACATTATGTATTAGATACTCTGGCATGTTTCAGTTTAGGATAAAACATCACACAGACACATCACGTTTAGGCTGTTAGTGGTCATAAAGCAACAGCAAGAGCCACAGCAGCTTTTCCAAACATCTGTTAAGTGCTACTTGCTAATAAGAGGTTCCCAGTGGTTAGAGGGACTCATTTTGCAAGCAGGTGTTCACAGGAGGGAGAGGGGTTGGATATATATTTTAGAACATTATGTTACCTTTGACAAGTGAAAAGAAAAGAACACTCTGTGTTTCAAAACTCATAGAGATAGAAATGTTATATTGTGAGAACAGCTGGCTGGTGTGTCCTTGAAGCAGTAAAATAGTCAGAATAAATCAGCCTGTGTGATTTTAATAAAGTCATTCACACAAGTCCATATTCAAGTGAAACATATATTTTGTCCATGGCATCAATATAAAATTTCTTTTAATTGGTGGTGTCAGACAGTAGTCCACCCTTAATTTTCTCTATCAGCTGACAAGAAATTACAACATCGTATTGAATTGAAGGGGGAGTGCTTCACAGAGGTTGAGACTAATCTTATTTTACTAGGGGACATAAATCCTAGAGGTCTGTGGCCATTCCTGGACTCATTCCCTGCAGTTTTAAAGGTTAAGAGCCCCCTATAAAAAAGCAGGACACAACATTAAGTTTCTGATCAAGACGAGGATACATGAGACCCTTGAGTGCTGTTGGAATGTGTCATGTTGCATAAATTCCCTGACTTAACTGACAGCGATTACTCCCTAATTAGTCTGCAGAGACAAAAGAGGCGTGATGAGGGTGAACCATTTCTGTCAGTTTCAACACAGCGGTGTCGTTGTGATGCTCCGAGGTGCAACCTACTTGTGTCAGGGAGTGAACCACATGTTTTGGCGTGAATGCACGGAAATTAAGACAAACAGGTAACAATTTCACATTTTCATGCTTTTCTTGTGTAGATTTTTTTAGCGGATTATTGCACATTTCAAATTATTACAAACGCAGAGCTTTTTTTTTTTTTTATTGGTGTTATGTTGCTTTCAGGCCATTCATCTCAGTGTCATCAGGTCAAATCTGGTGGAGTGGGCGATAAGAGTTGGGACCAGCATGCATTACTGGCCCACAGTGTCCTTTTTCATGCTAGACAACACTGGACACTGATGAAAGTGATGAATTACATTTTTTCTCATTACTGTAACAAAGCCATTTTCATGTATTTGTTCACAGAGGAAATTTTACCTGTGGTGAGGTGTGTGAGGCCTTTCTGCTGTTGGTGACAATGTCTGTCACATTGGGTCTGTAGAGAAGGTTGCAGCTCAAAATGTTTGAGGAGCACGTTGGGACAGAGTGGCGGAGCACCAACTCTGGTTCTCTAGCTACTAAATGCTCAACTATGTTTTCCAGTTGCTAACTCTGTCTTTCTGCCCTTTGGGTGCTTTTGTGTCCAAAAACGCTGCTTTGAGAGTCTCACATCTGAAGCAAAACAGGAAATTTAAGGGCCGTACACCCCAAATTATGACCTGGAAGAGGTTATAAATGTACTTCACATATTTCAGCAACTTTTACTTACAAAAATATGACGAATTAAGTTATAATTACATTTCCTTTAAACTTCAGAGGAAAGGTGCCACACTCTCCCAAGAATATTTAATGAAGGTAAAAATTCACAAAGGTTTGGCCTTATGACCTAACTTCATAAGATATCTGATGATATTTTATAAAGTAATATTGTATTGAGACATGTGTTTGTACTTTGAATAAATTTTATGTTTTTGGCCTTGAGATAGTGTTGTGTTTTCATTTACCCAGATACACACATAAACTCTCTTTCTCTGTAACACACACACACACTTTTGTTTCCACTCTCCTGCACATCTTCTGTCTCCCTGGTGGCACTATCATAGGGGGGAAATCGGTATCTCTTCCCTGCAGCGCTGCATGAGCTCCATCTCCTTGCCTGACTTGACTGGCCCGTAACATGCAACACACACTGAAACCTCTATACTCACTTTGATCGCTTCGGACAGACGGAAAATCTATGTGAAGAAGTGAGGGAGAGTGAAAAAAGACAGAACGCCCTTAAACGCACTGTAGGCCATTTGCTTTGCTCGCACAGTTTCCAGCAGTGAATCCACACACACACACACACACACACAAACACACACATAGATACACTCAAAGGGATGATGATTATTATTACCCCTCTCCTTGTGGAGGTTTGGGATGACCTTCTTTGTCCGTCCCCCAGTGTGCTACTGCTGCTGGGGCTGCTGGGTTGAACTAGCCAGAGGGCACGAAGGGCCCATTGAGGCCCTGTGATGGATGGACCACGCTTATTTATGGAAGAAAAACTCCGCTGTGTGGTGTATTTGGTTTGTTGGTGTGTGTCCAGTATGTATGAGTATGTATTTGTGTGTGCGTGTGTGTATGTGTGTGTGTGTGACTAAGATGCAGGTAAAATGAGAGCGTTTGAGGTGAAGGGAGGAGTAAGTTGTGTGGTGATTTTGAAGTGTGTTCTAACCTTGACCTCGCTTCTGGGCAGGATAAGGCCAAAGTGTGCATGTGTGTGTGGGGGGGGTGTGAGAGGGAGCATAGCTGACAGGGTTTTAAAGGCCAGAGGATAGTCTAACCTTGGCACAGAATAGTCTGGACTCTAGCCAGCCTCATCTTCACCTTAATCCCAGAGCCTCATACATCCTTCACCAGTCCCTGTAGAGACGATGGCATATTTCACTTTATGACCTGATCATATTTCTGATAAAGCTTCACCATTACACCCCAAAAGAGCTCACTGAATATTGCCCAGATGAATGTCAAGAGCAGGTTAGTGAGCAGCACTGCCTCCTTGCACCTGTTGATGGCACTATTGAGCTTCCATATCCTGCTCTGCTATCTTCAGTCATCAACAGTCAGATAAAGGCAATAACAACCACCAAACCGCCGTGAAACCCCCTCATACCAGGTTCCTGCTTCCCCTCCCGCCTCCACCCACCCTCCCCTGGAGCTCTGATGGATGCGCTTGCCTGAAAAACTACTTATGAAACACTTAACAATAATAATGTTGTTATTTCTCATTCACTATTCTGCAGAGCTTACATTTAGTCTCTCCAGCTGAAGCAGAAGGTAAATGACAAAAACCCACACTTGTCACTAAATGTCATATAACTAATATGAATGGTGAAAACATGCAAAACAATGACTGCATCTAAATTCTAATGGCAGCCGTGGGTGCCATGGGTGCGATGTAAACATTCGCTCTGTTGAATGATTAGATATGGAGAGTAAAACTGAAGAATGGATGAAAAGGAGAAGCATAAACAAAAAGAGCAGCCTAGAGCTGAAGGGCAAAATGCAGAATGTGATGTGTTATTTGTCTTTGTTTTTTTTTCACTTTCAAAATGGGCTAAATCTGTATATAAACTTTGTTTTTTTATTTTCTATCTAGGCTTTCTTTGCATTAATGAGCATGAACACTATTAAAAATTAATAGTTTTAAGGATTAACATGAAGAACAAGTTCACTTTACCTAACCAGTGCCCAGTATATCTACTCCCATCAAAGCCATCTGGGTGTTCTGATACCAACTACACTAAATGAGTGTATCTTATTATTCAAAATTATGCTGTGTTAGTGAGTATCAGGAGAATGTTTTGTCTGGTGCAATTATATAGATCCGCCCTGGCAGTGGGCGCGTATGCATTATTAATATCTCCATATTACAGTGTTCTGTTGGGGTAACCAACAAAGTTCTGCTGCAGAAGGAAATCAAATCTGACAAATATCTTGTTTGTCACTGAGGCGAGCTCTCAACGCCGTCTAATAAAAGATGGAAGCAGAGCCAGAGAGGCAGGCTTTCTTTCCAAACAGGCAATTTTCCTCTTGCCTTAACCCTTACCCTGACCCTACTGCTAACCTCCACCCTGTCCAATACCACGGACAAAGAGCACATATTTCATGTGTTCAATCATTGTCGCTGACGTTATGGCCATTGGCTGTGCTGTCAGGCGTGACTCCAGTATATACTGGCTAACCTTCGGGTCCCTGCAAACACTGCAACAGCAGTTCCCCAGCCTCCCACAGTGATGGCTGCCTGGGAAATAGAAGTGCAGCCTCCCTGTGATCATTCCAGGAGCCATCCTGCCTAACAGCTCTGGGCTTTATGGCTCTGCTGCTTCTGATGATTCACACTCTGTCGTATAATGCAAGCACAGCTACACGGACGGACAGATTCATGGGTGCACACCATACAGTCAATGGTCCACACATGCACTCACACACCTATACGCTGCACACATGCACACCAGCGAGGCTCATACACAGATACATTGACAAACAAGGCACATTCCTGCAAACACAGGAAAACACACTCACACACACAGCTACACACAAGCCCACACACTCAGGGAAAATACATCAGTACATACAACAGTACATGGAACATACTTTGCACAGTGAAGAGAAAACATTCCTGCACACACACACACACACACACACACACACACACACACACACAGTTAGACTATGATACAGGTAGTAAAATGTTCAGGTTAGGTTAATTTAAAGGTATAGTTTGGATTATCTGGAGTTTGGTTGTTCGATGTACTCATCCATAATTCATGTATTACTTATATACCTAAGTATGTATATTACTTTTAGAATATTTTCACTGCTCGACATTGCCATCAGGCAGCGCTTTCAATGGGGAATTGAAGCCATTCTCTCTCTCTCTCTCTCTCTCTCTCTCTCTCTCTCTCTCTCTCTCTCTCTCTCTTTGCTCTCTTCAAAGCCACAAGACTCCATTGACAACAATATTTTTACCTTGCCAAACATGGGACTTCACAGTGCTACTGCTGCTTCAATCAGTGTACTAACACATTAATTTGCATCCAAACTAACCATGTAAAACACCAAAGTCACACAATAACACAAACAAACTCACAGATCGAGGCAGCGGCAGCAAAGCAGGTCCCCTTCTCTGTGAGATAAAGTTCCTCAGAGTCATGCATAGAGGGATTCTCATTTTCAGTTTCACTCCAAATATAGTTAGCAATCTGGTTGAACGTTGGCTTGTGTTTCTTTTTAATGAGTGCATTGTTATCGGAACCAATAGAAATGCTAGATGCAGATTCAAATAAACTGGGATTATTATCTAATAAATCAGACTTTAAAAACAATTAATAAACACATAGACCAGCATTATGCGTAAATGATGCGAGGCAAAAATTTGCTTCACTTTCTGTCTGACCACACTTTGAAAGTAATAACTCTCAAAAAGCACTTTGAAAATGTGAGAACTGTACAAAATGTGCCCATTTTCCAAAATGTGCCTAAAATTGGTCCTCACAAAGGTTACGTTCAAGACCAAACACATACATTTGCACCACTTTCTACATCTTCAAAGCATCTTAGATATTTAATTTAATGTATTTAATGGTTTTTATTATTACTTATTACATGCCAATAAAAAATTATGAATTAAATTGACGTCCATTCATTGTGGACAGCCTGACTTAAATTCTAACTTTAATTAGTTCATACTTTACCCCTAACCTTAACCAGGACCTCAGAGGTGACAGTTTACCACATTGGGTCGGCCTTCGGTCCCCATTAAGGCTACTGGTCAGTATTTAAACTGGAAATGGTCTCAATAAGGAAAGCAAAACACACACACATTTACACACCTGTCCTCACAAAACATGCAGTCAGGTATACTGTAGGGCAAGCACCTGCCATTACACACACCTCCCTCCCACCTCCCACACACACCTGTACAACATACACACTGTATACACAGTCAGATTGAATGACAGACACACAAACAAGCCACACACCTGCGTGCATCGGCAAACACATACCGGTGTGTGAATGTGAATGTGAATGTGTGAACACACACACACACACACCCTTCTTCTGCCCAGCTAACGATGTCCCACCACCAGTCCGACAACGTATTTTAGTTGCCTTGGTAACCTCACGGCGACTTTAAGACCCCATTAAAATCAGTCAGGATGGTATAAAAAAAACAGATCTAACAAAATCCCTCTTAACCTTTACCAATCCTCCCCCCTCTCTGTCTCTCGCCCCCGTCCTCTCATCCTGTCTCCCCAGAATGCCATTCAAATCCACCTGTACCTCTTCACCTTCATCATCCTGCACATTTTTCTCTCTATTTCCTCTGGACTGAGAGACTATTAGAACCTCTCCCCTCATTTCTTTGCCTCCCTAATTCCCTGGCTTTCCCCCCTTTTCTCCCCCATCCGATCTTGTTCCTACTCTCTCTAGTACAGTCCCCTTCTTGCTCGCGGCTATCTGTCTGCTCCCTTTTCATCCCCTCGCTTCCCCTTCATCTCTATCCCTCCATATACTCAGATGGAGTGGATGGACCTTCCCCATCTATCAACCCCAGCTATGACATTTTATCCCTCTCATCCTCTTCTCCATTCCTCTGTATCATCATCCCTCTCTCTGTCTCTGTCTCTCTCTTTCTCTCTCTCTCTGTGCAGAACCCCCAGCACCCCCCTCCACCACCCCCAGCCATTTCCCTTTGAATGCAGATGCGAGCCACTGCATAAATAGCACGCTATATATTTTTTCTGAAGCTCCCCTGATTGAAGTCCAGCCATGACCAGTACGTTGCTTATCCCTTGCATCCCTTATCTCATCCTGGCGGCTGTAAAAGAACAGTATCCTTCACTTCTGTGTCTCACTGTGGATGTGAATGAATGATGCATCGTGATCTGCAACATCAAAGTTGTGTTGTTTTATTCATACATCTACATTATCTGGCTGCCCTTGGCGTGTGTCAGTAGAGAGTGCAGTGGTGTCTGGGAGCGGGCCGACACTGTCCTGCCCCGGCCACTGTCATACTGATGTATGGCTGCAAATTACAGCGATAAAAGCCTGACGCTGCTACTGTTACCAGCCACTCGAATGCACTTAATGCAGAGTGGGAGGGAGGAAGAGGAAGAGGATGTGTGTGATGCACTGCACGCTCGCTTGTGTTTGTTATTTTGAGTTACGAACTGTTCAGTTGTCACTGTCCCTTCGGGAGGCCACTACAAGGTAAATTGGATGTATCTACAACTGTCAAAGTGTAGGTACAGTTTGTGTGTGCGTCTGGTGGGATAATAGGATGGCTGCTTGAGTGAACTTTCTCTATCACTCCGTGTGTTACTACCGACAATGTCAGTGAACAGCGTTTTGTCAGATGTTACCGCTTTGAGCGATGTGTAATTCTCAGTGCAATGACAGCGAAGACTGAGATGACTTTGAAGAGGTGGAAAAGAGGGGAGCGAAGACAGAAGGGGAAAACAGAGTTATGAAGTTGTGAGGAGGGTAGAGGAAATGACAGGAGGGGAACAGAAAATGGAGGACAGGAAAGAGAGAGGAGGCAGAGAGGGATTTGACGTAAGAAGAGATTGAGGATGGATGAGAAGAGGAGGGAGAAGGAACCAGGTGAATCAGTGGAAACAATCAAAGTAAACACAAGAAAGACAAGGATGCAGGGAAAGGGTGAGAAAGAAAGAGTGAGAATTTGTCAATGTGTTTGAAGGAGAGGGGGAAGGTTATATTTAGCTCAAGTAGATGATTTCACCCCTGGAAAGATTTCAGCTTGAAAGAGAGCAACATAAATGCTATTTCAGGAGCTATTATGGTTAAAATAGACAGGTTCTGGTGGAAAATCTTTCCCTATGGAAAATTCACAATCTTGAGGACATCATTTGGGCAGACAGTAGCAACAAGTCCTCCAACCTGAATGACACGACACTGTAATTTGGCACATGAACAAAGCCAGGCAAAACCAGATGATTTGTATGTCCAACCTTCCACACAGGCCTCCTTACTAAGAGGCATTACAGCCTGAGGGTCTTGTCATGCTTGATCAGAGCTAGTTTGTATGTATGTACTCATGTAATTTAATTAAAGAGTTTGGTCTAGACCTGCTCTTTATGGCATCTTGAGATAACGCTGTTATAAATTGGCGCTATATAAATAAAGATTGATTGATTGACTGATGTGAAAAGTAAAAAAAGTTGTGTAAAGAATGAAAAAAAGAGCTAGTTGAGAGAATAAGAGAGCAGAGAGTGGTATATAGAGAGAAGTTCAAACATGGGTCCTTTCTCACCTCAGCACAGCTGCTATTCATGGTGTGAGGTGAGTTTGAATGGGTGTTCAATTTAAAAAGTTACAAAAATCGTCAGACAAATCCTCCCCAATCTGATATCAGAAAGGTGTGGATGGAGGAGTTTCCGAAACTGTTCAACCATCTGAATAGTATGATGGAGTATTATTATTAGTATTATGATTCCACCTTTGCTAATGATTGATAGGTCAAATGTAAACATAAGGACAAGGTCAAAGGACTATTTCAAGATTTACAAGATATGATTTTTTCACTTTCCTCATGAATTAGCTGAGAGGACCGATACCCCTCTCATGTCTTTGTTGTGGCATAGCTTAGCTTAGCATAAAAACTGGAAACGGGGGAACAGTTAGCGTGATTCTGTCAAACTACAGAAATACATTTACCAACACAACTACAGCTCACTAAGTGACATGTTGTATCTGCTCTGTTTATATCAAACACAAGCAGAATTGTAGAAACAACAATTTGTGGTTTGAATGGAGTTATGTGGTGTAATAATTTCTTTGTGAACAACAGCAGTGACTTCCTGGAAGCTTGTCATCACAGTGCAGTTGCCAGGCAACAAGCGCCACAGCCGGAGACGGTCTTTACACAAGTGCTGGGTAGATGGATAAACTGAGCAAATAACTCCCCTTAAACCAGAAACTGTGCTGATTAGTTAGCATTTAGAGGTTTTAGCAGGCATATTGCTGAGATGTTCCCTCCCTTTCTAGTGTTTATGCTAAGCTAGGCTAATTACTATACGGCTCTTGTAGCCAGCTTATCGCACAGGCGTGAAAATGGTATTAATTCAACGCTTGGAAACAATCGAATAAAAGTGTTTCCCAAAATGTTGAACTACTCTTTGATTTTTTTGACAAAGTGACCAACGCTTCCATTTTTCTGGTGAGGTCAGTGTCAAGACTCCGTGGGTCCATTTAAACAGCATACTTGTTTTCTTTCTTTTATCCTATTTTTAACACCATCTGGATAGATAGAGACAGAAAGACTGCCTATACTTGTTCTGGAAATATACCTAAGTGTCTGAACACTGTGTATATGTAAATCAGGGTGTTTGTATGTTTGAAAAGTGTGTGTGTGTGGACATGCAGGAGCCTGTGGATGCTTGCATGAATGTCTGTGGGTGTTGCTGTGTGCTTGCATGCTTTCATGTGCACGAGGATTTGTGTGTCTGCACATAAACACACATGACTTACAACAGCCCGACCATTCCATTGATTTTTGCTGGCATTCTGTTGGGATCTCATTTGTGCCTCCAAATCGCTTAATTTCACTGAAATTACAGCCAGATTCCCAAGACAACAGCCCAAGAGAAAATAATCCTCAGACCAAACGGTGGTCTCTCTCCATAAACACAACTTCAAAACAAACATTGGACTCTGTTTCGTTGTGAACTAATAAACGTTTTGTCCACAGGTTTACTGTACTGCACAGACCATTTAATGACTTCCTCCCTGACTAACTTGATATTGAACCTAATGGTTTAGTAGCTAATTGGCTTACTGTATGTGGTGATGTTTCATCTGTGCAATGTTAAAGACAGTGTGTGTATGTGTGGTTTTGCTCCACAGCAGTGGAGTCATTGCTTCTTAATGGTCCCTTTTTTTTCTTTTTTTTTACTCGTTGGATCTACGATAGGTCTGTGTGGCAGACAGGTGCAGAATACCAATGAGGATAGCAGTTTCCGTAGGAATGGAGTGATCAGTCCAACACGCCGCAACCTCACAAATCAACCTCTATCTCTGTGCAATTTCAGTTTAATGAGCTCAATTGGAATGAAAGTTCAGGAACAATATTGCCAAAGCAATTAGGTACAAATGGTTAGTGTATCATTTAGATAATAATGAGACACAGTGAGGGAGTAGCTTTTGTGTTTTTCGTGTTTTCCAGGGGCATGTTACAGGATAAAATTTAGGCAATCTCAAAAAGTTGTTGCACTGTTTAGGTATTCAGGTTGTTCTTGGATTTGAAATCGGTTTACGTGATGAAATAATCAGCTACCTAAATAAATTACTAAATTAATTTGTGCAGTGTATTATATAAGATGAGGAAATGCAGTAGAACAAACATAATGAAAAAATGAAATCAATTACAGTTGCAAAAAACAAAAACGACAAAACAATAATAGAAAAGAAACGTACTTTCAGTGCAATAATAAGCTGTCCCAAATTTAATACAGGAAAAATAAAGGTGCAGCTGAGAAAAATCATCAATTAAATGCACAAGAAAATAAGGGAGCTTTTAATTCAGATTTGAAAGCGGCTATTTTAGATAAGGACATAACTGGCAATACTTTTTAGAAAAGGGTAGTAACAACATAAAGATGGAACATTTGAGATAAAGTGTTTTTGTATGTGCAAACACATACAAAATATCTCTCTCTATATATTTTATCTATTCCTACAATATCTATTTTACACTCGACTGTGATAGTTTTCCTGAAACTATAATATTGATCCAAATAATCTCAACTCAAGACTCTAGAGATTTCAACCACATCACATTGTCTTCATCAACAACTCCATTGGTTGAATTGTAGCTGTTGTAATTCCACAGATAAACCATGCTATTTATTCCCTGATGAAGATCATGATGTGCAGTTGAAAAGGGCAGTAAATACCATTTTGACCATATTGTCAAACTAATATTTTCAACAACAGAATCCAGCTCATGATTTTTTTTTTTTTGCTGAAACCTAAGGACAGAGGGGGCTCTAATATTGTATAGATTTCAAAGCCCTCAGATAAAAGGTCTTTTTTTTCACGTTTGGTCCCACATAAATAAATGTGATTAGACGATGATGTGACAAGGCCTAAAAGATCAAATGATTATGATGAGGAGAAAAATCATGATGTGATTCATGTGATTCCCTCTCTCTCCCCGCTGTTCTGCTGAAAACCCGTCCTGCACTCACAGGCTCAAACACACACTTAAAAGCTTTACGCCATACACAGGGAGTGTACCGCTATGCTCAAAGCCCATTTTAGTTTTGTTGCTCAGGTGTGAGACAGCTCATGTAGAGGGATAAGGCGCCATCTGGGAGCAGACGAAACCCCCAACATGGAGACTTTATTAAAGACTCGACAGGTGACTGAGGTCCGCAAGAGATGGGCTCCATCGATGGAGAGACACACAAATAATGCACACACACACAGGCATACAATTCTCCATCTCCCAGTCCCTTCACACTCATAGATTGCTTTCATCCCATAATAACCTCCTGGCCCCACCAGCTCCATCCTCTGTCTGCCTCTGTCTCTCTGTTCACTCTCATATTCTCTGCTAAATTTCCTTTTCTCTCTTCTATCGTTCACATCTCCCTCAGCTGCCTCTGTCTATTCTCCATTCCTTCGCTGTGCTTTGCTCTTCCACCTTCTGCTCTTCTTATACCTTCCCTTCCTCCTCCTTATCATTCTCATCCCCTCAGCTCTACCTTTAAACCCTCTCACCTCCCGCCCTCCCCCCTCCCTTTTCCCTGGCCTTTTCTACTATTCTCCCTCGGTTTCCATCGCTCTCTCTGCCTCTCCCTCTTTTCTCGGTGTTGCTGTAAAGGTCAGGTTAGCTCCATGAATAAGCTGTAGATTTATGATGCTGCCATCTCCCAGGAATCACTGTGACCAGGGCCAAACAAAAACAACACTGCAATAGAGCGCAATAGATCGCCCGAGCCCCATTCAGCAAACGTAGGGGTTATTAATGAGGCTATGGGCCGGTGCACCAGAGGTTGAGGGAGTGGTTAAAGCCGTGGGTAGGCACCTATACACACACACACACACACACAGCAATGCACATACAATATACGACAGTGACTTCCAGCTAGAGCACAACTAGAGCAAGAATACATGGAAAGCTATTTTGAAAAAATATAAAATAAGATTTTATCATATAACAATATATAATATATATGAAAAATATAAATCCACATATTTGTGTTAAAGAGGAAAATAGAGCGTTTAGGACTACGAGTTGATGTGATGCCAGTATGTCATATGGCTCATTTCTTATGGTTACATAAGGATGGTAATTAAAATATGAGTACATTTTACAATCCTTGTTACACAGTATTTCTATTTTAGCGACCTTTTCCTCTGAGCCAAGAGGAGTCTGGGCTTGCAAGGACAGAGTCACAGGGAGTGAAATGAGAAGCACGCCTCCTGATCACCACTAACCGCGCTAACTGTGATTACTATAAGCGGTTTTCACAGTAATTATAAATAACATCCATTCAGGTTTAAATCCATTCAAGTACACCTCTGGAATATGATGGGTGTGTCAGTGAAGGGCCACTTGAGCTCATCATATTGGACTTTTGAGGTACATCAGACAATAAATGCTGGGAGCCACCATTATACAGTATGATTAACACCTACACGCTGCTTTTTATAACTGCAGTCACTCACATATATTTATGGAAACACAAACAACCTGATAAATGGTGATAATGAATATCAAGGGAAAATAGGACACAAGCTCAAGCATCAGCGACAACTCACTGAATAAAAACATTAAAGGCAAATATAAACTAACAAGAGAATTTAGATAAGTAAGCCTTATCAACCTGTGCAGTTCAATCAGTGTCTGTAAATACGAACATCTTTTTTTCCACAGCTAGACACTGTGACAGGCTGATTTCCTGGGGATATGGTCAAATGTTCTGCTTACTATATGCACAAAGGGATAAAGCTTTTTTGTGTGCATAAAAGCTTTTCCCCTAATAACACAACAGATTAAAGTCTTAGTGCTGTTTTCCAGCTTTGGAAGAGATTGGCCATGTTCACTTTGAACTATTCTATCAGAAAAGGAAAATACATGTGATTTTCTTTGACATTTTCTTCCAGGATTTCAACACAGCAAAGTCTCCCCTGAGTAGTCACTCCTGAACATTCCTGGAGTTATATGTTCTTAAGGTGTATTTTTCAAGAAGACATCCTCTGTTCACAAACACTATATAAAAATCTTAGGGATTTTTTTTTTTCCTGACAAATTCTCAGATGCTTTTGCAGATTTTCCCTGCTTCTTATGTAGTTAGGGGATGCTCAGACACTCAGGCACTCAGACAGATGAAATTACCCGTCTACACCTCCAGCCAGCCTCATTACTCGCTTCTTCCTCACAATTTCCTCGCCCTGCTCCTGCACCCACCGGCACCCCCACGCCTCCCTCAGTGGATATTTTCACTCCCGCAAGTGTTGGGTCACAACAGGGTCAACCTCCAGTCAACAGTCTGGTTTAAAATTTAACGACAGCCCTGATGCATATTTCATTGTTCTATGCCCTCTATCCATCACACTATATCATTCTAGTGGCATGTCTCTCTTCAGCTCTCCCATACGTGCGTGATCTGGTCTCCATATTTGTCCATCACCAGGGAACAGACCTCTCGGCAGCATATTGTACTTACGGTATAATGCAGCAGTGAGTGACATGCGGAAAGCCATTAAGACACCTTTACTGTCACTGTAAATGAATAAAAAGTAGTGCACAAAACTGCCTGTTCTCCTTCTCAAAAAAAAATGACAGAATTTACAGCAAAGGGGATTTAACTGAATGTCTCTCATCTTTGGTGCGTAGGCAGTAGACGTAAAAGCTGAAAAGGTCACCTGAAGTCAAAATGGAAAGCAAACAGATTTTTTTTAAAAAAGAGAAAAGAGTCAACTATTTTTCCATGCAGCTTTATTGCAGCTTCACAAAAAGTAAGATTGAAATCAATAGCAAGTGTTTCAGTCCCTCAGTTTCTCATCAGCCTTTAGCCATTAGCCTTTGATTGTGGGTCACTTAAATATACCAGACAGGTGCAATCGATGAGCCTTCAGTCCAATTAAGCAGAAAAAGTGTATACTACAACATTAAATAAAAAAAACACATACTAAAATTGCTGCTGTCAGTGTGAGTAAAATGTGATAATGTCACATTAATCAATAATAGTCAGATGAGTAGGGCTGTTGGACAAAAAAATAAGGAAAATAAAAGTATCTAGAAGAGGATCATTGTGACAGAAGACATAAGCTACAGCCCAATCCCATACTACATACTGGTTTAATACAAGAATGTATTGTGTGTTCACACCGCAAGTTTCTTAAACCTTAAAAAGTCAGAACACACTCAAAAAAGCTTCATTTTTCAGCATGCTGTTGATGTACACCATCGTTCCACAATGCAATGCACAAAGGAAATGTTAGAGCTGCTTACGGGAAAAAATAAACCGGTGAGGAAATTCTATTTATACCTGTAAACATATCAAATATCAAATAAACTTGATATGCCTCATGGCTAAATGCGCACAGCAAAAAGTAGCATCATCATGTAAAAAAAAACCCCAAAACAATGAAACAATAGAAAAACTTCAAATGACAGTGAAGACCCACATTTTAACTTCCACATAAACTACAGATGCAGACACACAATAAGTAATCGTCAGCTATTATGGAAACAAAAAAGTTTTCCGTTCGCTTTTGAGCATGAGATTTCTGGCTAGCACTGCGTTTTGAACGAGATAACGTCTCATTCTTTTGATGTGTGAAATTAATTTATGTCAAAACAAAGTGAGGATGTGATGAGACAACTCCAGAAAGTATTTCTGAAAAACAAACGATTTTTTGGTAAGACATTATGCTGTCCTTTAGTGAAGTTTAATTGGCAGGAACTTTCCAGAACCAGTAGCAGCTTGACTGACGTCTGTCAGCACACCTTTTGAAGCATTTCCTGTTAAGAAGAAACAGATTATAGTCCAATAAAAAGCATCATGATGAGCTGAGTGACAGTGCGACGATGTTGAGGCTCAGTGGTTGATGATTGTCGGCCACTGGGCCAATCCTAGCTGAAACTAAGAACTGGCCTTTTATTACGATATATGGAGTCACTTGACGTCTAGACGCCAAAGCTTAAGGATGTCGTGTTTTTTCTTAAATTGGAAAAGATCAGGAATGAGGTGATAAGTATGGGAGATTCTTTGGGAAATGGTAATCAATGTAACTAATTACTTTTGTTGGTGAGTTATTAATAAAGTACTGAGAAGCAATTTTCTACTAAATGACTAACTCACCTAATGATGGTTGGTATTACAAATTAATATTTCCTGCTGTATAATCAATAATTCAATTTTTGGCCCCATATAAATAATTTACATGCTATGCAGGTTTCTGAATTAGAGCTCTAGCACGTTCATTTTTTAACCTCAAGCACTGACTGTCTCTTTAAGAAAAATAAAAAGCACTACAGCTAGCAGTGTTTGCCTCCAATTTCAAAAACTAGAATGAAAAAGTGAGGAGAAGGAAGCTGTGAGAGAAAAAATAGAGAGTTGAACATCTTTTCTCATCACGGCAGAGCAGTAGCTGGCATCTGACTTCACATCCTCCCGTAGCTCCCCATGGTGAGGGGAGAATAATGTCACACTGGTAAGGTACAAGATTTGATTTTGTTTTCCCATTCCTGAAGAGAACTCTTATCTTGAGCTTTCATTTCCAAAGGATTAGATTTCCATGGATTTAATTGCAATCCCTTAAACCCCAGTATCCTCTTGTCTAACTCTCGCTCTCTGTGGGGGAATTCCACCTCAGCAATCTTGTCTGTCTGAACCACAGCAAGCGTCCCGTCTACCTGTGCTGTGATTCTGTCTGCTGCTTTCTAGCCTCAGCGCTGCTGAACTCTGGCTGACCTGACAGTAGACTGGTTTAACCCAGCGGTAACCCCACATCTACTCGTCTCATCACTATCTCAAGAGGAACCCAACCGCACGCACACACACACACACACACACACACACACTCACTCACTCACTCACTCACTCACACCCACACAAATAACACACACATACAGCCCATTCATTCGAGCACCACGGTTGACTGGCAGTGAATTGCCTCGCACTAAATAAAGTTCTCATCCATTTTTAATTGAGTTCGGATGCAGCGAAAAAAAAAAAGGGAGGCAGGATATATGCAAGCTCCAAAATACAGTAGGCGCACAAACAAACAGACATGAAAGAGTATGCATGCAAGCGACGGCCTCAAAGCAGTGTGAAGCTACTGTACGCGGCTTCAGTCAACAACAGACAGTCTGCTGCAAGGTGGCTCGTGGCAAACGGAGCATATGGCTCCTTAGAAATGTTGCTGCCTATGAATGGAAATCAGTCTGCAGATGTTTGTGCTCAAATCTTCCAATGGAGTGTGTTTACTGGACGTATGATGGGGTTTCTTTCCAGATGAGTGGTTATCATGGCATTGTCAGGCACAATAAGAGACTATAGCAGTCACGGGTTCAGTCCTCGCCTTCTTGACAAATAAGTGTTAAAGCATACAAAACAAACACTTCAAACACCCGCCCATTACAGTTTTGCGAGGTCATGTGTCGGCCACCCATCACACGCTGAACGTTCTGTGCTGAAAGCATGTGCTGAAAGGTTGAAATCTGAAAATATAATCAGTCCAGTATAATTCCAGTATAATTCAGTCCATCAATCAGTCATACTTTATCTAGAAATCAAGGTCCATTCAACAACCAGCCTCCATTTTCCTTTGTTGGAAAATCTAATCTTTTCAAGATGAACCTCATGTCATCTTCTGTGCACTGAATCATTTCTTCTCTCCTACATCATCCCTCTCTACTCACTCTAACATGTCATCAAAAGCGGGGGAAAATACATGTGTTTCTAAGGATGTTGTCAGGGAACAAAGGCTCAACTTGTCTTTTTTTTTTTTTTTTTTTTAAAAGGTGATCTGGAAACTGAAGTTTTTTTCACACCCAATAAAAAACAACAGGCTCAGACTTCATAAGAAAAGAAAAGGCAGAAACAAGATGCACTGCAAGCAACACAAAGGACAGTATAATGGCAGCAGAGGCATACTTTAAATATACATGACAGTTTGAAGATGGCTTCTAAGTATAAACATTAATGCTACACATGGCAGAAATTCTGAATGAGTCACCCATTAGTTCAGTGCCGAATCTGCTCGCTCTTTGTCAAAAAAAGAGGGACGACAGAAGAGAGGGAGGACAAATGATTACTGTGCTGTAATGGGACACAAATAATATGCTGTGAAAGCACTGTAGTAATGGTGTCTCAGTGTGTGTCTGGGTTCTCTGAATCTGTGTGTATGTGTCTGACTGCATCTAAAGGCTTGTGTAGTCCGCTAGTAAAGTCCGTATGCATGTGTGTGCATATACTCCGCCTCATTGTGTGTATATTTGCCACTGAATGTGGCACTAAGAGCATTACATGGCTGAGTGCTCCACTGACTCCCAGCAGGGCTTTTAGACAACTTAGTGTCCACCGTTTTGCCTTGTAACACACAAACACACACACTAACACCTTTGCCTCACTGTATGGTCGCCGTTGTGCGTGTTTTTGTGAGTGAGTGTAGGCAGGGGTGAAAGAGTGTCTGTGTGAGCGACAGCTTGCCCTTTACTGCAGCATAAACTACGCTTACAGACCGCTCAATCAAGACCAGGTCAAAAAGTGGCAAACAGTGTAACACAGCACGTCATCACTGTTTATGAAACTGAACAGAAACAAAATGAGCTAAGATATTCAGAGAAAATGATTCCTGCTGTGATTTGTAAAAACATGAAGTAGTTCATTTCATTAACATAGCTTTGTAGGCTTCAAGGGCAAAACCGAAGAGAGACCTGCTCTGGAAGAAAAAAAATCTGTCTGCATAAAATTAGAACGAATAAATAGATGTTTCAAATGATAGATGGTAATTACTTTAGTTGCCAACTAAATATTCCACAAATATTAAATGAATAACAATAACAACTCCACCTCATGATCCAGCCAAACTTTGATAGCTTTTTCTGCTTCCCCATCTGGGAATACAGGAGAGGACGATATCCATTTCAGACATATAATAATGAATAAATACATTTACACATTTACAACCCAGATTCACACAATCATAAATTCAATGATAATTGTTGAATATCATTTGACAATAACAGCAATTTTTCTAAAACAATCCCAACTCAAAGTCCACTTACTAGGTTTTTTCTGTATCATACAATCTTTAGGACTTCTTTTCATGGTAGCTTAAAGGTTAAAGCTGCATTAATCAATATTTTCACAACAACAATGGCTTAAAGGTTCAGTGTGTAAAATTTAGGAGGAATTTGCAAGAATAGAATATAGCATTCACAACTCTGTTTTCAATGGTGTATAATCACCTGAAGCTAAGACTCATTGTGCCTTATATCTACACGGGGCGCAGGTTAATAGTTGATGATTATTACTGTAATTAGAATCATCATGTGGATAGCCCAGAGCAGACAGAGAAAGGCCTTTTACTTTTTTACACTGAAGTGGCAGCTGGTGGCACGAATGCACTGATTGGAAGATGAAGAAGGGGAAAGAAGAGGAATACCACTTTGTATAAGTAGAGGGCCATACTTTATTTCATTATTTACTTTATTTCATTATTTAAGCAAAGAAAAAACAAGAGATTTTGAATCCCCTGGATTCACCATAGCTTCTTTAACCCACTTGGAACAAATGGGAAAATCTCCTTGTTAGTGGACCTTGACCATCTTCCTGCTCACTATTTTTCATGTATTACTGTCACCTTAATTCTCTCTCCTTGCTAAGATTTTATCATTTACACTCTCTCTGTACTCTGTGCAAGTACACTATACTCAAATTTATACCAGCTTCTGGAGATGTTTCAATAATTAATACCTCCAACTCGTGTTTGATGGAAAATAGTATCATTGCACCCCTGGTGGACACACTGATGTTTTTTTATTGACTTGTGAGCATCTTGGAAGCAACACAGGGCTGCATGTCAAAAATCCAAGTTTGTAAACTTTTACATCTCCTGTGTCTCTTTGACTGCTCTCACCTACTGGAGGCCACAATTCAAACTGGCAGGGTCAGAAAAGGCAGTTTCATGACACCAGGACACCTGTGATTGATATTTCATTCATCCTGTCTGCTCTTTGCCCCTTTCCAACCTGACTCACAAAAGAAACAACCAAACTTCGTGGGATCATTTGCATGTTCATCTGTGCTTTGGGGTTTTGTTTGTAATTCAGAGGAGCATCAGTTGCAAACTTTCCCATCTTTGTGTGCATCCCATTGTTAATACATCCGAGATGAAACAGATACTCAAAACAGCCGCTTTGCTGTGTCACATTTGCGATTGAATACATTCCCCGCCTTCGAAAGCTACAACCAAAGGCTGATAAAATAGAATACTCAAGCAACGTAACTGTCACACAATGCAGACGGCCCCCAACGGGAAAAAAACACCAATTACAGATGGCAATAAACACAGACTACAACCCTGAGAGATTCCTCCATGGCACAGAATTCAGTGCATGTCCTAAGAATGGTCCTTATTAAAATGCTCAAGACAGATTAGAGTGAATAGAGAATGCTTGCCCTTTGAATGCTGATTAAAATGAATACAGAATTGCCTCTCAGAGCGCAGAGCACTATGCAGCGTACAGTGAAACTCCTCAGACTGTAGCTGTTAATATTTGAAGGGAGCTGTGTGAAATCCAGAGCTGAGGGTAGCTGAAGAAAAAGGGAGAGGGGGGAAGTGGGGAAGGAAGAAGGGTTGAGAGGGAAGGCAGAAATAGAAGCACATGGAAGGAAATGCTAGATCATGACTGTAACAAGAAAGAGCAAGAGAAAGAGCCAGAGAGAAGAAGAGCAATACGTCCAGGCGCTGTTATCCGTTTTCATTTGAACCCCTGAACCCTGAATGACTTCCTGTGGGTAGAAACAGCTTGTCAGCGCTGTGTGTGCGATAGTGTGTGTGTATGCGTGAGAGAGAGAAAGAAAAAGAGAGTGTGTCCACGCTTACATCAGCAGTTCAAACCCCTCATTTCACCGCCTCAGCACCCCTCAGTATTGCACCCTGTTCTCTTTACGCCCCATCTCTTTCCCTCTATTTCGCCTCCACCGGGCCACAGCCCCACTGTGTCACCGGGACGGCTATTTACTCTTCCTGGGTGACGCTCACAACACTTATTCCTCTCTGTGTGCCTGCAGGTTTCTGACTGGCCTTTAGTTAGTCAGTCAGTCAGTCAGTCAGCGAGTCAGTCAGCCTGCTTTGACTTATCTGACTTGGTTCTTGACTGGCTGTCAATCAGAGTGTTAGTCGGTCACTGCGTCAGTCTGTACCTCTGACTGGCCTTCCTGTCAGCCCATTTGTTAGTCTGCCTCTTGGATTCCTGAGAGTAACTCAGACGACTCTGCTTTCCCATGCTTTTAAAATGATTATTTCCCAAAAAATGCACTCGATTTCCAGAGATAATTTAATAACGATTCACTGTTACAATGCCATAGCCACATCATTACTATTTCAGTGATCACAGTAGGCTCATGAACAGCAGTGGTAGCGGGTTACAGGCTCTCAAGCACAGTGACGTAAACACCAGCAAGACACTGTACACTACTACCCAGCCTCCTTTTGAAGTCTGTGCCCTGGATGAACAACAAAGGCATCTTAAACTAAGATATGAGCCACAGTTGTTAACAACTTGTACTCAACACGAACTTGATTTTCTCATGTCATGGTCCATCATTGCCTTCACCCCCATATCATGTGGAAATATTAATTAGCAACAGTTTTGGGCGAAGAAAACACAATGTGCAGAATCTGTTTTTCAGCATATCCCCTCATCAGTTTTAATAAGTCTGAACAGTTATACAGGAGTGTATGTGCATCTTCACAGGGCTGATGTGAGCCAATTACTGCATGCACTGTTGATGGATTGGTCACCTCACGTTGAATGCTGTTTTGCACACTAATTTGGCTTGCATATCAGCATATTGCTGAGCAAATTTTCTGAAACCAACTATCTGACGATCATCCACTTCAAGCAGTGACTGGCCAGATCTGTGGTGGTGAGAAAGCAAGGCACGGTTTGAGTTTCTTTCTTAACTTTTAAAAACAACTACTTACAAGGAGAAACTGTACAACTTTTAAAAACCATACAGCCATACAGAACAGCCATTAAGTTCTTTGCCTTTACATGAGGTACAAACTAATTTGTCTCAAACATACACCAATCTTGACCTTCTAAGACTTTTACAGATTTTGCACTCGTTTACACTACAATCCACACAGATGGATGAATAGCTAGAACACAGACTGATCCACTTTCATTAATGTACTAACAGCATTTCAAGGTCAGATCTCAGTATTTAAATATGACAGCTGCATTTTTGCAATAACGAGATTTGGAGAATGCAAGTTCTTTTTTATGAGAATTTCCAGTATTTGACATTAGTCTAAACCACTAACCCATTTCCCTCTAAGACAAAATGCTTTTTGTGTTAATCAGTTAGATAATCCCACTTAAACTGCCCAGTTTGAAGCTCAATAATTACGCAATACAGTATGAGTCAGACACACAGCTCCCATACATCTTCATCCAGTTCCAAATGGCACTCTATCTGCATATGTGTGTGCGTGTGTGTGTGTGTGTACATCTGGTCAGTGATGTGCAGCCAAGTGTGTGCATGTGTGTGTGTTTGCATGCTTGTGTAATTGAATTCCTAATGCAAACGCTTGCTAGGTGTGAGCTTGTGCTTCAGCTGTGTGCGTATCCGCCGTGGTACCTCATATGTCTTTATTTTACTCTCATAATTAACAATCCAGCTTCATAGATGCTCATCCTTTGTGACAAATGAGGTCTGTGTTGGCCATGACCTAACCAAGGTCTGTTGTCTGTTTTAATGCTCCAGGGGGAGAAGCTGAGAAATGGGTCGGGAGAAAGAGAGGGATAGAGGAGTGAGAGTGCTTGTGCTGACCTGTGCGGGTTATTAAGGCCAGGATTCATGTTATTGTAAACCCCACTGAGAGAAGGCTTGGCTTTGATTCAGAGGACACTCAGTAGAAATAAGGAGGCTAAGATGCTGGTGGCAACATTTCCTTCCTGTTTAATCTGTTGATGTTACATTGGTCCACTGTAGATGACATGATAACAACAAAACCCACCTTTTTTTGTTTCTCTGTGTCTAAAGTGAACAATTTACACAAGATGTGGTTTCAGAGTTGAGATATTTTGTTTTCGGATTTCAGTTTTCTGTTCTCCCCTACAGTGACTCCAAACCTTTAAGAGTCAGATTTTGATGCTTTTCCTCCCTTTTATTTCTTCTTAATGCACTGCGGTGATAACAAACAGATGAGTTTGTTTGGGTTTGAAGCCGCAATGCACCGACTAACAACTTAGACAGGTCTCTGTGTTATACTTAGCTATGCTTGACTGAGTGCTGTGAGTCACTGCCCCAGCACTAATGTGAACTCCGAAGATGGAACTGATGATGAAAAGGAAATGTAAGACTGACAACTGTTGAGATGCAGGGGTGGGCATTTTTCTCCCCCATCAAGAAACATGTCAGTGCCTGTAATGAGTCCTCCTGTCTCATATAAAATGAAAGCGTGCCATTATCACGACTCCATCGCTCTCACATTACAAGTGAAATTACAGGGTGCACCAAAAGGAGAGAGGGAGAGCGAGGTGGTGTGTCGAGGACATGAAATCATCATAAGAATACCTTCCAATTTCCAGAAATATGGCCGCCTTTGTGTGTGTGTATTCCATAGATCAGCATATGATAAATTACATTTCTATTCATATGAAGCCAGAATCATTTCAAGACGAGGGTTTCCCGTGTGATCACAGTGCCAATGAAAAATCCATTATTAGCATCAAAACTTTTGTATTGGCTCATGCTTGAAAGATCAAGGAGGAGGATGAAACATTGCCACATGTAATTACCAGAAAATTCTAACTGTGCTTCACTAAAAATAGCCGTGATAAAAGTAATATGGAAAGATATGGATAATTTTTTTGACAGGACCAACTATAAGGAGAGGAAATATGGAGAAGAAATTTGTTGGGTTGGACATTGTTTAGCTCTTTCCCCTAGATCACTCTCCACGGTCACTACATCATGGACGTCAATATGAATTATATTAAGGTAGCGTCAGGCTCGCTGGCTTTGATCTCAGCTGTGCTTTATTTAGCTTATGATGATGAACCTACAAGAAGCTCATCAACACGACCGGAATGAGCAGCTGTAATTGTCTTTACAAGGTCATGGAGTGATCTTTTTTAATTTGACGGCATTGTTAATTTCTTTCAGCTAATATCATTGGACAAACTAATATCGTTGGACAAAGGCGGAAGATGGGCTCACCCTCAGGGGGGCCCTGTTCCTTTCATGGTCTTCAATCCAAAAAAAAAAAAGAGGCAGTATTAGAAAGAAAAGAGAGAAGTGAGGCTGGTGATGCATACTGTGAAAAACTGGGGGTGAGACAGATCTAAAGAGGTGTGCCAACAGAATACACGAATGTAAATAAAAGTATATTAGTTATAAATGGTAATGAGGCTTTTCTCTCATTAAAAGTTTAGCAAATAATTAAAAAAAAATAGAAATTGGCAGTGTTTAAGAGGGGAAAAGGTTAAGACCCCTGCTTCAGGAACCAGCTGACCTGAGGTGACATTCAACCCTGTGTCCACCTTTTCCGTCTCTCTCCGTGTATTTCTGCTGCCTCAGTGAAAAAAACAAGAGGTGCGGACCTCCCTGCTGACCCTAAAAAATAGGAAAAAGGAAAGGGATTAGCCCTGTGTGTTTTGGGACTTTGGGGATGGAGCCAGAAACCAGCTACGAAGTTCACAGTCTAACGAATTATCCCAACTACTGTGCAGTGCAGGGAAGCTATCAATCACTGCACTTAGTCAGAGTTCTGCGTATTTTCGTGTAGATGTGTGTCTGTGTAGGTGTGTGTGTGTCTGTGTGTGTGTGTGTGTGTGTGTGTGTGTGTAGAGCTACAGCACTTCACTTTATCGACCAGTTATGAACCAATCAAAAATTTCTGTGATGCAACCAGGAGACAAGTTTAAACTCTGAGTCACTTATCAAGTTGACATCTACCTTGATACACTCCAGCACTCAGGGTGGTGATGCATCACTTTCAGCTGGTCGGTGTGTATGACTGTATTTTTGCGTATTATTGCTGTCTGAGTTTGTGTCATTGAGCACACATACGCTTACTGCATAAGTGTGCAAAAAAATTTAAATCTGCATGTGTTGCATTCTAGCTTGTAATGGGGTCTGTGCCTGCATGGATGTGTAGGCGTCAGAGCCGGTTTCGCTTTGTAGCATCTCACAGCAGACTGAAATGGAAGATGAAAAGGGCTGAGGCTAAGGGCTGCAGGAGCAGAGTTGGTGGTGTTTAATCAGGTCCTTCGTTCTTCTTCCCCTGCTGTGATGAGCACTGGGCTTTAATTCTGCTGCTCCCGCCTGCTCTGGCATTCGTCTGTTGCCATGGCAAAGCCACACTTATTCTCATTCCAGTGGCATTCTGCTGATTCTGTGCCCAGCAAACACCCAAAGACGCTCACACATGCACAGGCAACACGCATCAGTTCTTGAATGCATGCGCATGAAACCACTGGGTTACTAATATTGAGCACACAATGCAGCATACACATATATCCAAGCAGATACACATTAACACACACTCACACAGAGCCAATACTCACACCTTCTCTTTATCATGTGCAAGCATAAACCTTAAGCCTCAAGCTTTTACTGACTTGAATGCAAATGTATGCTTCAACCATCTGTCGGCTAACAGCTCTCCATGTTGGCTGCATGTGTAATTTGGACGCTCGCAGGCCAATATGGCACCATGTCGCATCATATATCTCACACAGAATAGGCCTAACTGTATATCTCAGTCTAAGTAGCCCTATCCAGGGACAGAGCCTCAGGCATATGCCCTTGGCTTTTGGAGCACTGTCTGACAACAGCAGGGATGGAAGGAAGTTAAGGCGGGATGGAGGCAAGTCAGACAGAAAAAGAGAAAAAAGATTGTGGAAGAGAAATGGTGGCTGCCATTGAAATAGAAGTGGTGTTGATGAGAGCATTTGCATCAGGTTTGTGGTTATGTGCTGCAGCTTGGAGGTGGAGAGAATATAAATAGTGTGAGGAGGTAAGAAAGAAGGTAAAAAGTGGATTGGGGATGTGGAGGGTAACACCATCAAAAAGTGACTAGAACCTTACTTTACTTTACTTAAAGCTGAAAAATACCCACACAACCAAACGCTAGGCTGAACTTTTAAATGAACTTTTCGATGAGGACAGATTGAGGATAGTGGACTTTGATCATGTTGTCATCAGGGGCACACAGGAATCACAAGACTCTTGACAAAGAGATGAAGAAGTAGCTGCACACTGTGATATGTTTCCAAATGTTGCAGTCTAGGTATGGCCATGCAGAATAAAGCAAGAATTTTTTCGATCTTTCAGTGGACTTTGACCTCAAAGTCGTCGCTCTACAAACAGATCAACTCGCAGGAGGAATGATTAGAGCAACCAATAACTCTTCAAATATACATTGTGAGTACTGTTTACGGATAGATAAATCCACACCTATCTTTTAATTTGCAGAAGACACACTCAGACTTGATGCAGGTCTAAAAAGGTGATTAAAAAGTCAACCAATCCCTTCAATCAACAAAATTCTTACGCACGACAAAGCCTTTAAATTAAAAGATTCTTGGTTGTGTGGATATTTCTCAGCTGTGCCAATCTTTATGAGCAGACTGGAAGCCAACTGCCAGTGTTTGCATTGAAATTATTCACCGACCAGCAATTAAAGTTAAAGCTTTTGTTGGTGGCATGTGATGTTGTGTGTGATGTTGTTTTTGGCAATTGCATTTTCATCCAAAATATTCCATCAACAAACATGCACAGTTGGTCCTAAAAATTAAACAACGCTGCACGAGTTAAGCTAGAGGATGATTTCTAGGTAGTGTGAATGATAAACAAAATTCTTGTGTATGTACAGGCTGAATAAAGGAACCATGATTATTACACCAAAGCAAAGTCATCCTTAACTTTTATTTCACTGCAGCTGTTTTTCACATGGCTGATGAGTGATGACACCCGTGTTTGTCTGATTTTGTATTCCCATGTAAAAGTGGTCGTGCAAATTATTATTAATGGTTGGTTTAAACTTGTGAAGAGGTGGCGATAAAGTGCTAATCATTTTTCTATATTTTTGAACCTAGGTGAGAGAACAAAAGTCAGAGGATGGCAAAGCAGCTCAAAACATACTTTATGTACTTGCATATAAAGAATTCTAGCAAGCAGTCTGAAATGAAAGAGAAGCAAAAGAAGAAATCATTGACAGGATACAAGACACAAAGGTTGTGGAGCGAGATGCAAGAATAAAGGAAGGTGGAGGAAAATGAGTCACAGACAGGAACAGAAACATGAAGTGAGAGAGAATGATGGAGGTTAAGACACAAAAGAGAAAATATTTGGGGGGAAAGGTCACGAGTAACAGACAAGACAGGCAATAACAAATTTTCAAATATTCATCTCTTGATCCCAAACCACTCTCCTATATACTCTCAACTAAGCTATTCACCATAGAGAAGTTGAACATAACTTTTTTATATCGTGGTAGTTCTAAGTATAAAAAAAAAAAAAGCACTCCAGGCATTATGGAAAACACTGTGGACATAGGAAGCTGAGAGCGCAACGCACTTTCCCTCCGGCATTTACAAGCACACGCACTCGATATAAGCACATGTTTTGATTCTTTGTCTAATATAAATCCATGGCGTGATGTACAGCTTTCCATAAGCATGGGCCATTTGTGTCCAGCGGGCAACAGCAATGCTCATGCGGGGTTATAAATAGCTAATGTACACACGCTCTGTTTGCCTGCTGAAATGGATATTCTTTAAACAAACAAATCGGCCTGACCCGCACTGTTGATGGATAGATGTACGCCACAGGGTGCAGTTAGCAGGAAAGAGGCAGCCCTGTAAATGACGGCTTCTACGGGAGCTTAACAACGCTTAACAAATATAAGCTAACACAACAGCTACATTACATAAATAATTCCTGTTGACCTCCGGACACTGACACTTTCTGTTTGAGTGAGTGTGTTTGACGCAGACACACGCGTGCTTTCTCATTATAGAATGGTCAATACATTGACTAGCTAAAAAAACACACACAATTTGTACTTGTAACTGCCAGCAACACACCCGGTGAGCCAATACTCAGCTGTAACAGGTCTGTCAGCTCATGAATACAATGATAATTTGTACCACTAGAGGCCTGGACTATTGAGCGGAGACTCATTTACTTTGCTGCGTTGACAGGAAGGCCGCTCAATGTGCCTGTGCAGATGCTTCTGTGTGTGTGTGTGTGTGTGTGTGTGTGTGTGTGTGTGTGTGTGTGTGTGTGTGTGTGTGTGTGTGTGTGTGTGTGTGTGTGTGTGGAATCATGCATGTGTGGGCAATAGGGACTCACTCATCTCTGCCAAGGTCAGAGAAGGCAGCTGTATTCATTAGCCGGAGCCGATGATTGTGCATTCAGAGGGAATTCAGATTGTGTGACTACAGTACAATGAAGAGATCACAATGGACAAAATGCTACAGATGCAACAATATTTCCCAAGCTCATCCGTGAAAACATGGGAGGGATCCCAAAGGCATGTTTTTACTGTATAGCATAATTGTTCCCTGTGAAGTCAAACACAAAAGGAATCAAGCTGTGATTGTCATGTGTTTTCATCACGATTTCACAGAAAAACCAAACCAAAGCTGTGACCTAACTCGTAAGTTGTGTGCCAATATGGCATTCAGAGACTTCACAGAGCACATGTTCAGCTCTCTTGTCAGAAAGAAAATTGGCCAATCTAGAAAATAGTGATGTGAAAACTACTTCTGTAGAACAGACTGTGCCACAACGCCACAGAGAGTGATGGACAGAGAAAGAAAGCACTATTACAGTCTATGAGGCTCATTGTGGGCAGAAGAATGGGATGAGAGAGAGATGCTATTGGTTTATCAGTCTGAAGCTCGACACACACACACACACACACACACACGAACACTTGGAGCACAGATACACACAAAAATACCACAAAGTTGAACTGAGCTGAATGGGGGGGATTGCTGGGTTCAGTAGATTAGAGATGAGATGAGAATCAGGGCAAGGCGATAAAGAATTGGTTGTTCTTTTCATCAGTCTTGTTCGGAGCTGAGTGGGACAAAGATGGAGGAGGAAATAGACGACAGAAGGAGGCAGGGAAGTAACAAGAGAAGGGGAGGAAGGGTGGAAGGGAAGGAGGCCAGGGGCAGACAGATGGAGAGGTGGACAGAGGAGGGAAAGAGAGAAAGATGGATAGATGGAGAGAGAGAGGGATGGTGCTGACTGCTTGATCTCTAATATCTGATGAGGAGGTTGGATGCAGTCAAGGCAACTCAAGGTCAGAGTGAGGGAAAAAAAATTAGTCAGTGAATTAAACAAAATCTTCCAATTCAAAAGTAATCCCATCAAGAGTCGATTTTTAATTAAATCTCTTTTATGCACTCCCTTGTTTCTCAGCACCATAGACATTTTTTCCCATCACATATCTTTTTTCCCATGGCATAACTCTTTCCCACACTTATATAGGAATGAAAAACTTCTCTTTTAACCAGACTCAATGGCTTGTTTCACTCTTATCAGCCTCCTGCGTCTCTGTGGTTTCTCTGCTGTGAAAGCTTGCCGCTGTTCTGCTCCGGTGAGAGCGCTGAGAGGGTGGGGGGAGTTCCCAGGTCCTCTGTGCCTGCCCCCCTTCACTGCCCTAGGGGTAAACACCAGCCACTCGACCAGCGGACCTCTGAGGCTCTTTACCACCCAGGCCTCCAAACAACGCCTGCAAACATCCAAGGAAAGAATGGACCCTTTTTCTGGGGCCGCATTGGCCTTCCATCAAAGAAAAACTATATCAATAAATCTATTTTCAAAATGGAGATTGAACGGGAGAATGAACAGTGTTTTTTCTGTTTATAGTCTGAGTGATGGACTGATCTTCAGAGAGCTGAGATGAGTGTAGAATGCCCTCTAATGATAAGGTAGAGGAGTGTGGGGGTGGGGATGTTAAAGCTGATTAGTTGATAACGTGATGAGGGCCTCTTCTGAGCTGTCTTTAATTTGCCGAACAGAAAAGAGAAGTAATTAATCTCAAACTTCCAAGACCTCTTGAGGTCTTCAAAAGCAAACCAAGAGTAGGAAACAACAAAAACTACAAAGCTTTATTGTGAAAATTCATTTATTAAGTAAATTGGTTGATTGTCTGACAGGCTTAAATCTGGGAATTCTCGAGCGTGAGGATTTTTTTTTTGCCTTCCTCAGAAACTTGTCTTTGCTTCAGCTGCTGCTTCTGCTACACTACAAAAAGTCTGAGCTGTAAATGTAATTTTACAAAAATGTGTGACATTTCCATGAAGGTTGATAACTCCACAAAAACAAGTCTTTTGAGCTGCTGAAAGGAGAAAAAAGGGACAGCGCGGAATTGGAGAAGATGAAGTCAAAGCGATAAAAAAGCAGGTATCTGCTCCTGTTTTTTTTTTTATCCTCAGTGTTTCCCTGCTGGTTACAAAACAGTCAGTGTCTGTGAAAATGAATACCAAGAAAAAGGGGGAAAAGAAAAAGATGAGGAGGGAAGGACAAGGGAGAGGATGCAGGAAACTGGTGTGATGAATGGGAGGATAAGGTGAAGAAGGAGGAAATGAAAAAACAAGAGATGATGAGGGAAGGTTAGGAGAAGGATGATGAGAGAGATAAAAAAGAGGAGACAAGAGGATGAAGAAAGGTTACAAGAAAGAGGGAGGGATGCGGGGATGGAACGAGACTAGGACAAAAAGGGTGAGAGAAAAGAAGCGAGAGAGAGAGAAAGAGAAAAAGGAAGGATGTCCCCGTTGTTTCTGACCAGTAAAGGTTTCATTACACTCTGTGCGATAACAGCAGCTGGAGATCGCCTGTGAAATCTAGACCGCTCTGTTATCCCTCTGCTTCCCGTATAACAATGCTGTTTACCGTTGTATCGCTTTACCCTAACAGTAACCTACCTCTTCAAATTACACTTGAGAGCACACGAGCGTAACAACAGCCCCACAATGGAAGTCACAATTGATAAGGAAACAGTACACACCGACAAGCACACGCACAGAAAAACTGCACACGTGCACATAACCGGGAGTGTAGAGCGAAAGTAGCCAGGTAAGAGAAGTTTATTCAGGGTCCAGAAGTTTGGAATTGCTTTCAAGAGGAATGAAATCACTCCCTGACTGTTCAGAGGAGTCAAGAGGAGAGGAGGTGGGATGATTGAATGACGGGTCGTTAACGGTGGGATAAAGGGGTCAAGGCAGAGGGTGAGAGGGGTCCATCGCATGACGAAGAACAGGGGCTCATGGGAATGGAGATGACAGGAGCAGCAAAGATACCCGGGGGGGGAAGTCGTTGCTCAAGGTGAATGAACGTCTGGCTTCATCTCCCCTCCTGTGGTTTGCAAACATGGGGAGAACATGCAAGAGCGGAGAATAGCTGGAGATCAGCTCAGGACCTTCTTGCTGTGAGGCCACGGTGCCGGGGTCATGAGAACTGAGACAAACAGGAGAGACAAGGGGTTTGACATGCCTAGATAGGTATGCAAAGGTGACTAGATTAGAGGCACGACTGGAGTTATGATTCGAATTAGTGAGAGGGTACGTGCTCCTGTTTGTGAAGCTTCGTTATAATAACATCATTATCAGAAAGTGTTTTTGTTTTGTTTTGTTTTTCATTTTATTTTGTTCCAATTCATGAGGGTATTATTTTGACCCTCAGAAATCTGACAGTCAAATACAATGGCAGAGGATAAATATTCAGCACTGTCTAGTGGGATTTTGGATGCAGCCAGTGATAGTTGAAGTTCTGCCAAGGCTTGGATTCACATGAAAATCTACTGGTTGAATCATCAGTACAAAGGATGGGCGACAGTGTTGAAAAACACCTGACTTTTAAAAAAGATAAAAGTTACAGGACAGTTTGTATGTTTGATAGATTCATAGAAATAAGTTAACTTTGAGTCTGCACAAAGATAGAAATGTAAAAACATAATTCAGTCAAGTCAGTTTTGGAACAAGTTACAGTGCAAGGTGCACTTGAGACAAGTAGAGGAGAGTAATATGCATGTAGTGGATGTAAGTAGTAACGTTGGTGACGATGTATTCCAAGTTACATCGATGATCAGCATCAGCACCTGTGTTAAGTGTGTTCTTGTGACCACTGGGATGAGCACATTTGCAATTTCACCATGGACCCGAATCCAAGAGCACATTCACCGCTTTGTTCGAGGTTTGTGTTATTGTGGTGCGCTGGCAAACGGGTGCTCCTGCATCACCATTCAGATCGTTGTGTCCTCCCTCAGACACCCCAGAACGGTGCATTAGACCTCAGTGTTACCAGTCTGATCCTCAGTGAGGAATGCATGGTGCAGAATCCCGTGAACACAGCTGAAAGTTTGTCAATTTTGCCAGTACATCTAATTTGCAATGGGGGTGGAACGGTGGAATACTCACAAACATTGCTTATACCTGCTACATGCACATCCATTTGTTAGCAAAAGGAACAGTCTTGGTACTCTATATGGTTTTTTGTATGGTTTTTATTACACTTTTGTTTCTGTATGAAATAAACAATGCTACAAGATTTTGTATTGTATTACAAGAAAAAAAGATACAATGGAGGTTAGTAGGCATTTCTTCAAAGAACATAGCTAACTAGCTGTTACCCCATGTTACCAGGTTTTGTTTGTATCACATAGCCATGAAAATGATTTCTGCCAAACTATTCCTTTGATTTTTCTTGATGAAATTGATATAATAACCTGATCTGATGTCTTGAATATGTCATTTGAAGGTAGCTTAGACACACTACATGAAATGAATTCCTATAGAGTCAGAGCTTGAAATGGCACTTACAACTACTCTTTATTTTTTTTACTCTAGATTTAGTTATTTATGTGGATAACACTGAACTACCACGTCACTGGTTTGTCAAAACTGATTCAATTAGGAGGGCAGCGAGGAAGAAAAGTAATTAAACGTAGCTTAAGCCAAGGCTAGCTGTGGCTATCTTATCAGATAGCTTTGTCTGTCAAGAACAGTTGTCTTATCTTACATGCTGTTTTTGTAGATATTATGCGTTTAGATTGTGTTAATAATGTAGAAATAGGATAAAAAAAAGTCTGCTGGTTCTGGTTTATACTCAGTTTGACCACATATGTCAGTGCCTTTCAGCTTTTTAAGGTAGTGACGTATAATATTGTTAAATTAGACTCTCTATCATTCCATCATTTAAAGAATTCTTTCAAATGGGAATTTACAGTGCTAAAATATACGCAGAGAGCTGGTTAATTCCCCACACTTTGCAGCTGTTTCACCATGTGTTGGCTGGTTTCTACAGCTGTGGGTTTGAGCTACAGATCCTGAGCTCAGGAGCTTTGCCTTTCACGGTCTAAACACCATCACCTCGGGGCCCATTCACAGCAATGATGATTTCTGCTTAAGACTTCAATAGACATTCATCTCCTCCTCATTCACTACACACACATGCACCTGCCGCCTTGAAGATTTGTTTGTTCGGCTGAGAATATTTCGGTGTGCTGGCTGGGAAGCATGTCTATGAGAATATTCATGCTGGGAAGTACATACTGTATTTGTGTGTGTGTGTGTGTGTGTGTGTGTGTGTGTGACAGGATGAAATGGCTTTGACTGCATTTTCCACACAGCAGATAAGGATCACAGGCGCCCTGATAGCAGGAATTAGGAGCAGGGATCCCATTGATCTCTAATGGACCGCTACAAGCGGTCTGAGAGCCCATCAGTGTATCCAAGGAAACAAGACCCCACACACACACACATACACAAGCGCGCACACACACACACATTCACACAAAACAAATAAGACAGACACACTCACTTGTGTTATAAATGCAAGAAATGTTACTGCTGGTATTAGGTTACACGGTCAAAACGCCCCCAGAATCAATGATGAAGGCTTAATTACGGAGGGTGAGAGATGAGACTCTGTGTGTGTGTGTGTGGATGTGTGTTTTAGTGTATGTGTATATGTGTTCATGCACCAATATTTTTGCTGCAAAATAAGAGAAACAGAGGCAGAGATTGTGTTTCAAGACAGAAAGTTAGAGTGAAACTGGAAACTCAATGCACTTGATTGCCTGGTCGTGTTGATCCTTTTGCCAGAAGACGTGGGACAAAAAATCAAATTATCCTTTTCACACACACACACACACACACACACACACACACACACACACACACACACAGCACAAGACCAGAGTAAAGAGGCGGTGAAAGATGGCCTCCCAAACGTCTTGATATTGTGTCTCTTGTCTTTCATCACAGATGAAATGAATGTATTCCTCCTGCCTCTCTCCTTGTCGCCGCTCCTCGCTACTCTTGTTTTCTGGCCTACTGGGCACATCTATTACCCTCTGATGAATGACACAGAGAATCGTATCTGTGCTTACTACTCTCACTGTACAGTGTCAGCAATTCATCCTGCGTCTAAACCCTCACGGTCATATGATCTGCTTCAATAGGACTCTGTTAATCTTTGCAGGACCAATTAAAAAAGCATTATTGGAGAGGCTTTTCAGAGGTATGTTAGAGTGTCCGTGGGTTGTGGTTGGTTTCAATGACCACAACATGCACAATTTCAAATGGTATTCATTTTTTTCATTAGGGTAAGGTCATTAAATGTCTGAGAAGAGAAAATGTAGTTTGGTCACAAGGATGATGAAAGTATCTGGAGTAATTTGATTTTGAATTTTAACCAGATTATCTCATTGAAATTGAGATTTTTTTCATGATCTGTGAACAAAAACACTGAGTACTTTAAAGGAACAGTTTGATATTTCCAAGAATTATTCTCTTTCTTGTTGAGAGATGTAACGACGGACGGCCGTTACTCCTTGTTTATGGAGAGACTGTGTTGATTTGTATGCCATGCTGGTTGTTGGAACTTACCTCTGCCTGTCCTCTTCCTCCCAGGGTGTCCGGGCAAAAGAATTCCCCGGGGATTCGGACGCCTCTTATAAGTTCCGGGAGGAGGATGCCATGTGGGAAGTGGGTTGAGGGGAGTTTCGTTTTAGATAAATGTAAAATAAGTGTGTAAGGTAATTATGGGGGTATTTATTAAATAGATTGAGTAGGTTTAGTTGATTAATATTTGTTTAGTATATAGATTCAGTTAGATGTGGGTTGTATAAATGTGTGGTATTTATTTATTGTGGTTGGTAAGTTCCCGGTCAGGTGGTAGGTGCCTGATGGGGACAGGTATTTAAGATGGTGGTTTATGTGCCGGGAGGTTGTTGTTGGGTTTGAGTGAGATGGAGCACATGCTGGAGAGGGGCCTGGTGCTGCACATTTAAAATAAAGCAAATATGAAGGTGCATCTTCTCGGAGTCCTGAATTTTTCTTCCTGGGTCGCCTCTGCTGCTCAGGCAAACTGACAAGAGTTAGATGAGGAGATTGGTTTAATCTCATGTCTGTAGCTAAAGATGAAGCTGCTGCAAGAACTTGCTTTGCATAAATAATACAGCTAAACTGTGTTTCATTAGCAGGTCCACTTCCCCTCATTCACTTACCCTTAACCGTTAGTGGTAGCTAACAGCATATATTACACCGGGGCAATTTGGAGAGCAAAGGGAAATGAGGGAACGGGGTTTTTTTATGGAAGGTACTTACCCTTATAGTCAGAGGTCACAGTGGACCTCCAGTTATGTATTCCTCAGTTATATAGGTAGTTCTAAATGGAGATAATCTGGAAGTGCAGCATGCCAGTGAAGTAACTGCATAAAGCTGATTAATATAGCATGAGAACATTTGGACTCAACTCAGATTATCTAGACGTTGTTACTAACATTTGTAGCGGAATCATAGCGGAAATGCCAAGTAACGGCAATGTGCAGTGGGCAAACTGAGTAACTGTTGCTGATGAGTCACTCCCTCAACCCTTGACGGTCATCGAACTCACAAAGTTCATTTGACTCTTCCGGAGAAATGCAATGACATTTGTCATGGCAGCACGGACTCACCTGAGGGCAAATGCAAGTCAACGAGGGAATGTTGAACAAATGTTGAAGTCTGTACAGAAACAAAATGTACCTACCAGCACCTCCAAATCTCACTAATTAACTTGTTATATCTTATTTATGTATTTGTATATATTTTATTTATATTCAATCTGTGCAAAAACCTTTGTACAGAGGGTTGGTCCATTTGTTGGCCGGGAGCAGTTTCCTTTCTGTTTTCTGTCATTGTAAATTAAAAGCATTGTTCAAAAATATATCAAAAATATTGGTCAGACAAAACAAGCAATTTGAAGACATTTGAAGATATAACCTTGTGCATACTTTTTCAGGTTTCTCATATTTCTCAGACAATAAATGATAATTTGACATCATTATATGTGTTAGATGCAGTTTTAAACAATTCAAATACTAATTTCTCTGTTTTGTGAAAAACCTGTTAAATTGTACGACAAGACCCAACTTTGTCCAATATCAAGAATATAATTCACTCACCGACAAATCAGCTCACTGGCTTCTCATTTAAAATTATAACATCCATGTGCATTACATCAGCGCATTATAATGGCTGTTGAAACTCACTGTTGGGGACCAAATGCCTCTGAATGATCCAAGTGGATTCCCAGCTGAGCCTTTAAGTGCTACTTTTGAATTCTAACTTCACTTTCTTTCCACTTCTCCACCACTTCCCTCTAAAATTACACTGACATGACATTGTGATAACCCGATACTACAATAGAAAAGGCTAATTATGAGTGTTTAAGCTCCTTTTGTAATTAGCTAACTCAGAGTTTCTTACATTTCATCCTCAGAAGTTTCTTTCTTACTCCCCTGACACAAGTGGCAGTAGCTGAACCAAGATGAACTTAAGATGATCTTCACATACTACTTGCAGGCTTGGATCTCACACTCTCTCTTTAATGTTGAGACTGAAATAACTACTGAAATTGTGTGTTAATGGTTCAGATGGAGGAGGCAAAGGGTAATTACAGTTTATTACAACCTGCGTCTTGTTTTTGTAGCTTTGACCATCTTTCCTATCAGTCATAAACAGATTGTGCTTGGCTGGGAATGCAGCGTCGTCGTTTAAAATGAGTCTGATGGGGCAAATTCATGAAAAGATTTATGTCACCAGAGAAAAACCAAACAGTGAAATTGTTTCTCAAACTGTCTGCTGCAAAAATCCATCACAGTTTACAGACTTACTGCACATGCTGTAGTTGAGCACAGTTTTCCAGCCCAGGAATCACACTCATATTGTTGCAGTCATAAACGTTGGACCACTCATGTCTTACTGCGTTGTAGTGATGTGCCCATGTTACCAGATCATTTTGGGGATTACAGTGGCATCATAACTGACAGAAAATTGCCAAAACTATAATGAAAATACCCAAGTTGAAGTAAATCATGAGTATCCTTGAAGGTATGCATCTGATGGCATGTAGTCAGGTTATTAAACATGTTGTTAAGTCCTTATTGTAAAGGTGCTCAGATGCTTAGATAGATCTTTAATTATAATGACTCTGTGCTTGTACACATTCTGTATTCACAAGCTTTCTAGGTACTTTAGCTCATTGCCTGCATTTCTCTATGCTTTTACACATGATTATTACACCGGGATTCATATAAAAACGCTTTTGTAATTAATCTCAGTCATATCTTTCATTTGTAATATGTCATTTGACCTCAAGGTGACTTACAGCCACTATGAGCAACACTGAGCCTCTTCCCATTCATCTACTCTTTGATCTACTCCTCACTCTTTCTCTCCTTCTTTCATTTTCAGTCTTTGGTCACCACTTTTTTCTCTGTGAGTGCTGGCTTAATTGAACTGGCTCAGTTGTCTCCTTTTAATTTCAGAGCTTGCTAATGTCATTAATAATGTATGGATATTCTAATTAGAATCTGCCCCAGTCGCTTTACAGTGTAAACACTATTGATCATCTGTTAATTAAGTTTTAAATATCATTGACAGGACGTGGAATTGGAGGCAAATATGAACATTCTCATCAAGCTTTTTCCATGCAGGCGTTCAATGCTCAAAATCTTACACTAATTAAAAATACTGCTGATCCATTCTCTCAGTTCATTCCTGTCTTGAAGTGGTGCTCTCACTGCAAGTCACCAAAACACTCACACATGTAAACAAACATAGATCCAAGCACACACAACCCCCTACTGTTAATACAGAGCGCAGATCAAAATAATCCTGATCAGTTATTCAGCTGTACATGTATGTCACTATATGATTTCCATGAGAAAATAGATCCAGGTAAATTTACACACTTAGATAAGAGACATATGAAGCTTTTAAGATGGGCTCACTGTCGTGCATAACAGCTGGTCTCTCAACACTGAAGGATTAGTCCCTGATGCTGCAAGAAAGTCAGCTCCTTACTCAAAGATCTATTTTACAAACACACACAGACACATAAACCTGAAAAACACATACCCACACAGACCAAGAAAAACAAAAGCAACATGCATGCACAGACATATGTGCAAATTTACACAGACGCACATGCTAAGTGGAGGCAGGTAGAGCCACAAATAGCTAAGATGGAATAGGCTTCACTGGGATTGGGGGGCAGAGCCCACTGCATACCAAACAGGCAGGTACAGATGGCAACCTCAGGGCTAAACACACCCCAAGGGCCTGTCTGCGTGTGTGTTTGAGTGTGTGTGCTGCTAAAGTGAGGAGGAGCAGCATGTGTTGAAAAAAGCAGAGGAAAAGGTCATGTGCTTGTCCCACTGCTAACAGACACTCCCTCTTCCCTGTCTCCCCGTCTTTATCTACATTCTTCCATTCATCCTTGCCCACAGCTCACACTTTCTCTCATGAAAGGAGCACATGTAGCATTACAGTTCTCAGCTCCTTTTTCATATTTTAAGTTGAGCTGAGATATTGATTGAGCTCGATAGCTACGTGCAGTATCTTTAGCAGTTCAAAGGACAGTTTTGCAAAGTTAGATCTAATTAATTTTCCAAGACGTGTAGCACGATGCCAAAATGCTTCAAACTTTGAATGTACTACTAAGCATGACATAAGTAGTTAAAAATATTTATTGACCTTGGGTGTAGGCAAAATGTTCTTAAACTGGATATTTTCGAGACCTTTCAGCTGCATCTTGTAGACTTCATCAGCAGGGGGAAAAAGAATATAATCTTAGAGAGGTGATAACAGGTGGACGTGCATCTTCTCTCTTTCTCACTCAGACTGAGTTGGTACAAAGTCTACGCATGTAAAAATGCATATTTGTGGTCTTCCTGCACAGCTACCTTGCACACCAACAAGCCAAGATGAGCATAGGATGGCGGACTGTAAGAGGAGGAAATGTCACAGGTTAACATAGAGCAGTTTGAAAGAATCTCAACCCTAAAAACATAATCACATCATCATCAGTCCTGTAGGCAAAACAGGTTGAAATTGTCCCAACTCTTTGAAATCATTCACGTTTTCAAGAGATGAAAGCTTGTATATCCTGTTATTACTTAATAGTGGGATGGATCATAATCCTGAATGCACTTTGTGCGAGCATACAGACGTGCAGATATGCTGGACTGATTTCAAACACTAAAGCACAACACACAAAGGGACACGTCGTAGAGGGTCTTTTGACACCTGTACTACACAACAAACTCTTCATACAGACAGAATTAATGTGTATGCTCGGAAGGAAATAAAACAGTGACGTATCCGAATGAGTCATCATGGATTGACGTCTGTGAACTCCTCAGGTAAAAAGCTATTATATCACATTTTCCGTCCTGATAGACACATCCTGGCTACTGTACCTACTTATGTGTATGTGACACAGCCACATCAGTTGACGTGCCTCTAATGACCACTACTACTGACGTGCTGTGATCTGGTCCTTTAATAGTGGAAATAGTGGAACGTTTGTCAGATACCTGCTGTTATGGTGACAGGTTGCAGATGTGGATAAACACTTCCACAGAAATGCATAAGTGATCTACCATTTTAAAGATCAACAGTGCCCAAATGTTGTGAGCCAGTGTCCATCCATGAAGGATCTGTCTCTTCACCTGAGGAAAGTGAGCGCTAAAGGTTTTTTTTTCTTTAGTTGCCAGGGAGACAGCACTTTGGTGAATAACATAAACAGACAGTGCTACTTACCGTACTGTGACTGTTTGATTCAGTTCACACTGAGTTCCTGCAGTGTGGCCTTGTTTCAGTCTGTCCATGGAGGGAGCATCTTTGATGGAGGCTGTTTTGCCATTGTCTCTTGTCTGCTGGAACCCTGTACAGCAAAAATGATCATCATCTTTTCAATAGCCCAACTCACTTGAGATCGCTACAAAAAGATGTGGTTAATAGATATGATTGTGTTTTTCTCTTTCATAAAGGGTTAAACCGCGGTAAGCTCCCATTTCCAAGGTTGAAATACTCACAGTGAACTATTACTTTCTTTCTCAGGAAGTGGATGGACCAGACTACTTGTTCAGAAAGCACCAATGTCACTGTAGAGCAGCTGGCATTGTTCCATATTTGCAAACCCCCATTGATGTTTTATTGTTCATTTTGTACAACAAGGCAGTTAAAAGTCACAGATTATTCCTTTAAAGGAGCGACGGCCTTGGGCACTGCAGGCATCAAAGGACTCTGTCAAGCCAGTGATCTGTTGCATGCTTACTGGAGGACCACACAGACAATTCAGCCCTCTAGTCCGGGTCTTTTTACCACAAAATGCCGCCAAAGGACAAACTTTCTCTTGTGCAGAGTGTTGGTGCCGACGGAAGTGAAAACTTAATCTGTGCATCTCCTTTTCCCATTCTGTACATTTAACACTGAATTTGCTGTTGCTTTTGACACCACTTCATATGGCAGACAGGTTTTAAAGTTGTACCTAATGCTTAATTTATGGGTGATAATGTGACACTCCAAGGCCACTGACAGCAGGTTCAACACGCTATTAAGGCACATACAGGTGGGAGGTAGCAGTGTGTTAAGAATACCAGTTTTTAAAAATATAACTTAATTAAAACAACTTTAACCACATGGAGACAGGTTGGCTGAAAATCAACAGCACACCACACACACACAGTGGGCAGTGGGGAAGCCCAGCACTGTTATCTGCTGTAAAAACAATCACTTAAAATAACTATAAAAATAACACCACTAAGGTATGAGCAGCTTATCATAGTAGCACAACATAGGTAGCGAGATCCATATTTAAATGTCTTATCAATAAATTAGGTTTCTACTGGATTATGTGTTGCAAAATGGATGCAACTGATAAAAAAATTATGCTGTGTGGCAGAAAAAATTACTGCAAATGATTTCTTGTCACTCTCACACATCATCTCAGTGGTTCCCCAAAGTTAAAGCACCTAGAGGGTAAAAAGGATGTGACGCCATTGACAGATGACCAATATGAAACAAGGCAACGAAAAACACATTTCTTTGGACCTGAATATTGTTAGAAACATATGGCATAACGTACTATAGACACACCACTCCGAAAACAAAATATATAACATAGGTATAGTCATTTTAAAAGGTTTTAATGTGGAATTGTTACATTATGATGCCTTTAAAACTAGTTCATGGGGAAAAAAACTGCAGACTTGGAGAAGTTTTATAATATGATTTACTACTAATTATAATTGCAGACCTTAGGAGAAGAAGACTCACTTTCTAAGAGGGCATCAGCTCTGCAGTTATAAATAAGTCACTAATTGGAGTTTTTTTGGGGGGGAGGTTGTCACAATGAAATAATTCATCAAAGTGAAATAATAACAGAGCAGGTAACTCTAATATTCCTCTACTGCTTAAAACCCTTTACAGAGCATCATTAGTGGCTTTATTGGTGCCTCTTATAAGCAGCAAAGACATGTAATGTTTAAGGCCAGTGTTTATGGAGGGAAAGTGAGCATTAGCAGCATCAGACTACTTGTTAGGTCCGTTCCCCCCTTTCTTGAGTTTTCTGTTACTTCTGGGTGATGTCCTCTCAGCATTAACTGGATCATCTGCCTGACCAGACAGACTAAAAGTTTGCTTGTCCCTGAGTCTGATGTCTCAGTCTGCCTGTTTGGATGACAAAATCAATAACGGTGAAGGGAGGGAAAGAAACTTATTAAACACCATATATTGGCAGTTGTAGCATGAGTGGAGAAATAACTTTTCCTCCCTCACAGTTCTCCACGATGGCTCGCTGGACTCAGGTGTGAGCGCCTTATTGATTGGTGATGTCATTTAACCGCAGCTGCCTTTCCCAATGGGCTTGTTTTATTTGTTATATATTTCTACTGACGCCGAGGTCACACTGCCATGGGGGGTGACTCACCAGACCAGTGTGTGTTTTTACTTTTAATTAGTGAAGTCATTCCAAACCCAGTTATATCTTCAGTGACTGGTTTGTGTTTTCTGTATTCAACCTAAAACCGATTTGAGTGTTGGTGGCTGTTTGTCTATTTTTCATCGAGTGAAAATTAGGGTTTTTATATAATGAGAGTTATATAGTGCAGTGAATCCATGTCACTTCTTTACACTAAGAGGTTATTTCTCACTCTGAATGCAATTCGATTTAATTCAATCATTTCATTGTCATTTGTTGACAGTTAAAAACATCTTGCTTTGCCCTTTCGCCTGCAATGCCATTTCAGGATTTAAAGAATAGTAAGTTAAATAGAAAAAACAAAGGGGATAAATTAACAGCAGCTATACAAGATTCAAGTACAGTTGATGAGTACATTTATTAGTAACGTAAGTTATTGTTAAGATTCAATAACACTTACAAAGGAATGAGTGAGGAACAAATCAGGAATGACCTGCTAATTAATGGATCATTAATGTGTAGCTCCTGAATTACCCTGAACTGAAGACTGTGAAGCAGATAGTAATGAGTTACTGGAGAACAGACTGGGAGATCCTTTATAAATGAATCATTACTTCATAAATACCTGTGAATAGACATACTGGTCACTTTTATTCTATTCTACTATAATTCCAATTATGCTCCCATAACAACATTACATGTACCTTCATTACTATTTCAGGCATTACTTTAGGGATTCATCCATGTAAATAACATTAAGGTATGAACAATTTAAGGGTAATTGACCAATGAAAAACATCTTTTAATTTAGACAGAACTTAATATCTCAATTTAGGTGAATTCAGAGATGGTTTTCATGTTTTTTTTTTGGGGGGGGGGGGGTTCTGTTGCTTGCTTGTCAATATTAAGATGACTTTATGTCATGTCATGCCTGATTACTCAGACCATCTGCTGTTCTGTTGCCCACCAGTAGGAGGGGCTGTTGTTGTGGTAATAATGAAATGCACCTCTTATATCCAAGCTGCATGTAGCCCTGCAGAGGATAATGAATGCCGATAAGTCCTTTCTCTGCAATCCACATACTCAGATGCCCTAATGTTATCAGCTCAGTAAATCTTAATTTCTTTGTTGTTCTCTCTCTCTTCTCCTGGATCACAAACACTAGTAGTAAGCAATCACAACCTCTGGCTTTATCAGGTTGTGTTGCTGCATTTAAAGTGTGTTGATTTGGAAAAGTTGCTGGTGTTGCAGGTCTGACTTTGTCTCTCATTTGTGCGGGCACATGTGTGTGATGGTCCGTCAGTGTGTGTTATCCCTTGTGTGAACAGGATTGTTGATGGGGGCTGAGACGGCGCAGGTTGACATAGTGCTGAATTGCATGGGAAAGAGAGTGGCGTGCTGTGTTTGTGGACTCAGACAAGCGTGGGGCAAACTGGGTTCGACAGGAGACATCATAGACAGAAAAACAACAAGATTAGGAGTCACCCCTCCCACTCTTTACCCGCTCTCCCCTCACCCTTCATCATCCAGCTGTCCATGAACTCATCTCACCCGTTCTTTCTTTTCAGTTCTCTCGCCTTTCTAAAGATCTTCACCCTTGTTCTCTTTTTCAACAACACCCCTTTTCTAATCAGTTCAGTCTTCTCTGCTCTCACAGACCTTCCTTAATTCAATTCATTTTTACATTGTCCACTGTTTACCTAGTATGTATCTGGCATTTTCTGAAACAGATGGTTTACTGGTTATGCAACACATTTATCCATGTAAGCGTGGACATGTCAGAAGTGTTCTGCACAATGTTTGGGCCAAAATCAGCATTCTCTCTCTCTCAGGGGAATCACACTGATCCTCTTTGTAGAGGAGTCGATGTAAAGTTTCTATTATCAGGTGCGAGCAGAATCTGCCAATGTTGTCATTCCAGCGAGCCACCGCCATTTCGTTCCATTCCAACGAGGATAATACAGAACAAATATGTCATATCACCCACACCTAACGGCCCATGAATACTGAGGAGAGGTCACAGGGTGAATACAAATGACAAAAAGGGACATTTTTTCTGTCATAAACAGTTGAAAGTGCCCCTTTACTTATTGTAGTAGTTTTAGCAACTTGCTAATGGCAGCTGATCTCATTTATTTTATTCACTAACTTAGATTTGTACTCACATTTGGTGAGTGACGGGTGCTAATTTTCTAATTAAGTCTGCAGAATTAGATAAACCACCTGTGTGTCTCAATGCAAACCCACAATAATTCACATTTTCTTTTGCCAATTTTATGAAAATTTTGTAGTTGGAAGTTTTTACTACTACTGCAAACTTGTGTCATGGCTCAGATAATCTAACAGAAACAGTTTAATTCAAAAATGCTCCCCCCCCCCACATTATGTTGGTGCGTAGTATGACACTGGCTTACAGACAGCCCTCGGCAACCCATACATTTCTCAGAGATCATATTAAGTATTTACATAAAGATCAAGCTTGAAAGTTAATTCTTAACTTAGTAACAGCTATTGATGAAACACTTCTCCAGAGGGTCCATTTAGTAGCTGATCTGGATCATGTGACACGGTACTGTACTCCTTGAAGTGCCTTGAATGAGTGGTCCTACTTTGCAATAAAATGCATTTCAGATACTTCGATCGATTGCAAGATACAAATGTTTGAGCCAAAAATTTTGCTGACTCAAAACAGTCTCTTCACTATCAAAGATAATAGTCAACAAAGTTTCATTTAAAATTTCATTAACTCTAACCTTAAAGTCAATTAACTTGGTGATAAACTGTGAATTTATACAGAGAATAATAATTTCTCTCTGCTGAAACCCTTCATAATTGCAAATATAATTTAATCTTTGAACGAATGGAGGTACCATAGGAGTTGTATTATATTAATCAAAGAAATCTTTGTTTTTTAATTCATTTTTTTCAGGCTGATGCGTGCCTGGTCACCTCGTAATTACCTCAAGGTGTCCTTCCTCCTGTCCTGCCCTCTCCCCCTCACCGGCTAATGACCTTTCACTCTGACAGACAGACAGATGACTCCATTTTACCTCCTCTGGGCAGATGTCAACGGGATGATAAAGGAGAAGAAAGAAGGATGCGATGAAGAGATGAGGAGCTTACCAGGACTTGACAGAACACTGTTGGAAAGGAGCGGATCCGAGACGGTGGATGGATCAACGAAAAGTAGACAGGAAGAATAGCTGTGTCTGTTTGTGATACTTAACTGGTCTTAATAGCCCTTTTCAGAGCTCCATTGTTGTCTAAAAACTTTTAAAAAACACATCAATGAGCCACACTGCCGGACTGGATGACATGTTCCTTCATTTCAGTGAACCTGGGGTTTGTTTTGAGTCAACCACACATACACCATCCTGCTGCAGTAAAAACACACTAATGCACTGAACGCACAGCTGAAAATAGTCCCACACAAATACACTCTTTACCTCTGTTTAAGTAACATTTGCTAAAAGCTACAATGCCCAGATGTTTTAGGAGATTATTAAATCTTTCCTAAAAAATGTAACTATAGATTTGTGACATCTTTTCATGCTTAAAGGAGGAATGAAAATGTTGTTGTTCATGGGATTTGCTGACACTCATGAAATATAGAATATCATAGCCTTATCCATCATGCCCTATTCCTTTTTTTTTTTTTTAATTTTGGCAGATAATAAACCTCCTTAAATGTTACTTTCTACTTTTTACTTACTTTATGACCAGTATTTTAGTTCATCTTAGCATCTAGTTTGGCACAGGAACATAACACTGAAAGCACTAACTAGAAGTATACACACCTGCTTGCAGTCTCATCAAAAAATGCAGACAAGGTGGGTCAACATCACTGTCGTGGACTTACAACATAGAAATTTAAAAAAAGGAATGCCACCTTCCCTTTATATTATATAAGTATACCCCATGGCTGCAGAAAAGAAACAAATAAATAATCAATGGGACTCATTCACAAACATGCATATATACAAATCTGTGCTTAAACTGTGTATGTGAGGGTACAACTCTAGGATTTATCAATCATTTGTTACCTGAATCTGCTCTGCAAACACATTTAGAGCTGTGTCAGACCATGCCTATGCACAAATGATGAATGCTCAGCTGTCTGAGAAAATGTAAACACATACCTTTTAACTAAATAGCACATTAAAACTGCATTCATTAAAAAAGGCTGTAATGGACAACAATATTTAAGACTGTTCATTTACTAATGCACTGGCCAAATGTGTTAAATGACCATTAAATTGACTCCTTTCATCCTCACAGTCCTCACAATTATAGTCATATTCAAAATATTCAACTATATAGTGAACTGAGTGAACCAATCCTAGCTTACAATGGAGTATATGAGGAAGTCCACATTGAAATGTAACAGTATCACAAATCTTTCTTTTTTATCAATTTAGCCTAAAATGATCTGCTATTACCATCAATTTCTAGAAAAGTGTCTTTTCTGGCTTCTTCCTCGAACACTTTTGTCTCAGTTTCTGAAATTCATAACCATGCACAACTATCCTGAACCCACGGACCAATTTAACATTCAGGTGCTGGAACACAACAATCTCTTTATTTATATCAATTATCAAATACCTGTTGTCACTTTTCCACATGGCAGCAGCAGTGACTTCATCAACTACTGGTAAATGTTAATTATCCCATCAGGGCAACGGGATCACTCAGGATCTAATGATGAATAACATTCTGTACTTTTCAACACATCAGATAACAAGATTAGTCACATCTTTTGGACTTTTCGACATCAAATCTGTTGGGAGTTTTCTATTTTACTGTATGTGAAAGTCTAACTCTGTATCCAGCACATTGCTAACATGTTCCACTAATCAGTTTGGAGCATTACAAAATATGATGGGCTGAGCCCTGGACAGCTCAGGAACAATTTAACATGAGGGTGCCAAAAGTTTAACCCCTGCCTCTATGCAAATATTTCCTTATGTAGAGAAATTGTAGCATATAACAGGCACAAGTCTGACAATTTGTAATCATTGTGATTCACCAACACACTCACTGTGGTAAGAACAAAATTGGCTGGTAAGTAAGTCTCAGGTATCTGATGGTAATTATGCCGTGTGCACTTATTTTGTGCGCGAAAGTAAGAAAATTTCTTCACACATGTCAGTGAATGAAGCCCATTTAGAGAATTTCCGATCAATGGGGGAAAAAAAGTATAAAAATGGTTCCTAATGTCAATGATAATAAGTGTTCCCCGGCACCAGTTTTTTTGCTCTATTTCACATTTAGACATAAAAATTTCCATAATACTTCCAACAAAGGTTGACGGTTTAAAAAGAGGTTATTGTATGGCTGTCACTTAATTCGGTATATATAAAAGGTGCCCTCTGTTATAAATTGTACAATCAATATCAACATCTAATTTTCACGTTTTCCATTTCCCAAGATCCCCAGACCCTGATGGAGGCTGGAGCAACTTAATCAGCAGTTTAAGGGAAACACTTTTGCTCCTCTGGCTGACAATGAAGGACAATGAAGACAGCTGCTGTACCTCTAGCTGTGTGACTGGAGCCCAGTATGAGCCCGTATTTACATTTCAGTCAATAGAGTATTCACTCATCTGTTTGAATGACCTTGTAAAGTCAGTAATCCCTGCTTCACAATGAATAAATACATAAACAATGAAATTTCATCTGCTTGCAGTCGCTCATTCTGTAAGAAAGTGAGACAAGGGACATGGAGGAAAAAAGAAAGAGGTGTGTGACTTGGATTACACAGTTATTTGCTGACTGATAAGTAATTGCACTCTCATATACAGTGCAGATACTGTTGTTTGTCACCACGGGGTAGTGACTGTGGTAATGGCCCAATCTATATTGTTCTTGTGCAGCAAACAGCAAAGCAATCAATGTGTCTGACCAATTACTGTGTTGCCCCTTATTAAATGTAGTATATGTTACATGCTCTTGACACTGAGTTAACAAAAGAACTGCAAATCTTGAGCTGTAAATGCAATCTGTGTCAGCACTGTTAGTTTCAGCTCTGCAGAATACGGCAAATTTCAAAGAGCAAAAAACCCCTTGGAGATAGAACTGTTTCCAGTGTGCTCTGTCTGCAACCTGATGTTTTATTCAAAGATGAGTTCAGTTCACTTTGCTCTGCTGTAGTGATTTATATAGGGTCTACTTGAACAAATGAGGGTTTTTTTCTCCTCAACGCAAAGACAAAGACAGAAGGAGGGGAAAGCTATTTGCAATTTGGAGCATCAATAAAAATGCAAATAGTGGGAAACCATTTCTCAGCTGTGACAATGGAGGCGTTGTCATTGCAGCGCCCGAAGACAGCGAGACGGATGGACTCACCCGAATCCACAACCCAGAATTCTTTATCTGCAAACGGAGACACTCAGACTCATAGAGAGAGGAGAGTGGGGTCTCTTTTTTTCTGCAAGTGCTGCTTTTTGTAAAGATGACATGTCTCTGTACTCTGCCATGGCAGTGACTCTCCCTGCACATCAGCAGATGTTGGCCTGACCTCATGGTGGAGGTGCCACCGGTGACGTGAGGAGCGGGCCGAGGTGTGTCAATCAATCAGTATGTACAAGATGTCCTTGAAGAAAGACTCTTGAAGGTTTGTTGAAAAAGACATCTGAAGCTCACAGTTGGAACATTCATTGATAAGCAAGCTATATGTTGAATCAAAAAGGATCTTCTTGTTAAACTTGTTTGGGTATGAGAGCTTAAATGTTATCGGTTAGCAGGTAGGAAAGTGATAAGCAGCTCTGTTCTGCCCTTTAATGGGGGAGTTTACACTCCGGCAACCCCAGCAAAACTTGTCATCCAGGAAAGCGTGACGTTCACCATACACATCGATTAGTTCTCATGTAATGCTCAAAGTGAAATATAGCGTTTGAAAATACGAACAATAAAGAAGAAATGTAACCTGGCTTGCTTGTCCATGCATAGGCTAATAATCTACACAAGGTTACGTTAGATTAAAAATCTCCTTTATTTTTATCTCGTCTCCATAGTTCTTCAACTGGATTGGATTCTGACATTTTGAAAAAAGTCAGCTGGAAATCTTTTCCCATGACTGCATTTTCATCCAAGTGATTAAAATATGTTAGCTTAAACACTTTATGTTATAGTTCCACCTGATGAAATCTGCCAGCAGCAGGTGTGATTTCAGTTTGTTGGCAGCTAGAAATGAGAAGCCAGCTTTTGTATACTCATATCTAAAATCAGGGTCCCATTGTTTTTAAAATGTGTAAATATTTTGAGTGGTAAATCTGTCATTATCACTGGAAGCTGCACATGTGCTGTGCAGGAATGGGAGTACTCTATGAGACAAGCAGAGCCTTCTTGAATCAGTTAGATAATCAATCAGTCCATCAGCGAGCTCTTGCAGGCCTTTTACTCCAGGAGCAAGTGTTCGCATGAGCAGCTACCTGTGGCCCATATGGCGAAAATAAAGCCATTACTCCGCAGTACAGTCGCTATATCAGCTTCTGATGGCAGCGGGGGCAAATCGAGCAGCTGCTTGAGGACAGCAGGACCTTGAGAAGCATGTGAAGTCAATGAGAGTTTTTCTTTTCCCTGACTTGGTGTTTCCATGCCCGCTGATTCTCCCTCTGAGTGGAGTAAGTGCACAGGTAAGCTTCCAGCTTATTGGTCCAGACTGTGATCGAAGAAATTCTTGATCAGCTCTGACATGCAGCCCAATGATGGTTTTTTTTTTGTGACTGTGCAAACAGAGAAGCAAACGTGGTTGTTTTTGAGCAGACACACACTCAGGTGTTTATCGCCTCTTACTGAGATCAAAAGGTAAATTCCATCCTTGGGGTGCAAAAGTTCTCCACTTATCCTGTTATTGTAAACCGTCTGCCTGCAAAGTTTTGAATATTTCTCAGAATATTATATTGCTAAGCAGCTTATCAGACATTAACAACAACAAAGTCACAGCTCCTACATCACCTCTGACATATCGTGCCATTCTAAACAGTGAATCATAAAAGACTGACACTGAAGCACTCTTGACCTCCAAGGGAATGTAGGGATTAAATGTAATTTGATTTCCAACACCTACCTGTCTTTCTTATATTTCTTTCTTATATTTCTTGTCATTTCCTTCCTCCACTCATCACGTTATACTCTCCTTCTAACAGGCACAAACTACAACCCCTGCTGAAAACCTTTCTGTTGCCCAAGTCTGAGTGTGTGTCTGTGTGTGTGTGTGTGTGTGTGTGTGTGTGAGAAAGTACCAGTGTGTGTCCTCACTGGTTGGCAGTAATGCGGTAGAGTTTAGGCAGAGTGAATGATCACTGTGTTTATAGGGATTTGATTGCAACCCAGAAACCAGCCCACATTCTCCGTCTGTCAGCTGCCAGCGAGCAGCCTGGCGTCAACATTTTACTCCCTGAAACTCTGCCTTTTTTTTCCTCCCTTTCCTTCTCGCTGTCTCTCCCTCCTCTTTCCTAATTCTTTCTCCCGCTCCCCTCCCTTTCTCGACAAATTTATTTATTTGTACCCTCACCCTCCTTCTCCCTCTTTCTGTATGTGCTCTGATTTCCCTGGGAACTCAGCAGCAGCAGCAGCAGAAGCAGCAGACGTATGCTTGCTCAAACCCCCCCCCCCCCCAAAAAACTAACAGGCACACACAGTCACACTCACTAGCATGCGTATGCACACACGACTACACATTTATGCAAATACAGGCATGCACATATTATTATTCCATGTGGATTACCTGAGAATGACGTTGTCTGGATGTAATAATTTAAATATTTGTTTACTCTGAGCTCCCAGGTGCCCAGTATGTGGTAACAGAAGTTTATGAAACTAAATTAATTATGTGTGCCAGTTCCCACAGGACCAGCAAAACACACGGCTCATCACAAATTTGTACAGAAGATTGCAATGTTAGTCCCCTCTGACCTGCAGCAATGTTGTTCTGTGTGTGTCTGCAGCTGTGTAGTGGAGTGTGTCTCTTGTTCGCTCAAGTGTATGTTGACCTTTTAACAATATGTTTGTGTATGTGTGTGTCTGAATGTTTCGAATGTTTTTTTTACATTCCTCACACACAGATGCCTAAAGGATTCTTGGATATTTACCCAGCAGGCTTTGCTGTTGAATAACCATTGTCCCAATGACCTCCCAAGCCATCCGGTAATTATGTAAAAACTGAAAGATGAGCTGATGCACTGTACATGACCTGTACATGACCAGCACTTGTAACCCTCCAGCGAGACCAACTTTTTAGTTGCTAAGCCCAAGAATATTTACAATATAAAAAGAAAATTGTTATAATTATACATATGAGTGCTTGTAACACAAGACGTATTTCCAGAAACATGATGTTAAAATGTAAAAAATATTTAGTTCAAAGTTAAAAACTCTTTAAAGACTCTTTTACTCTTATTTCAGTCAGGAGAGACTTTTTCACCGATCAAGAGTGATCAAACAAATTTATTGACACGATGCATTAAAAATTAAAGATATAGAGTCTCTGGTGAATAGACCCCATTTAGACATTATTATTCTAAAGGTAGAGATGCAAGATACGAAAAGGAAAAAACCCCAATGGAGTCTAGACACAAAAATACGGCTGGTTTAATTGAAAGGGTGATACACCTACAGTGGGTTAGAAGTGAGAAGAGAGCGAAAGGTAATGTAAATAATGAGTGAGTATAAAGACAGTGAGTCTCTTTGGCTCAGCATCCGCTAAGCTTCATTTCTCTCTACTATTGGCTCTCTAATGAAGACATACTGTAAAATGCCCAATAAGACAGTGCTTAAAGAAATCCTAAAAAGATTTTCGGCAAAGAAGCAGTATACTGCTACTTCCAGCTGATGTAAAGCATTAAGATTTTTCTCAATTAATGCATTTGGCTCTAGTTTCTATCGAGGACTGTCGAAAAAGCAAGATGACAATTCTCCTTTGGTTCTTTGACAATAGAATTGAGCCGCTAAATAGTTTGCTTCAATCAAACTGGTTCATACAAAGTGCTTCTCAAACATGTCTTAAGTATTTATCGCAGTTCTGAATGGATATTTATGAAGGTTTTGTTAAAAGTTCGTAGAGAGGGATCAGACGTAATGACTTGTATGAATGAGCATAATGGTGCACACTCACTCTAAAACACAATCTTTCCTGAGAGGCATTCATGGTGCTGCACTCAGGTGTACACGTGAAAAGTGATGGAAGTATCGCAACTGAACGCTTGAGAGAAATGTTCAAACCCTGCATACTTTCTCACCAAGTGAGACAAGCACTTTGTTTGAAACATACTGACACCTTTAAATGACTGATATTTTCATCAACAAGCACCCTTTGCACAAAAGGAAATCCCTGAACCAAACTGACTCCACAGCATCACTTCAGCTGCAAATGTGCGCATGAGCAAACTATTCTCACGAGGCCCGAACGTGATGCCAGAATTATGAACAGAAGGCTGGAGTCCAGCAGATATGACTCATTTAATACCCAAATCCATAATAAATCAACATTCATTAATAGAGCTAAATAATTGATGAGGCTTAAAACTGTGTAAAATGTTGGAAGACCAAAGACATGAAACCCAAACAACACCTAACCAAGTAATGGAAATATAAATAATATTTGTGTGGTGTGTTGTGTGTGGTGTGTGGTGCACGTGTCTGTGGGACCCGTTTGTATGCTTCAAACTAAAAGAAAAAATGATGCAGTGAATTATTTTTTCATTTTTTTCAGCCTTCTTGGGGTAATAAAGAGATGGACATTGTGGGTGAAAACCTTCAATAAGTCTGTGTGTGTGTGAGCGGACACAACAAATAAATAGCTTTGCATGTGTAGCTCCTTATCGCAATCGCTCAATTGGGCTTGGAAATAATGTTAGAAGAGAGAGAAGCTTTGGAAGATGGAAATTAAGACAGATACACAATCACTTAGCCAAATGATCTGCAACAATCAAAACCAAAGTGTTGTGTTTAAATGCAGAGGAAGAGAACATAATTTCACATTATTATTTCAGATTATAATTATATTGGTTATAATTATGATATAATAAACATATATTACCTTTCAGTGTTACACTTTGAAAAATTAGCCTGATTATTACAGGTGTAATTTTGACTGAAGCATATCATTTGCAGTTTGAAGAATAATAATTATTTGAAACGAATTATTTGAAATTGTTTTATTCCTTGTCCATGTTCATTTATAAGCCAAGCACATTCTTTGTTTAGTTTTTAAAGCAAAACATGGCTTTGTTCACTGTTCATCCTTTGTACATGTTTTTATTGGATTAAAAGTCAATGTGTGCATTAAGCTTTTTTTTTCTGAGCATCCGTGTCTTTTTTCAGTCGTTCCCAATGAGGAGAGAGCTAGGGGCTATGCAGCAGCATACAGCCGCCCAGAGAAAAAGAGCTGCACTCAGCGTCTTTGCTGGCGATAAACCGCCAAACTGCAGGAAAACGTTGCTTTTTCACCGCAACAGGAAAAAATCCATACTGCCACAGCACTGCCAACAGGTATGCATCTATTTACAAATACTACACAATAAAATCACAGAAAAATTTCCCACGGGGGATGAGAGAGGACACAAAATCAATGCACTTCGATGGTGCGGACGGGAGTGGAACACATGCAAAAAAAAAAACAGCTCTAAAAACGGCTCTACTGCCTATATTGCGTGTAACTGAGGTAAGGCATCTGTTAAGTATTTTTATGTAAACTGTTTTGACTGTATTGTTTTAAAAAACCCAATAATGTTGTGGGTCCACCAAACCTGCGACCACTGTGTGAGTAACAATAACAAGAACACCAGACAATGGTTAGCATATGCGGCAGCAGACTGAAGAACATTATTTCCATCCATGTGCCGTCATATGTGACTTAGTGTCAGAGATCTGAATACACAGACAGCACTTCCACAGTGTTCATGAAACATACACCTCCATTAAGTTCAACAACATCTCTCACACACACACAAATGCATACACAAAGCGACCATCATCCACTCCTACTGAGGCAGAAATAGACAACATTGATATACGAGTTAGCTGTGATGTGTGAGGTTAAGTACAAAGACAGTTGATGCTGACGGCGGCCCGTGGTGGGCGGGGGGGTTGCCGGGTGGGCAGGCAGGTAGAGAGGGAGAGGTTAGGAGAGTGGGTGTCCTGAGTGATTCACACAAGCTACTCCCAGAATCACTGCTGCTGTACTCAACACCAGCAGAAGGATATGATGGTGTCTCTATTGATGTAAAGAGTTTCTCTCAGCTCCCATGCTGGAAAGTTCAAAGTTATTGATTTGGCCAGAGAGCTCACTCAGAGTAGGTGTTCCTGATACCTGGCCCACCAGCTAATTTTATTTTTACGCAGCAAAGCGGGACCATCACTCTGCCCGCGTGGTGGGACATCACAAAGAAACCCAGCTCATCTCCCTCGGAGCTCCCGCTTCATTTCTATTCATCTACATTGTTTCCCACCTTCGCTGGCCTTTCTTGCTCTTGTTCTCCCCGCTCCCTGCTTCCAAGGCCGTGTATAGTGTGAGATAAAGAATGGCAGCGTGGGGTACAGAGAGTAGGCTGGCAGGATCACTGTTTATGGACGTTTGAGCCCAGTCTCTGAGAAAGGTAATTTCACGCTTGGTGGCTCTGACTCCAGTCCCAACGTTGTCCCTGTGATTAATTAGGCTTTTTAAGCGAACAAACCAGGAGCCAGGTGAAGATGTTAATTATCCCACCGTTATGCAGATAGAATATAGTCATGGCCCTGCAGCGCCGGTTAGCACCCATACACATACATAAAGGTTGACATGCATTTACTCGAACATAACCGCGCACTCGTGTACAAATCTACATGTAAAAGAGAGTGTGATGTTGAGCCAAACAAAGAGTCCTCACATCCTTAACTTGTTTTATTACAGCTGTCTTGTACAGACAGGATTCACCTTTGTGCTCACCACAGTCTTATGTCATCTGGCAAAAGAAGCAACACTGCACTGACGTACACAATATCAGCATTAATGATCCAAACACATAGCAGTGTATTAATCTCTGAGCCATCCAAAGAAGCAAACAAACATTCTTTTATAACAGTCCGGAAAACCTGAATCATCCTCTCATAGTCATCCTCATTGTATAACAACCAGAAGATATATCTGTCTGGATTCCTGGACTCCTTATAAAATGAGTGTTAAGACCAGCAGCTCACATAAGAAACTATGGACTCAATGCTCTATGGGAGGCAAACAGATGGTAAGAAAGGTGCAGTTTATAGTTGAACATGATCAACAAAGATAAGGCACTAAAAAACAGACACAATCTAAAAAATACTTACAGACAAATACAAACCTGACTAGACTCTAACACTCTCAACAGGATACTAACACTGACTAGGATGCTGGAACGCTTGACACAAGGGCACAAGGCGATCTGGCACAGGACAGGGGAAGACGCAGACAATATACACACCACGGATGGGAACACAGGTGGAAACAGGGTGGAGCAGACAATCACAGGAGAGGGAAACACACAAGGCCAATAAGCCAAGGGGCCTGAAACAAGAGGGAAAATAAAAGAGGAAATATAAAACACATGAACTAACTTAACAAACTTAATCAGACCAAACAATGGGTCCTGTAGTTTTTCTTGTAAGTCTTTCTATAGAAAGAGTGAGGTTCTTTTAGTAGTCTAGTATTGTGTGCTGCTTTATTTTTGCTTGCATTTGTATGGCTGCTCAACTTCTATCTGGGATGTCGGCTACGGTTATATAATGAAGGCCTATTACCAGATCAAAACTGACAACTGAGCAAACTCCAACCACTGCTGAAGAGCGTGAGATAAAGCTCTAGAAAAAGCAAGTAATGGACTATGAGTCAGGACTGTTTGATCAAACTACACTACTTCACTGCATTTAACAGTGCAGGTGAACTATTATAAATACACATTACTCTCATTATTACTCATTAGAAGAAGAAAAAGAAGAAGAAGAAGAGTTGGCCTCGGAGTTTTGGAAGCAACTGTGAAATTGTGACAAGAGAATTGACAACAAATTCAATGACAGTAGTTATGTTAAACCACGGGTGTTGTAGAAATTAATTTACACTGGATTATAGTTTCGAATAAACTAACTGTTAAATTACTGAGGCTGTGCTGTGTGGCAGGAAACAAATAATCACCACTGAAGATCAACATTAAAGGTTCCATGTGGGGTTTTTTTTTTCCTCTAGTGGTGCGGTGGAGCTGTTTTTTCGTACCTAACTCCAATGAAGCGTTTTGAATTCGCTATCGCTCTGATTCATGTCTCTGATTGGATTCATCTCCATAGCAACAGCATCCGAAGCTCTTGGTTACAGCAGTATTTAGATCCGTCCATCATGCCAATCTTACACAAAGAAAACTTTTTAGAAACGAAGTTGAATAACTAAATGACAATAACATAAACCTATAGGATCATTATCCTTTATCCCAAATTTCTGTTCTGTTAAATAACACTGATATTTTTACAAGAGAATTTGAAATGGGAATGCAGGATGAGGAAAAATGCTTCTGAAACCAGTGGCCCGTCCCATTTAATAACTATATTGGCTGTTTAATTGAACAGATTGTTATATTAGCAAAACATCAGATAGCTTGTATTTTGACTAACTTGGTTATCAGTAAACTAATTGCAGGAAAAGCAAGTTTCGGGAATGTTGATATTCGTTTGCACACAGATCTGACAAAATGGGGGATGTAACAATGTCAGTGAAACTGTTCCTGGTGTGGCTCTTAATGGGCAAAAGTTTCATGTTGAGATTAAACAATTTGAAAGTTTGGTATCTATAACTTCTCTTTTTAACTGTGTTTGTCAAAACTATCATGAGGCTAAAGTTTAAATAAATGCACCAAAGCGCTTTTCTTTTAGCAAAAAGCACAAAGTGCACCACAACATTTGCTCTTGATGGCATAAGAAACAAAAGCAACACGTTAGTGGTGTTGATCTACCCATGTAGAGTGACCTTTCCAGACGAATGCAGCTGGCAGCGTTGTGTTGTTTGAGGTGTGACTCTGTCTCTCTTTCTCTCTCAGTGTGAACTACCAGCAAGCAGACATCAGACAGCCTATTAAAGACTCAATTAGGCGATCTGCGTATTGGATTCCTGTGGCTATCTGTCCTATTGAAATACCATTACAAGGAGACAGAGAGAAGGAAAACGAGAGATAAAGAGTAGAAGATAGAGACAAACACACACGGGCAATGAAAGAAAGAGAGAGAGAGAGATAAAGACACAGAGGGGATGGCTGAATGCGGTGCCTCTGGCATTAAAGAATGATTAGAGCTCAGCCGACATAATGTGACACACACAAGTTATGGCCTCGGTTTTTCTCATGTCGCAGTACAAAAGCTGACATTACAGATAGCAAGCTGGTAATCCAGTAACACGCTGTAAAAACGATACAGTCTTCGAATTCAATAAAAGACTCATTGATGTATTTTGATGGCTTGACAAATTTTCATGAGAAAACTCATGTACATGTGGAAGTGACAAAATAGTGAATTTCATATTAATAATAACAGGAATATGTATTTGCTAACTTTTACAAAGTTGAGGCGTCTGTCTGTATCACACCTTGCTGCTTTTGTCACACTCACTTTGTTCCCATTTCTTTCCCCTAATTACCGGCTGCCTATCACTCTTTCCACGCAACTGCAATCTAAACTCCCTGTGGACTTTTTCTTGTTTTATTGTTTTACAACACAGTAGATGTAATTATAGAATATAATTTTTTTTACACTGATCAACTGACAAAATACTCTCAATGTGAAACTGAACATTTGCTGTCTGAATCAAATTAAGTACAAAAATAAAACCAAGCAATTAGTTCACTCCATGGACATTAATATCATTGTTTCTATGTAATGATGCCTGCGTAGTTTTGACTTTATGATTTTTTGTGTTGTGGTACTTTTCCTTGATGGCTTCTTCTCGATCCACTGTGGGTTTGATTGTACTTCAGTTCTGGTCAAATAAATCAATGTAAATGAATAAATGTTTATTCATTATCTGTCTGAATTCCTCTCCCAAGTCACAGTGTTCTTGTGCACAGCAGTAGGTTCCACGAGGATTTCCATTTGTCGTGCTACAACGTCACCTGAATCGCTGGACTTCTTGGAAAGTTCTTGAGTCTCTGCATTTACATCAAATTTGAGCTTTAACATTAGTTAAGGCAGAGCACTGAAGTCATGCTTGCATAATCTGATCCATTCATGCACAATTGGTAGCTCATTCATCAGCTGCTTGCCCACCAGGTGACCACTGACGTCCAATCATATTCATGCAATATTTTGATGTAACATCTACAGTAGTGATCATCTCATCTTCATCTCATCACTTTTACATGACATTTATTCGACACAATTGGAAATCTACCTCTCCTCTGATGCATGGCTAATCTGAGGTAGCAAAAGCTTTAAATTCACAATTCAGGCTGATAAATTCCATCCTTATGGGATGTCCTAGTGATCTAGTTTTTGGCAGCAAACTTACGGTCTGTTGGACCCTCCTGATACATGTGTACTTAGCTTAAATTCAACTCTTGCAGTTTTACACACAGTTGATTTTCATTTATATTCCTGTACGGCCTCTGAAAACAACTGGCTGCTGCTCCTGTAATAATAAAAGTGTGTAGCACTAAAGGCACTGAACACTTATTCAGTCATTTATTTCCTGTTTCATAATTGTTCCTAATTTAGTGCAAAATGCGAGGATTTGTGTTCACTGTGACATTAAACAGTCTTCCCTCTTGAACAGTTTCAAAGAAGCCTAATTACATCCACTGTGATTCACTGCTGGAGAACAATAAAACATACAAAAGTTCAAGGGGACGCACACACAAGTGCTGCGGTTTACAGTTCCTCAGGCCTTTCAACCTCACTCTCTCTGTCTGGTGCTGCTCTCCTCCCCTCCTGCCCCCTGCTTTACCACATTAAGGCTTCCTTGTTCCTATAGCAACCCGTCCTCATCTCTCCATCAGGGTGTATATACATAGCCATTCTCCGGGGTATTCGTTCTCCAGCTCAGCAAAGATATTAGCAATTATGTGCTTGTTAGGAATGAGCTGGAGATAAGAAAGATGTGTCTTGTGTCTGATTACTTTTGCTCTGTGTTCCTAGGAGAAGCCTGGGATTCCTCAGGGGGACAGTGCCAAACCCCCTCTGCTAATCTATCCAGGGCTCTGGTGGAAATATTGCACTTTTGCTTGTATTGGATTATTCATGCATGAAATATTGAGTAAATGGGAATGTGGGAGAGCTCTTATGTGAGGTAATAGTTGCGAACATTAGCCACCCCCAGTCCTCTTAATGTCTCTTTTTTCCTCTTTGGACAGTTTGAACAGGCATTTATGGGCATGGATACCTCACATGCTCTATTGTGTGGTAAATGCTTGAACGGATAACAGTTTTGGTGCAAATCAGTGCTCGATATGGGTAAGGGGTTTTGGATTTTGGTGAAGATTTCAAGGTCGAAACCTCACTTTGAGTGCTCGCAGTAATCACCCACATACATGCTGACACATTCACACACACATAAACCATCTCAGCTTGTGTTGATGAGACAGGAGCATGAGGGCTGTATGTGCATCGCTAATGTAATTCCATCTCACCAGATGGCCTAAGATTTTTTTTTTTTTGCAAAAATATTTTTTTTTTACTCATTCCCCATCTCCTCTCATGCTCTCCCTCAATCCTCCCCCTCCTGTACTCTGCACCTCTTGTTCTCTTACTCTTTCCCGCACCATCCTTCATCCTTTCTTTTTTCTTTTCACCCACTGACTCGATTTTCCTCGTATATTACATCTGTGGCTCCACTTCTCGTTTTCATTCCTCTGTGTCGTTCTTCTTCAGTGCCCATTTTTCAGTACATCCCCACTGTCTTTCACCTCCCCTCTCCTCTCTCATCCCCATCATGTGATCTTAAGCAGGACTCATTATCATCAATCAATGGCTGAAGTTCTTACACAGCAACTCTGGCTCCAGTCAAGTATTCTGCAATGCTGATCTCCTCACTCACACGCACAGAAACACATGCCGAAGTCCCTGTTCAGTTGTTATCTCTGTGGCTGCTTGATCAGTCAGATAGTGTCAGACATTAGACTGGCATGTTCCTATGCTCAGGGCTTTCCTCTAGAGGCATGGCGATCAGAAAAGCTCATTTGATTGAATTGATGCTGCAGGCTCAGAGCGCAGGGCCCGGCTGAGTGACGGCTGGGCTGATTATAATGCGGTGGAGCATGTGTCAAACATGCTAGTGACACACTGGGCTGCATTTCGAAAACCAAGGATACTGTACATCAACCCCCCACCAACAAACCCAGCTTTACCTGCTGCCCTTGAGCAAACACCCACGTCAGAACTAATCATCAGAGAGACAATATGGAGAACTGACTGTCCTGGTGTTTTCTGCTCCCCGCCTCGTCATCAAAAAGGACCATTAGGGTTGTAGCGTCAAGGGTACAGTGAAGGAGGTTTTTTGTTTTGGATCACAGCCATGCAGCAGAGTATTCAGGGGAGCTGGGGATTTGAATAGCATTCCATTAGAGTGCACAGCAAGGCAGGTGATAAACCAGGTTTGCCTCTTCTGTTGTTTTCTCATTTCTGTGCCTGAACATTATGGCTCCAAAATGTGTTTTGGTGGCATTAAAAAAGAAAAAAATGTTAGAAAAAGGAGACTCCAGTGTGTTTTTTTTTCATTTAGTTCAGGAGGTTTCCGAAATAAATGTGCCGCTGTCATGTTAAGTTTTGAATGTGGGCTCCTTTCCTCCATATCCCAGCAGAATTTATTCTTACTGAGCTGCAACCAAATGCAATGGTTCATAAGTGTTGATTTATTCTAGTATTTTCAGTTTCCATCAGCAAGAAGCCTAAAGACAGAAAATGTTTGCAGATTTCATATCTTTTACAAAAAGCTTTAATCTTCAGCCTTTCACTTTCATAACAACTAAATGTTCATCAGAGATAGGGAGGTGTTAACCCTGACACCTGACTCTCATCACCTTTGCTTTGTAATTTCATTTTTCTACCTTCATTAGAAACACACATAGACCCAAAAAAGCTGTTCATTGAGCAGGAGCAGAGGGGCGAACGCAAAACATTTTAAGGTCAACTATAAAAGCTTGGCACAATACTCCTTTCATAAATCAGATTTATTGCTTAAAACTTAAAATCTTAACAATCTAGACCTTCATCAGACCTCTTCCTTGCCTCCCTTTCATTCTCCTTTGTTGATTTTATTCACTGCCAATTGCTTCCTGGGAGATTTGAGCTCATTTCATACACTGTGCACAACTGTTAGACGCTCCTTACACATTATTGCTAGAATTTACACTCTGTAGAGCAACCCTGTCTACTACAAAATAGGTTTATGCACTAATAATTTGTTTTGTCAAATACATCTGGGAGAAAACAAATGTCTTGCCTGGATTACAATGTTTCAGTCTATAAAGTGTGATATCTTAAACTGCAGAGAAATCACAGGACAAAGATCGAGGGTTTGCATCTTGTAACCCTCCTGTTGTTACAAAAACACTTGTTAAGGTTAGGGGAACATCATTTCTTACTTAAATATTGAAAAAGTTAAAGCTGCACTAATCTGTGGTTTTATATCAAGGGAATAGAATAGAATTTTGAATTTACTTTTTTTTATTGATTGATAAAAAAGAAAAAAACATCTCTTCTAAAGCACTTCTAAAGCTCAGTAACTAACTAAAGTTATGTCTGATTTGTTTAATCCATGCAAAAACTAAAGCATAAGAAATACCATGTCACGGTTGTAAAGGGTGTCATGTGTGTTTCCTGGACGTGAGCAGTGACTTCCTGGAGTCTTATCATCATCACGAAGTCGAGGCAACCAACACAGGCCGTACATTGTGTGATATTAAATGCTCCATATAGTGTATCTAACATGCACAGATCCAACTGGAGCTGACTCAGGTGACATCAGTTGAGGCTATTTATCATTTTTCGCACAGCTCCCTCTGGAGCCACAAAGGGCTTACACAACTTTTTTCACACACGCAGTAGCACTCCCCAAGACCTGTAAACAAGCTTTGATATGGAAAATGGCTGGAATTTCCCTTTTTTGTGCCAGTGCCATTTGTCCAGTATGAACATTTTAAGGCAGTGAAATGATCAGAGATGCATTCAAGTACAAATGTTTCCTCTTTATGCTGATGATAAATATTCAGGCAAGAATTACAATTCCCACAAAACTGACTGATTATAGAACCAAAGGATACAAACAGAGGCACATATACATGAACATATGCATCACCTATGAATATGTGCACACCTGTGGAAGCAGGCACACACACACACACACACACACACACAGCAGTGAATAAAGCCAATCAGTGGAGTCTGTCATGGCTGACAGTGAAGTAGAGAGCCAGTCTCGGCTCTCCCTGAGGCCAGATGAAAATATATGAGATGTACACTCAAAGTTCACTCTAAAATCCCCCTCTTTCACTGTCACTCCACATGACTCATCCCATCTCTCTATTTCTACCTTTTTTCTCAGACACACTTTCAGACACAAAACATACACGCACGCACACACACACACACACACTTGCGTACAGACAAATACACACACCTGTTCCCAAGGTAGAATTTCTGAGTAGCCACAGAGGAATCCATTGTATTTCCTGCACATCCTTCCTACTGTACCTGGAGACACTCCTGCATGCCTGAGCCTTTTTAATATTCTCTTTTTCTTTCCTCCTTGTCTCTCCTCTCTCGCCGCCTCTCTCCATCTTCTTTATTTTATCTAATATAATAGGATAATCGTGTCAGTGACCCTGACTGCTTAAAGCCCTCAGACGATTATACAGATGAAACGAAGTGGTTTACATAATTCTGTTGACTCGTCAACTTGTGTGTGTGTATGTTGTGCATGAATGTGCATGTTTGTGTGTGGACTACACATACCTGTATTTGCTTTTTAATGGCATATAATATGTGACCTTGTGTCAAGCGGTTATCAGCATTTTACCCGTTAAGCCAACTTTCCTGAATACAAAAGAGTTCTGTTGGACTTGGGAACACAAGTACTGGATTTCTCCCCACCCCCTCTCCCCCCTTCTTCCCTCCACGGGTCTCTCCCTCACTGTGTGTGAGAATTAGCAAGGTTGTTTTTCAGTGCTGCATAGTTGTAGGCTATTATACAAGCAATACCACCCAGGGGATGGAGGCATTATGAGTGTTGGAAGAGCTAAGAGCCAAGGAACAGATGAGTTCTCCCCTGGCTGTGTCTCTATCCATGCTTCACGCTGGTCCTGTGGGCATCCAGCTCCCATAAACACACATAGTATATATTTGTCCTATTCCTCCACCCTGCACCTCCAAGACTGATGCTGTTTAATAAATTCTCTGGCTTGGTTGTACATGTCTGGCTTTTTAAGTAGAAAATGGCCATGTGACTGTTTACCCCGTGCTTCACTGACATTGATCATCTGGTGGGTTCACAGTTGGAATTCCAATAGTCACATACAGATCGCAAATTGGACTTTTTTGATTAAACATAAAGAGAACACGTAGAATACCCAGTGATAGCCATGCAGATAATTTGTGTTTGTTTGTACAGGCTTTGAGATTTTCCATTCTAAGATTTCTGCCCTCGAGAGATGTGAAACAAAGCAAAAAACAGAGATAGTTTCCAGTAAACAGACGAAAACGATCGAATAAAAGCCTTGTTGCTCATAGCATTACTGAAGTCGACTACCACCCAATGGTTTTGGAAAATTACGAAACAATCTAAGTTTATTTTGCAGTAGTTTTAACATTCTGATTGCATGATCCCGATAATTGTAAATGAGTCTAACACCTAGAGTTAGTTTTTAACTAATTACTAGCCTCTTCCTGCAAATAAACCAAGGAAATATACGATAATGATGTGTGAGATGGCGTCATTTTTTGGAGACACAGAAGCTCCAGAGTATGATGGTGGGAGCAAATAACATTTGTTATATTGATCAAAGCAATGTGCAAATTTTTGTTTATGGAAGTTAATTTAAAAACAGCCTGTACAGTTGCATCAACCTCATCCATGCTCATTACCATATTTGTGGCAATTTTAGGACATTTTTCATTTTTAATCTCACCTACAAAACTGCCATTAGCTCAACTGTTTTTCCAGTTTATGCCGTATTCATGTCATATCAGAGTTACTGTCATAACCAGTCCCCATGTTTGATGTTCATGTCAACATCAAAGTCATAATTACAACTGGAAAATTTTTCTGAAAGCTCTGATATATCAGACTTTGCGCTTTATAATAAGGAAATGTGGATGTGTGAATGTGGAGTGTGGATGTCTCATATCAGCCAATGTCTGTCAGTCAAGATAATTCAACCCAAATTTAGTGGATATAACTTTATATTGTCAGTGTACAGTATTTTTAACCCCCACATGAACAAGTGTACAATCAAACTGCCGTATTGAATTGTCCGATTTCAGCACTCAAACATGAGAATTTCTCTCTCTCAACCATCCTACATGACATGAACCCACCATCAGTAAACAGCTGTCAAAATCCCTGAAAATTCGGAGACGTGTGAGGTCACTATTGTGTTTTCATCAATACTGTAAGCACAACATTAAGTAATACTGGGGTTTGGAGACAGGAAACCCAGACACAGAACCTTAGAGGATAAAGATAAAACTATGCACGTATCACTAGAGGTAATACAGTCAGCTTGTTTTTATGTAATTTGTGTGAACTGACCTTTTAACTGGACTGTGGTTGTTGGATTTGTTTTTATTTTATTCAAGCTTTAATTCATTGGAAAGCTGCAAGGACAAATTCAATTGTCAAGTCTACCCACCCTGTAAATGACCCACAGTTTACCACCCACAGATTCAAATACCATATAAACGTAACCACACAACGTACAAACACCTCCTCATCTTACCATATTTTGTCATGTTTCATTTATTCACACTGAGCACCAAATACAAATGACAGCTGTAAACAACTGGCTCTCCTCTCTCTCTCTCTCTCTCTCTCTCTCTCTCCAGCCTCTGTAGGCTATGAACTGCAGAGGGTATAATTTATCATGAACATGACAAATTGCTCTTGGTGGTGTTGAGGAGTGGATTGGTTGGCCGTGTATGTGTGTGTGTATGTGTGTGTGAATATGGCCCAGGGCCTATAAAATTATATGCAGCATCTTGGCTCTTTAAGGTGCAAGGTGGGAACAGATTTGAATTACTGCCTTGTTTTTGATGTGCTGGTGTGTTAAGAATGACTTCGGCCACATGCGGTCACAGATCACAATCAGCCCTTATACTGTACAAGCGTGTGTGTGTGTGTGTGTGTGTGTGTGTGTGTAAGAGAGAGAGAGAGAGAGAGAGAGAGAGCGTGTAAGTGCCTGAATGTTGTTTTTATGCATTTGCATGATTTACATCCTGTGTGTGTTGCTGTGGGTGCCTGCAATTATACGTAATGAATTGTTTTTGCATTTGCATTTTGTCATATCTTATTCAGTGAAAACCATGTATCTCCAAACTGACATAATTTTTCAAATAAACTGAAGGATTAAAGAAAAAATTCACCAAGTTTTGCATGTATTGTCAGTGTTGATGGTAAATGTAGGCTAGTCAACTTACTGAAGCAATAAATACTTCAGTGCATGCTATGTTGACAATGCACTGCATGGAAAACAAAAACAACAAAAAGACTTCCCATGCTGAAATTCATTGCAGCGGAACAGGCTGATAAGTGATGGAGAATTTATAAAAGACAGCAAAGGCGAGCCTAAACTAGACCTAGGCGTTGTCTAGACATTGTTCGTGTACTTATACTACCCACATTGTAATGAAACAAAACCGGTAAAAAATCAGCAAAGACTCCCTCTAAGTGTTCCTTCATAGGTTAAGACAATTCTCCACCTTCTTAAAAGAGTACTCAACTGTAGAAAATTATCAAACAAAATTGGTGGACTACTCCTTTAAGTTCGTACCATTAAAAACCCGCAAAATTAAAATGTGTTTTTTGAATGTACTGACGTTCAAAAAGCTGTGTGTTTATTCTGGGGCTCTCACAGATGTTCACCATGTATCACCTCTCCTCACCTGTTATGTGTTGATCTTTCCCCCACTGGTGTGTGTTTTTGTTTTGCCGACGCCTCTTTCCATACGGGCGTGTTGCTTAGCTCCATAACAACTGTCTCTCTTTGGTGCCAAAGTAAGCAGTGCTGACCAGAAGGGAACATCACAACAGAGGCCGGGCCACAGGGATAATAGGGGCTTTCTGATGATCCACAGCATCACTCAGTCATGCTTTTTGTAATGAGAGTTAGATAAGAAATTTTCCATCCAAGTTATTATTCCACCTATAAATTCACCAGACAAAGAAGAGGACTGATTACATCTGATTATGCCTGCGTAACACTTCTCTCGTGTTAGCACAAGCAGTAACATATACAATAACGGCAGTAAAATATTGTAGAAAACACATACTCAGCTGTCAAGTAAATTATAATGTTTCCTACTAATAGGACTAATAGTCGAAGCATCTGCACGCTCGGTTTGTTGTACAGAAGCGAGTCTTTTTTAACCAGAGGGCAACAGTTCATACCACTTGTTCTGTGGGCAGGACTCTTCATGTATAATTTGTTTGGTACTGAGTCTGTGGAGGAATGCAAGAGTTACATACTGACAGTGCTCCATTCAAGCCAAGAAAATAGAAAGGTCAGATGCTTTCAGTGTAGCTGTTCAGGAAAAACAGCTACTATATTGACAGCATATTAGGGGGGGTCTTTGCTTTGAGTGTTGTTTGCATATTTATGCTCCAACTGAGTAAAGAATCAATGATGGTACTCTGGTAACAACATTCTTGCACTGATTGGAACAGGAGTTAAATCAGTAGCTTTTGGGCTGAAGTCTGTGATCATTTCCTTGGTTTTAGTGAAGACACAGTGCACAGATTGTCAGTTTTGGTGTGGTGACAAAGTTGACGAGTAACAAAATGCACTCCAGACTTTATAAATAAGAGTTTGTAAAACAATAAGGAACATTTCTTTTTATTTTTCTGCCATTCTTGACTGCAGGGAACCAGCTGGGTCAGCCAGAGTTTAATGTGAATGTACTGTAAATTCAAAAGTGTATAAGCCCGAAGAAGCTTTACTGGTATGTCTGAGCAGATTTCACCGGAGTGAATAGAGGGTACCATCTTGGAGAAGATCTCTTCATGCATTCATGGCAGTAAAAGGGTTTATTAGAACTTCTCTTATTTTCCTAGTGATGGCCTTCAGAACTATCCATCCTATCCTTATCCAAAGTATCTAAACCACTTTATATTAAGGTTAAATCAAAAGAGAGTGCATCTGAAATGTCAGTAATAACCCCTCAGTGCACAGGAAAACTGTGTGCAAAAACAATCATACAACTCAAAATCACAAAATCATATAATTCATATGATAAGTCAAATTTGAAGCAGGAAGTTGGCCTGTCAGCTGTGATGATTCTTAGAGCAGGAGATTTGGGTAATAGTTTACCGTCTGCCTTTGTTTTGACTTCCAAACATTTACCAAACCTGGGACTTTGTCTGAAACATACATGATTGTTTTACTTTTATTTTTTTCATTATTCTGTTCCCAGATTTCTGCAATTAACTTGACGAAATCTCATTATTATAACATAAGAAATATCGTCTTGTGAGAAAATAACATCCAGGTTGGAATAAACCTGAATTGTCCTTTCAGTTTCAGTGAGTTGTATTTACTTCATTTTGTGAACTTATTTCAGTCCATAAGTTGTCTTCATTATCTCTTGAAATAAGCCTAATTGTGACTGTATTATCAGCAGATTATATACCGTTATATGGACCAGATTGACTTGCACAGTCATTAGTATATAGTGAACAGACACAGCAGACACACAGAGTGTGAAAGAGTTAACTCTAACATGAACACTCCTATACAGCCACAAACTACTACCTGCTACAAATAAATTGCTCTCTCTCTCTCTCACACAACACACACACACACACACACACACACACACACACACACACACACACACACACACACACACACACACACACACGCACACACACACACACACACACACACAAAAGGTATAAGAAACAATGTATGGAGCCAAACCCCATCAGCACCAGTCGTTTTATCACACAAGCTGGAAAAAAAAAACCTCCAGCAGGAGGACAGGGAGAGCGGAGGAGGATCGATATTCCAATACTCCCCTGTCTGCTCCACTGGCCCCCGACGTTATCCCACATCATCGCAGCGGACACAGAGAAGACAAATGACTCCCATGTAGGGAACATGGGACTGGTGGAGGGGAAGCAGGGAGAGGGTGTGATGAAGGGTAGGTGTGGGTTGATGGGACACAAGATGTACTGTACGTCCCTAACATCAGCAGTGACAGCAGCGATGTCTTTCCAGACTTGACGGTGCGAATGTGCTGCAGAAATCAAAGTGACAGGAAAGAGCCTGGGTGTGCTAAAATAATGGGGAAGAAGATTGCCTGCGAGTAGCAACTAAAAGCATACGACCCAGAAATGAGAAGACAAATAGGCAAACAGAATACATCACATGTCTTTATCAGCTGTGTACCAACGCACAGATTGCGCAAATTGCCACAAACTCTCAAGGGACAGGCGTAAATATATACGTACACACTTTTTCCGATGCACACACGGAGTCAGATCTCTTCCCTGCGGTAGGTAGACAGGAAGATAGTGCAGGTGGGTGAGGCAGGGTGGGGGCCTGTATGTGTGACAGTTCACAGAGTGACAGAATGGTTGCAAAGAAAAGGTGCAGGAACGAGAGAAGATGGATGAAGGGGAGAAATGCTCCCTTTGTACCACAAAGAGCCCTCTGTTGTTTTTGATCTGCTCTGACTTCAAAGTGCAAAAGTCTGTTTTTATTCCCGGCAGAACTCCCTCTGTTGCCTTATCACACATCTCATTTGTGGGGCTCCAGACAAACAGACAGCAGCACGGGGTTGAGGGCCCTGCTAGATTGAGGTTTGACAAATTAGATTTCGCAGTGATTGATGCCAAATCAACAGCTGAAACAAAGTCGAGACAGAAGGGTGGGCTGAGGGAGCAGAGGATGAGATGATGTGAGGAGGAAGTAAGGAAAGAGGGAAGGACACAACTCAGAAATAAGAGAAATAAGATAAATGACTGAGAGGGAAAAAAGGGGGATCAAAGAAAACATCTCGCAATATTTATTTGCATCTCTCATTTCACAAGAATTCAGCCGGGCAGAATGGCACCCATATTTATTGACAATGTCAGATTGCTGTTGTAATTTGTGGGCTGGGACTCAGGGGCGTTATGAGTGGAACTTGCAATTAGATTTATCGAAGCTTGTGTGTTTGTGTGTATGTGTGTGTATGTGTGTGTAATTAGAAGTTATTGAAATGTGGGATCCCTGTTGCCCAACTACTAGAGCTAAATCAATATTAATCAAAAACACAATTGAAGGAAAAAACGCATAAAAAATGCAAAGAAATAGTGAGACAGAAAGTTGGAGTGAAAGGGAGAAAGATGCAGGGAAGGAAAGAGAGATGCGAGACAGATAGAGAAAAACATGACAGAAAAGGAGAAATATGAGACAAAACATTTTTAAAAAATTATGAAGATGGAATAAAAACTTTAGGCCCAGTACAAATTGAGCTGCACAGTGTTTCAGACACCGCTGGTTCCAGAGGTTAAAGTCCCATTCACTTCTCCCATTACCTGAAAATGTTACCTGAGTCACAGTTGGAGGACTTCCTAGAGAAGTTAGCTACAACTCCCAATGTGCATGTCAGCAAAAAACATCCAAATAAAGAAATATCCAATCACAGAGCTCATAGAGCTAAGCTAAAGATTAGGGTGAAAACCGACAATACAGTCTGCAGTTTTGCTTCGCTGCTACCTCCTTCCCTCTGTCCTCTTTTCTCACTTTACCTGCTCTTTTGCTTCAAATGCACTCCCCACTCTTTTCTCTGTGTGCGTTGTGTTGCATTTGTGACAGGTCCAGCATTACAGCCTGCTTTATAGGGTGGCAGACAGAGTCTCTTTGCCAAGGTCAGGCTGACAGAGTGCATTATGGGAAAGTAATTCACGAGTTTACAATAGAGTGCATTTACACACACAGAGTGTGGTCTGCAGGCTGAGAATGACTCAGTCATATTTAAAGACTGGTTTTTACATCACAGCGATTGAGTTATTTCCACAAAGCATAAGTGCACCTGCTCTGTGTGTGCGTGTGTGTGTGTGTGTGTGTGTGTGTGGTTGTGTGCGCACATGTAGATGTAGTGACATTTGCAGCAATGTGTGATTAATTACCTTATACAGCTTGGAGACATCGTGACAGGTGTTAGTCATTCCCTTTGGATTAAGAAGGTGGGAGGACGACAGGAAAGGGGGGGTTGAGTGGAGGGTTGCAGAGGTGTATGAGAAAAAGGGATGCAGATGAACAAGACTAGGTCTCAAGAATGTCATATGGCAAATAGAGTGTGTGTGTGTGTGTGTGTGTGTGTGTGTGTGTGTGAGAGAGAGAGAGAGAGATCGCTCCATCTTGTTTGGAGCAATTATCTCTCGATTCCAATCAGTGTTGATGTCTGAGTATAATCATCTGTAAACACTAAGTGCACCTAGACCTTGTTAAATGAGACTGCCACACACACATAAATACACGTGTACACACACACACACAAGCCGTTAATACTGTCTGGTGACAGTTAGCAGCGTTACCACTCCCTGTTCGCTCTCTGTGCAAAGGAAGAAGAGTAAAGTGAAGCAATAAAGAACTAAAGTGCTCCTAATAAGTCTGGAAAGTATCGGCGGTGTGATGTAAACACACCTAGTGCTTAATTTGAAAATTGAATTAAAGGTTCTTCCTCATTAAAATTTTAATGATTTAAAGGTGTCATGTTCATGGTGAGTTATAATGACTTGCTGACCTTGGTTCAACTGTATCATGTATCACCACTATGGATGAAAAACACTGTGTATCAGTCTTTATCTGATACCAATGGTGGTATCATTCTAACCCTCAGGTTTTGTTTCTGTTCCCACACGCCTCCAAGCTGTGTGAGTTTCTCTTCCCCACTCTTTCCAGCTTTCTCTCTCTCTCTCTCTCTCTCTCTCCCTCTTTCATTGACTGGCCTATCCTCTTCCAGGTCTCCATGGTGAAGGAGATTTGGGAACACCTGAAGATGTTAAATGTTCTCCTAGATACAAATTATTCATCAAAATAATCAGAAATAAATGTTATTTGTATATACTGGGATAAGTATATACTCTGTATAAGCGACATGCACTCTTCATGAATTTTACAGAGTGAACATTGTTGGAACCATTTGTGATAGTTGTAGAAGTAAGGAGATGTTACATATTACAACTTCAAAGGTCAAAGGTTAAGAATAAAACTACAAACTACAATTATTAATTGGATTAATAATCTTCTTCAAGTTGCTTTTATGTCTGTACAAACCCTGTACATGTACAAGTGCCATTTTTTACAAAACAGAAAAAAGCTTCAAACTGTTGTAACTCACTTTTTCTGCGTCTTTTGGGGGTGTTAAAGGTTTTGATTGTGAGCATGATCAGAAAAATCTAAAATAAAACCTCTCAGTAAATTAAATAAAGCCATGAATTCAGTCTGGTTAATGAAATATTAGTTTTGGACCAGGTTTTGCAGAAAAATAATTATTTTTTTCATTTTACTTAATTTCAGTATTCATTCAGCCATTTATGTCCATTAAGCCATTCTTTTAAATCAAACAAGTACACGTATCTGTTCAGTACTTGTACGGCTGGTCTGAGCCACCTGTCAATTTCTTTAATACATGAAAGAATATCCTAAGTAGGAGAAAATTGGGTGGGAGTGGTACAAATTATCTGAAATCAATGGTACATGCCACTTGGGAACAAATCTGTTCACACACGTAAATCCTGAGAGGCTCAGTGTTTGGAATTTTTGCTTGCTAAATAAATGAAATTATGAATTGTACACAGTTCATTTTCTGGGAATCATCTTATCATTCCATCAGCTAATGTTTCAGGACTAGTTGAAGCAGATATCAAACATTATGTCACATCGATATCACAATGCAGAAGACAGTAAATGTTTAAAGCTACTAGGTGAATACTTTACTAGTGTTAAATAAACAAGTTCTCGTGTTGTTGACTGAGGATGCGCATGAATACAACAGGAAGATATTTCTGCTGACTGCAAATCATAAAATGTAGAAAATACAAGTAAAGTAACCATAACAATACCAATCAAGGATCTAAGACTTTCAAGAGAGGCTTTGCAAAAGTAGTAAATGAGCTCAGTGTGTTTGTTAAGCCTTGAAAATTAAACACAGTGTGTTCTCGTCAAAGCATGAATGGCTGTGTGTCTCTAAGTGTTGCCCCTGCAACTGGCTGGCCAGGGTGTACCCTGCCTCTCACCCAATATCAGCTGTGGATAAGCAGTATAGACACTGGATGGATGAATTATTATTGTTATTATTATAATTAACTGCGAAATTCATGAATTGAGTTATAAAGTTTATTAACCAGTTCCACAAACTGTATGTCGTGAATATGAAAAAGCATTTCCAAATAAAACTTTTTTATGTGAAATAAGCATGTGACATGTTTTGATACTCCCCCTCAAAGAATCAAAATCAAGAATCATTAAGAATCAGAATCACTCAGGAGAATCTGAATCAGAATGGTTAAAATCCAAACGATACCCAAACCCTCCTATAAGCCCTTAGAGCATCACACAGGAATAAAGATGTCTTCAGACTCAGACACAGATAAAAACAACAGTGTTAAGCTATCATTATGAGTGTCAGCAGAAGCCACCAGGTGTGTGTCCCGCCTTACAATGAATAAAATCTACATCAGCGGGTGATGATGAGAGGTCATCATCAGCTTGGACAAGGATCAGATCTGTGGTGCATTTTTCACCTGTTTAGAATGCAGTGTTATTGTCTGGTTAACCACCCACTGCCAACCTTCTCTTCTCGTTCCTCTCAGCTCTTCTCTATCTTTAGACATGCCTAACAAACTGTTTCACGCTCTGTCTCTCCAACGACGCCTGAGAAACCCTCTCCCTCTCCTGTAGACAGACATGCCTGGCTCTACCCATTACCTTTCCCCTAATAGAAACCTGTTTCTCCACCTAACACTATCCTCAAAAATCTCCATTTCAGCAAATCTGTCTTCCCAACCATCATCCCTCACCTCCGACACCTCTAAAAGTCTAACCATGTTATCTGTGTGTGTTCAGCACATTTACGGGAGGAATTCAGATGGAATTGTGTTTTGATGAAAACTAATTTAGTGCTGTTTGTGGCACCGCCGGCATGTATTTGGACCAATTAGACGGGAATGAAGGAGAGAGGGAAGTGATGTGATGGGAGACAAAAGAAAGGGACAAGTATATTTTAGAGTCCATTGGAAGTAATTTCCTCATTTTGGAGTCATTGGAGCTGTGAGTGCATGTGTGCATGTTTGTGTGTGCCTCTGTGTGTGTGTGTGAGTGGCTTTGCATTATGATGAGTGTACGGGGGTGGCGGAGTGTTGACATGCAGAGCACAATGCCTCCATAAGCAACATGATAATGAATGCATTTGGGCTCCCACGTTCAAACACAACTAGCAAGACTGTTTACTCTTTTAACAGACAATGTTCCTCTCTGATTTTCTAATTTCCCTCTGTAAGTGGCTGACCAGGTGTACGCATGGGTGAGAGCAAGTGCAGATTAGTGTGTGCTTGTGTGCGTGTGTGCATTCTTGTGTGAGCATGAGCGAGTGTGTGTTTGTGTGTGCAGAGCAACAGCGTGTAACACTGTTGAGTTCTGCTGAGCTGCCAGGCACAGAAACTCATTTAGGCTGCAGCTTCAGTTCAGAAGAGGCCCGAGGCGGCGGTTCCTCCAGGCTGACGCCGCGGATGGATCACATTTTTACCCCCGTTATCAGAGCTCCTCTCTGGGCTGAGCCTGGCGGGAGGCCTGGCTGCCTCGACGTTCCTCCAGGCAAGACAGATAGCAACCAATCACCGGCACCAAAGAGACTACCCCACGGCTCTCACTGCAGACTCACATTAGCATATCCAGGTGTGTGTGTCTGTGTGTGTGCGTGGATGTTTGTGTGTGCTAATCAAAATGCAGTAGGGCTGCTTAGTGTGCAGTGTGTGTGGGCTTAGCCTGAGCTTAATTCCCGGTCAAACTATAGTGTTTGATCATATTTTATTTACTTTTGTCACCTTTATCATCTAAAAACTACACACACACACACATAAATAGACAAAGCTTAATCACAGCAGCGCATGTGTGCATTGCATTTCCTGGTCCTTTTCATCTATCTCATGGCACATGAATTATGTGAAAATTATTTGCCGCTACAAACGCACACTCACCAGGATGCATACACACCAACACACACAGTCCGTCACTGCATCTATGACAGCGGGACCACTGTGCCAAGGGGATATTGGACTTTCTCTTCAGTTATCAATGTTTCAGTTTTGATTGATGACCTTTATTGTAATTATTTATTGAAAGGCAGGAACAGGATAATTAGAAAAGGTCTGAAGGGGAGGAAAGTGCTGATCCAGTGGGAATTCTGAGGAGGAAACCGGAACGCTGAAGGTGATAAAGTTCACAGATCTCCTCAGAATTCCGTGTCAGCGAACGGGGAGGAGGTGGGGGGGGTCTGCGGGAGGAATCAATGATCAGAGCTAATGGCATACTAATGATGTAACTACTCATCCATACAGCACAGACAGAGGGAGGTGGAGGGGTGGAGGGAGGGCATGAGGGAGTGAGAGGATGGAAAGAAAGAAAGAATGAATGTTTACTCATAAAGACACTCGGGCAAACATCAGAGACAAAGAGGTCATAAATTGACCACTTATTAAAATAAGTCACCATCACACTGAACCACAGATCATGTGGAGAAAAGAAAAATACTGAACAATTTAGAAATCAAAAAGTTCAATTTAAATACCAAGCAAAGTTTACAGTTTGAAACTATAAAGTTGAACCACTAAACGAGTCCATTCCCACAGCGGAACAATGGGCTTTGTAAAACTCAAACATGTGCTCGGTAATGAAAAACTCTCCCACTGCAGCGCCAGTCCTCTCATTCTCTCACTGCACCATCAGTCCGAATGCTCAGACGAGAAAATGTCTGAGAGCTGCAGCCTCATTACACATAACTGATATTCCTCAAACACTTACAGTATGCCAATACTGGCTCAAAAAGTGTCAGAGTTATAGGTCTGGCTCAGTGACTGACCAGACCTGTTCTGCTTGTTCTTTGTCTGGTCAAGTGGTGTTTAACAATCATTTGATCGCTACCATGCTTAATATTGACAAAGGGACATCCATCAATGCTAATTAACTCTCTGACTGAACTTGATGGACAGATGAACCTCAAGGTAAGGAAGGACTGACCCCTTTCCACCATCGAGCATGATGGCACTGGTAACGCTTTTATTCTTTGCTAATGGATTTTTCCCTCTTATCTTTTTAAAGTCATCAGTAAAAATAAATGAGAAAAAATGAAAACTCCCTATATACAACAGAAGGGTCATTTTTAGAGCGAGCAGTGGACTGATGGTCCCAGGATGCCACTGGTGCAGTTATTGTAACTAAAACTGCACATGTGTGAAGAAGATAAAGGATGGGGTTTGATTTAAAACCAGAGACCAAAAAACATCCGTCAGCCGCCAGGTGTAGCATTCTGCCCACGGTGGGGGGACAGGCAGTTCCCAAACAACTGAAATGGATGAGTGGATTGGGTCTGGTGTGTTGTAGCAATCTAATTTATTTCTGTGGTTTGCTGTGGAGTAGTAGAGAGGGCAGAAATTGTGACTTATTTTACATCACACACCTTCAAATTACCAAGAAAATCACCGACATTTAGGCCTGATTTGAACTTTCTGAAGGAAAAATGTTAGGGTTAGGGTTAACTCCTGTGAAATAGGAAATGCTGCATATTTCTACTTGTTTTGAGCTTACAAATGGCACCAACCCAGAAAACATGGATGAATCCCACAAACTATGTGCGGTAAACAACCATCACATGAATTGGACCATGTATTTGTTCCTGTACCAGAGTAAACAGAAGCCTCATCTAATCTAAATGAAGTCAACTCCATGGCAATAAAGAGGTTCATTTACTTTATCTACAGGGGAACCACAATTTTGATGATTTTCTTATTGCTTTCCTCATATAAAAGTTTAGCTACATGCTGTTTTATGCACTGGGACATATTATTTCTCAATAATATGATTGCAAAGACACAAAACTGTTGTAAAAGCACTAAATTAACACAAGATTTCAGCACCTTCCCTTGCCACCTTATTCTAAATAAACAAAACAGAAAATAAACATGCACACAGTAAAAATCATTAATTTCTCCTGAAACACACTTATCTCCCGTGGAGTGGGAAGGGAGATAAGGTGAAGACTGCGGCAACGGGAAACCACAAGGAGGAACACCAATGACAGATACTGCAGAGACACAAACCACACACCAGAATATCCTCTTTTTGTGTATGAATACTTACCTCCTGTATCTACCCTCCCTTTCTCCAAAGCAACTTTTTTTCCTCATCTTTTTTCACCTGGCTTTTATCTGACTGGCTGTTGAGGAAAGGCGCATGTGGCTGCCTAATGTGACATTTAGACAAATTCACTTGGTGTACCGGCGGGATGCTGCCTTCACTGTACACCAATGTGTGCAAATGTGTGCAAATACACCTCACTGAGAGTGTGTGTGTGTGTGTGTGTGTTTTCATATGCATATGTGTGTGTGCTTAAAACTGGGTTGATAATCTGACTAACTGTGAGAGGTGCAGACTCTGTTTTGGGTGCACACTCACAAACACACACGCTGTTTCGGCGTCTGGCAGACAAGCTGCAGCCCTTTTGATGCTTGTGTTCTCGGTGATCTTCCGTAGTCATATGGCAGAGCGGGAGGTCTCAGATCTTGTTGAACAGAACATTTCTCTTTGAAAAATCACAGGACCCAACTGTGTTACTGGACCAGCAGCCATTATCTCTTTGCAGTAATATCACTACTGCTTTTCCTGTTTCTTCTTCCGTCTTACATCCACAGCTCCATGTTTCACTCAGCGTCTGTCTCTCCATGTCTTTCCCTTCAACTACATCATCAGATCTGTCTGGCTATGAACCTTGAGCAGCCTGAGACAGACGGTCATGGTGAATTGGTAATATGAGTCATTGCTATGTATTGGAAACATGACAGCCTTTCCGGTTTTTGCTCACAAAGCTCTCAAGAACTCCAGCGTGGAGCTTTTTTTTTCAAAAATGGAAGAATACTCACTGAGATACAGAGTAGAAATACAGGAACTCACACACACATACACATGAGTGCATCCCAGATGCAGTGTTTACATTTCCGGGCTGAGAGGATGTAAAATGGGTAGAGGCTGAGCAGATGGAAATGAATTCAGATATATCGACAGGGGAAAGAAGCAATGCAATGAAATTAGGATCGAGAGGCAACTAAAGAGGGCACCTTAACCCCAGTGAGAAGAGGGAAAATTGAGAGAAAAAGAGTGTGTATGCGTGTGTGAGGCAACCAAGTGAACAAAATCAAAGTGCTCGCACCTCAATCAGTGAGAGTTCAGATGGAGGTTGACAGAGTGTAGCAAAGGGGAGGATGAAAAGAGCCCTTTAAAAAGGAGGAAGGAAATTAGATGAATCAATGGAGGCGTCTCTTAGGTTATTTTTCATCTTTCAGGGTCAGTTCTATTCCATTACTGTTTGTCCTCAATCACGCATTTCTTGCATTGTACCAAAAGCTGAGCAAATCTTGAAACAAAACCACGTTGGGGAATTTAATTTCTCAATCTCCAAATTGATTTAGCAGAACCTACTGGAGGCTGCAAACTGACCTCTGAATTTGGCTTATTGTGCTTCTGCTGTGCGCTGTCGAACAGACGGGATTTCAGATCAGCGCAGAGTTATGACCTGACTACGCTAAGATGATAAGATGATTAAATATCTAATTCACTTTAGATCATTAACTTTAATCTGCTTATACTTAGGAGGCAGAAGAGGCGGCGGGGGAGGCGAGGGAGGGGGAGACAGGGGCGGAGCTTCACACTCTGGCTTCCATCTTTCAGTATTCATCACGGAGACGGTTTTATCTTCTCCGACCATCTGACAAAATGCAGAAAAAGAAACAGAGGCAACAAATAAAATGCTACAGGAGCAAATGTATGCTGCTCCATCTGCTGCTGCATTTCCTGTGTGATCCAGATGACATCAGACGTCCTCATTTTCAAAAAAAAGGTTGACTAGAGTCTGTGTCATTGTCTTAGAGGAATGAATTATTTAGCCCACTTACACCAAATCATGTATACTTTATCTTACTATGAGCCATTTATGCAAGTACTTGATAGATTTTTAGCTTGATGAATGTATGTTTACTACCTTCTAAGCTGCATTTGTTTTCCATCCATTTCATGAAAATCAGTATGCTGAAACATCCCAGAGAACATTCAATGACTACTCAATATTCACTCAGAACTGCCTTGTGATGATTTATAGAAAATACATAAATTCTTTTGGTTTACTTTTGGTTTACTCAAGTGCTGAAGTGAAGCTCAAACATCCAAGACTTGAAGGAATAGTTTGACATATGGAAAGATCAGTACCAATCTTTTGACTGACTGTTACGTTAGCCAATGAGTTGTAAAACCACAATATGAAGTTTTTACTCTTTGCTTTTTGTACAGATTAAATAAACAAGATATAACATGTAAATCTGTGACCTATATCGGTGCTGGTAGGCTGATTCTGTTACCTTTGGATTGAGCCAGACTAGCTGCTTCCCCATTTCCAGTCATATTGCTAAAATAAGCTTATCTGCTACTTAATTGGCCATAGCTTCATTTTGAATGTAATTGTCATGAGAGTGGAATCAATCTTCTCATCTAACCCTCAGCAAGAAATAAACACAAACAAACACAACACAACAAATAAACACATTTTCAAATGTCAAATAGCAAAAATTAGAAAGCTGTATCAACACATGTCATTGTCATATTTTCCATTTTTGCTCTCATTTTCCTCTGATTTTGATTCATCAATGTAGCTGTTTAGTACTCTGAACTCTGAAATGCCAGATGTCAAAGCTTCACATTTAGAAATTCTTTCTTCATTCTTTAGGAATTTTCTGCATACTTTTACTGAAGGCACAGACATGGAAGTAGTGAGTATCTAGCAGCCAGAATATTTCCCAAGATTTCAAAGCACGTATTATTTTCATTAGGGGAAATAAATGTTGTTCCATTTCCTCTCAATTTAACATGGCATGAACACTTTGGAAACAGCTCAAAATGAAGGTATTGCATCTTGGCAGGAATCCCAGCTGACCCTAATCACCTGGAACCACGCTGATATGGCAGACATTTGTTTTCATGTCCTGAGAAGATACCTTGGCAGGTCCATTGCATGATTTAAATAGAACTTTGGTCACAATCTGCAATCTGTTCACGGCAGAGAGACTATGCTGAAGCCAGACTCTGCAACTATGTTTAGAAGAATATTGTATTTTCCAATAAGTCATATACGATATGCTAATGTGTAATTGACATGGGGCAGAAGTTGAGTCGGAGGGCAGTGGGTGGTTGAGGCTCAGATGAGACAGCTGAAACAGACAAGAGGAGGAAACGTGGGACTCTGAGGTGAAAACCGCCAGCAGCCAGGTAATTATTGGCCATTTATTTCAAAGCAGATAAGCGGTGTGACAGAGAGCAGTGTGGATTTCTCTCTGTGAGAACCTCATGCCATGTGGCTTACAATGAAAAGAAAGGAGGGAGCAAACGAGGGGAGGGAGGCGGAGAAAAAGAAAGTGGCAGCAGAGAAAAGACAGAGAAAGAAAGGGGGAGTAAGGAGGAAAGAGAGTGAGACAGTGTGAGATTACGCCGCTTCCATTAGCCATTCGTTGTCTTCCAAGAACTGGAGCAGCAGCTAGATCAGATTGCACTCCACTCAAACAAAGAGCTTTGGTTATTTGAGTCCCCTGCCATTGTACCAGCTAAATTTCCCAATGCAAATGTTGACAGAGAAAATTGATATTGAGTGCAATATTATTCTTCACCGATCACAAGGCATTTCCTTCTCAAAAGTTGGGATCTATGATGTCTGTGTTGCATTTATCTGCATTCATGTTGGACTGAGCTTCTGGTGAAAGACAGTACAAATATTAACTTTATTTTAATTGAAGATAAGACACCCAAATTAAATCTGCTCATAAAATAAAATATAGTGTGAAAATAAAGCTTAGAATTGTCACTTTGGTGACCATGTTTTACATTTTTCACAAAATATTTAAATTCAGTCCTCTTTGTGAGCCATCAGCTACTGAGCCCAGGTAATCTCCACCGATCAATACACATTCAGTGGCCAGTAAACAGCAGACAGTGGTTATGTGCAGCATTTTAAATAAACCCTTAATCATTAACAGCTGCCTTGAAACATGAGCTAATCCAATTCCCTGTAGACACATGCCTATGGACTTTAATCCTGCATGTCTGTGAGAAAGAATTAAGTGTTGAAACAGACACACCCATAGAAAACACATGTCCTCTGGCAAAAAAGTTCAAGGGTCAACTTGTCACTAGAAAACAACAACTCTGCAGAGAAATGTACAGTACAGTCATGCACGAGTGCTCAAAAATGTGCTCACACGCGCACAGAGGAATGTTTATGCAGGGCTAGACAGACGGATGACACATGACGACCACACTCAAAGGTGGATGGGTGAATCATTGCAAATGGGAATAACACAGCACACTTTAAGACTGTCTCTCTTGAAATGAATTCATAGTTTTGCACACGACTGCACATATGAAAAGTGAAGCGAGAGAAAGCTTGAGAAAGAAGTTAAAAGCCAACTCACATTCTCTCCTCAGCACACCTGAGCCATCACTGCATGAAGCGGACATGCTTGGCAGATTGCTGGCTTTCGAAAGTTACAAAAATTCCCCCAAATCCAAAGTCAGATAAGTGTATGCCGATAAGGTTTCAGACATTGTTCGACAAACTGACAAACACTGTCTATGAAGCATGCTAATGCGTTTAGTGAGGTGAGAAAAGGTCTCCTCTCAGGCTACCTGCATTATAAATAAACGTATTAAAAAAGCTAGAACGTCAGGTGGATGCATGCAAACTGATAAAACTGTATTGTGTTTGAGTCTCCTAGAAATGTTTATTCTGCTCTACTAATGTTTTTAACTAATGCATTATTATACATTGGTTGCCAAACTTCAAATGTGATCAAAATCCATCCTCGCCAGCCAATCACAGGCCTGACATATAGAGACAGACAACCATTCATGTCCACACGGGCACTTTAGAGTCACCAATTAACCTAAACGGTAAATGGTCTGTATATGTATAGCCATTTCAACTACTCAAAGTGCTTTTACATTACATCCTTCATTCATCATTCATTGAGCAGGCATCTAAGTTGAGGTTCAGTGCCTTGCCCAAGGACACTTCGACATGCTGACTCATAGGAGTTTGGGATCGAACCACCCTACCTCTGAGCCACAGCCACCCTAAACTGTCTTTGAATGGTGGGAAGAAGCTGGAGCACCTGGAGAAAACCCACAAAAGTGCACGGAGAACATGCACATAGACTCCACACAGAAAAGCTCAAGGTTCAAACTGCAAGCCAGCGAACGGCCAGGTAACAGTGCTAACCACCACACCGCAAAATCTGTTTATCTAATTCATACAACATAATATTATGAGGCAATCAGGGGAAGGATAAAGAGGAATAAGAGAGGAGAGTGGCAGGAAGTTCAAGTCAAGATCAGCGGGGTTCAGGCAAGTTCTGCATCCTTTGTTGTCGCTGGTAATCGAAGACGTTCAGTGTTCATTTAATACATAAACATAATTTCAAGGAGGCACGGTTGGCATAGCTCATTAACATGTTACTCACACACACACACATTCATGCAGGCAAATACAAAGTCACTTGTATGCACAGAGAACACACTGACATGTGAAGCACAAGCCTACAAATGCACGCCTGCATGCACACAGTTACATCAATATGGTGTATACACACACACACACACGTGGATGTATTGAAATTCAAATCTAAACACACACACACACACGTTCTCAAACTTCCTCAGCGTACTCGCTTTCTCAAACACTCACACTCTCAAACACTAACAGACTCTGGAATGTAGGAAATAGATGGCGCCCAGTTTTGTTTTCTTTCTACAGTGCGCACTTCCCCTCAGGCACATCCAAAGAAAATATTTGTGTCTGAAACACTCCGAAGGTTTAGAGAATAATTCATTTCAGGGCTCCATGATGAAAACAGATTGGTAATTCTTTTGACTTAATTTTTGCCTGTTTGTTTTGAAAGAACAAACAAATACGCTGCAGCATTCACAAAAAAATGAAAGTTCACCACAGAGTTGGGAAAATTTGTTTTTTGCGTGTTGGTTTTTAATACCCTATTGCTTTGGTTTCTGTGTTTTCTCCTCAGTGGAATTCGGTCCTGGCCGCTGGCTGAATGAAAAATACAGCATAAACAGACGGAGCATGTCTGAGCATGATGGGTGTGTGTGTGTGTGTGCGTGCAGGGTGGACATTAGGCCTAGGAAAGCACATTCCTAAAAATTAAGATATGTTGGGACAAACATGTAAGTACCATGAATGAACCCAGTTTAGTTTGTGCCACAATAAAGCACAAACAGATGGAGAATGTTGGAGCATTGTGTGTGTGTGTGTGTGTGTGTGTGTGTGTGTGCAGGACGGAAATTAGGGCCTGAGAACAGATTCCTCAAAAATAAGAAAATTCAGGGACAAAGGACACAGGTAAAGATAAAAATACACAGGACATTTTTAATTTGGGGCATTTCATGGGCATCGTACATATGCAAATATTTGTGTGTGTGTGTGTAGGTATGTGAGTGTGTGTTTGTGCACCTGTTTAATATTTGTTTCTTCTTATAAACATATGTCACTCTTATCGCTTACCACAAGGCAAACCTCATTACTAAAATGTGCCTAAAATACGTTCTAATCATAAAAAGAAACAATGGCACGCAATGTGTGCATGTGAGACGCTGCAGCGGGACATAACGCACAGCTCAAACCCTCCGGAAACAGTATGAAAATATCCATCTAAACAGGATCATTATGCAAAAGAAACAATAAACTGGTTCTGATGATAAACAGACTGTCATATCTCTATACCCGAGCCAGAGGGCAACACACTCTCTGACATCCATCTTCTTTAAGTAACACCGCTCATGATGACACTGCGCATGGTGGGAGCAAAGTACACACACGCACACGCCAACGTACCACCATAAACACACACAAGTTAACACTCACAAACACACAGTATTAATATTCTCAGTGGCTTTCTCTCTGTCTTCCAAACACAGCGAGATGCGCTCACACATACATTCGCTCCCACAAAAATCTCCCAGTATTTAATACAACTGGGTAATGCCAGGGGCAAGGCAGAAGTCATAATCATGAGTGTGTTTAACAGCAGTGTGACAGGCGGATGCTGCTTCAGTGTAAGTAAAGAACATGTAAATAAGCAGGCTGAATTATTCAAGACTGAGACTGGCTCACACACGCTGGTCGCCCTCACCCGCTCAGCTCCCGTCATGCTGGGATAATCTCAGGAAAGGAAGGGAAGGGACAGAGAGAAAAAACATTTCTGTCAAGGTGCAAAACACTCCAAACCCTGACTTAGCCAAGCAGGAGTTTTATTATTCCACAAACGCAGTGCTTTCACGTGACACGACTGTAAATGTAGGATTTGGTGAAGTTCTGGTGGCGCACATGTGTTGGCCACAAGGCTGTGGTTAGCGCAGAGGAGATGTGGTGGCTGTGGCGAAAGAACAGAAGAGTTTAGTGATGGATGAGACCAGAAGTGGAGGAAAATGAAGGAGAGGTGACACAAACACTGATTAGTTAATTGAGAGAACATCAGCCATTTCATTATTAAGTAAGCAGGCAAAAATGCAGAATTCACTGGTTCCAGCTTCTTTGCTGTGTATTAACTGGATTAACTAATTAATTGAGGAATACGTGAGAGTACAAGTGAGCATAACACTGAAATAATGAGGTTCTAAAAACTACACTTTTGACAGAAAGTCCTCCTCCTATCAGTTGATATTGGGGTTCAGTGTTACATATTGTATTATATATAACCAGTACAAACCAGTGAACCCAGCGTAGGCCTCATGTGGTACTTCAGCCTTGACTATACAGTGTCCAATAAAGGCAAAATGCCAAAAAAAAAATACATTATCTAGATAAAATGTATGAAAATGATGAAGAAGTCCCACCAGAGGAACCCAGGGTTCATGTTTACATCTTAAAATTCCCTGCTTTCACTGACCAGCAAACCCAAACCCAAATGTACTGCATTTACAATAATATTCAGCACAGAAAAGAAGTGATTCCTCCCGTTGTACAAGCTGAAATGTAAGGAGGATGCACATAGCAAATGGGTGATAGTGTTGTCCAATAGTCTTAAGGCTGTTGGAAAACACCATCAGTGTCCACATGCAGTCCAAACCACAGATTCATTAAAATAGAGAAGTTGTCGATCTCAGTCTGATCTTCCTCGGGTCGGACAAAAAGGGGATCTGACAGGGATCTCTGTTTAAAGAAATGTGTGGTTTGGCGAGTTCATGAGTTCCTCTTTATTTAAGAAATCTGGCACCAGCAGATGTCTGGCTTTGTATCTTAAGAAAAAGTAAGGAACTATAGTCAAACTATGACATCACTTTCTAATGACTCACCCTTTCTAAAGGGTTTTTAAGTTAACTTATAAAATCTCTATAAAGAGTGACTTATCAGTAAGTGGTTCTCAAAATTCTTTTTCTGTAATTCACAATTAAGCAGCTAATTGTTTAAGCTTTAAAGGGACAAGAAAGTAAATTGTGAAACTGTTTTAAAGTGTGTGTCTGAACATCTAGCCTCCCTAAAAACTACCTGAGATAAATTTCAAGTTATAGCAGGTTTCAGGAAGAAGGCGCAGGCCTTCAGGCCTTTAGAGATCCGCTTCCAACAGGGAAATCATGGAAGCTGAAACTGTGGATAAGCACACAGGCAATTACAGCCTGACTAAACACACATCACATCATCAACCCCAACCACTCGAAGTGAAAATGTACCCTCATCCCTTACCAAGCTCATTTGCCATCAGCCACAACCAACTGCTGGTTTCACACCCTCAGGCCTGCTGATCGGGCTGATCTTACTGATTGAGCTTCATTTAAGAAACATGTGGGAATCAGGCCTGGTAGCTCACCAAGATTACACACAGCCAGTCATTTCGCTCTGCCCTATTACCACAATAAACATCTGCAATAGCAAATGCCTGAGAAATTGTATCTAAACCTCGGGGGCACCAGTGGAAATAAAAAAAAAAAATAAAAAAAAAAGCACACTGTCAGCTTTGGTGAAGTCATTCTTATCTGAACAACATCCAGCAGTTGAAACATGCCTCTCTCTTCCACTGGTAGATGTGATTAGTCAAAACATGTTCGACAGTGATCGCCCCTGGGAATCACATAAATATGCCTGACAGGTTGGTCGGCTGCATTAAAGGAGGAGAGGAGCAGCAGGGCTCAGTGCTGACCACCAGCGGCAGCAACGCGAGAAGCAACGGGAACCACCGGGAGCTGTTGATCTGATGGTTGTCGGTCATTTGAGCTGTCTTACAAAACGGAGCTTTGTGCTCTTCAAGTTGTGCTATTTTGATTGCTTGTAACGGGAATGAGGAAATTAGATTAAAAATGAAAACACAAGTAACTCCACTGTGTTTCCTGCTACTGATATTAAAATTTCACTATTTATTCTGTAGCACTTTAGGTTACTTATTTGGTCCTTTATATGTACTGTATGCCTTTATTTTTCTGTCTTACACCACGATTGTACAGGGAAGCATGACGCCTGCACAAAAATGTATATGATGCGAATTTTGCACTGTGCTGTATCTACACTTTTGAATATATCGTTTTTTGGGTGACAAAAGATCAAATGTACTGTATACGTGCAGGTCTTAAATGATTGGCAGCACTGTCTCTGATGGAATTCATTCTGAAACTCAAGATGCATTATTAACACATTGCAAGAAGATTTAACCATTAGGTTGATGTGTTTTGGTAGCTTTTTCTAGCCAAGACTAGAATTGAATTTTTGTCTTCTTAGTTATGATGTAGTGGTAAATGTAACCCAAAAAAAAGAAAGAAAAAAAGAGATATATTCAATTTTAATCATGGTCGCTCTATAATAAAGGACAGGGCCTTAAGATTTGGTTAAAATGCAAAAGTCACTTTCAAGCTCTGCCATTTCAGTTTTTGTTGTACCATTTGTGATGAATATTACTGTTTATTAATATTCAAATTACCACAAAGTAAATGCCACAGAGACAACTTGGGGCCTTGGAGACTACAAAGGGCCTGGGGCAGCAACATAATCCAGTCTTGCCAATAGCAATGCATTTTTTTCTACTTCAGTCGCTGATCATAAATTGTGTGTGGCCTCCAACTACATCTTTAAAGCAACTTTAAGTCCATCCATTGTCTATAAGATTTATCCTTAAGGGTCACATAACAGCTGTATAAGTACTGCTGTTAAATAAATGTAACATGGTAAAAGTACAATATTTCTCTCTTAGATGTAGTGGAGTATAAAGCAACATAAATTCTCACAGCACACGTACTTGAAAATGACACTTAAAAAGCGAGATTGCGCCGTTTGCTAAACTGCAGCCACTTGTAGGATAATGGCCACAAGCACTTCAACTGTGACATGCTAAAATATTATCACCTCATCATATCATATCAGTTATCCATCCATCCATTCTCTATACCACTTATCCTAAAGGGTCGCGGGGGGCTGGAGCCAATCCCAGCTGACATTGGGTGAGAGGCGAGCACATGCTGTTTACATACAATCTAATAATTCTGTGTCTTGTTTTTATTGTGCTATATGTCCCTGTATAGCACTTTACATTGCCTTGTTTCTGAAAGGTGTTTTAAAGATACATTTGCCTTGCCTTGCCTTGTCTTACACCATGGACTGATCGCCAGCCAGTCACAGGGCCAACACATAGACAACCATTCCCACTCACACACACACACACACACACACAGACTCGCCAATTAACCTGCATGTCTTTGGACTGTGGGAGGAAGCCGGAGTACCTGGAGAACACCCACGCAAGCAAACTGCAGATCCAAACCTCGACCCTGCAATCTTCTTGCTGTGAGGCAACAGTGCAAACCACTGCACCACCGTCCAGCCTCATATATCAGTCATATATACAGAAGAAAGCCTACACAATGTGTGTAAACAGTAGACACCAGGGTGTTTTAGACTGAGCAGATTGACTTACTTATTAATTGAATATACATATTGAAAATCAATATGTATTTCCAATTATCTATCTATCTATCTATCTATCTATCTATCTATCTATCTATCTATCTATCTATCTATCGTCACCAGCTATTGGCTATTATCGGATGACGCGGTCGTTACGTGAAACCAATAAATTAAAGTGACTCCCTTTCACTCGCTTTTCAGAAAGAGAGAGAGAGGGAGAGAGAGGGCGAGAGAGAGAGGTTGAAAAGGTAGGCTTCGCGCTGCATCCTGGGTACACAGCTCCATGGTGATGCAGTGATCCTGTTGTGCGGACTGGAAGCCAAAGTAAAGTAAACGGGGGAGGGTCGGCGTCTGGGGGGGCTTTCACTGAGTTACAATGCGTCTTTCACGGTGTTGAACAGTGTCGGTGAACGATGAGCCAACTTCGCCGGTCGTCTGGAAGCGGAATGATCCACTCCTGAGCCCCGAGAACGAGTCCTTCTTGGCGGGGGAGAGCGAGAATGAAGAAGCCGAGCGCCCTGCTCCCTGTTGTCGGCTTGACTGGGAAATGGTAGCGTACTGCAGGGACCGCACTGGGAAGGAACATGGTCGAGAGGAGCAGCAAATTCTTGTTGATCGTCGTCGGATCCGTGTGTTTCATGCTGATTCTCTATCAGTACGTGGCTCCCGGGGTGATCAATTTCGGCTCCCCGCACGGGTATTTCACGGAGGAAGACGAGGGGGACATCTTCCCCACTCCGGACCCCCACTACGTTAAGAAATACTACTTCCCCGTCAGGGACCTGGAGAGGACGATCGATTTCCAAATCAAAGGGGAGGACGTGATCGTGTTTTTGCACATCCAGAAGACCGGGGGGACTACCTTCGGCAGACACCTGGTCCAGAATGTCCGTCTGGAGGTCCCCTGCGACTGCAGACCGGGCCAGAAGAAGTGTACCTGCTACCGGCCGAACCGCAAGGAGACCTGGCTCTTCTCCCGGTTCTCCACCGGCTGGAGCTGCGGCTTGCACGCCGACTGGACCGAGCTCACCAACTGTGTTCCCGGGGTCCTCAACAAGAAGGAGAACAAACAGAAAAATCAAAGGTAAGACAGGGAGATGTTTGGGTGTTTTGTTTTTTTGTTTTTTTTTTTACTGTGGATTATGAGGAATTTCAGGTGTGAGGTTTGGTTTCTAACTTGAAGTCAGTCTGTGGTAGCTCTGATCTATTTGTTGAGGATGTTATCAATGAAACTTTTAAATGACATTACTGTTATGTGTTTCTTTTTAGATGAGTCTTGCAGGGGTGCCAGAGTAGAGAAAGTGTACCTGAAGGTGCAATAAGGTCACCGTTAACTCACAGAGCTGCAAATTGAGTTTCTGTGCGAGAAGATTGAAATAAGATAATCACACCAAACTACAAAGTTAGATCAGACTAGAACAAAATTAGTAAATCATTAACATTTTCTACTCTTGGCAGCCCTGCTTTGTACACATCTTTGTCTGTTTTACAAAACAGCCTTTAATGCAGGCTTATTCCTCTGGAGAGGCAATTATAATAGGCCTATTCAAATAGTCCATTTTAAAGCATTTCTTCACACCAAGTATCAAACTTTACATGAGTATGCAGCTATTTTTGGTCAGCTTAATACCACAAAAATGCAGTAGTGATACCAGAGAGGAGAGACAAACATAACGGAAGGTAAAATAATGGTGTTATGACCCCATAACCAAAGACTACAAACAGATATACATGATATTGGATGTAATTGGTCACTATTTTATCTTAAATCAAAGGGTTTTCTCCTCGCTGGGTGGGAGGCTGTTAGGGTTTAAAATAGACGATTGGCATAGATTGTGTGCATCTTCCTGAAATAGTGTGTCGATAATAGCTGCTGTGAGACAAATGCTGATTGACATTTCAACACTGCGCTGTCACAAATGCCACAGGAGTTCAACACTGCCTCCGACAATTGTTGATAGGTGCCAATATGAGGGTGCCCTCCCACTGAATCACATACTGAGATTCTGCTGAATTTATTTCAGGCAGGGTGTAGTGTAATACATCCAGGCAACATTTCCACTCAGTAATAATCCCTTGCAGTGACTGCGAGGTATTCAGACACGATGCACATTCTTATTAAGTTATAACCTATTTCTTCTCCACGCCTCCCCATTGTTGTTGCCAACATATTGCATCCTTCACCCAGACATATTGACGGCTGTATCAACTTCCATTTCACTGCACCCTTGTGGTTAAAGGGTATGCTTGTTGAATGGGTTATATGTCTTTGTGTTGCCTGAGCTTGTTCAATATTTTATTTTGTCTATGGATGATCAATAGGACAAAGGAAGGTTTAGAAATACTGGGGAGTTTAAGGAAAGAAAGGGGTGTTTTTTGCCTCGCAGCCAGGCGCGCTGGAGATGTCGGGCCGGCTGCTTTGCTTCCCATGGCTGCTCAAACTGGGGATCAGCGCTGCAAGCTGGGCAGGGCTGGGCCGGGCAGGGCCGGTAAGGGGGAGAGGGGGACCCTGCGGGGGTTTGGCTCCGCTCTAATCCGGGTGATTATTACCGCTGGGACACACACACATACACACACACTAGCGCTGGTATTTGCTGCTGGCGTCAGTCCTGATTCCCGTGGTTTCCCCTGGTCAGAGGTGATAACATGTCCGGCCATTTTGCATGGCGAGCTGAGATATCACAGTGGATGCAGGATAAACAGCCTTTCATCACTTTGTGAGCACTGTTTCAAAGCTTCGCTGGGTGTGTATTTATATGTGCGTCTGTGTTTGTGTGCATCTTGAGAGGCCACGGGAACAGAAAGAGACAGGAAGGCAAAGTAGATGCGAGAGGTCTAGGTAGGCACACACAGGTATGAGAACAGCAGAGAGAGGATCTCTTGCCTCTGGTATAATGGACTATCCTATCACTCTTGACAGGAGAAACAAGGGACTATAAGCTTAATAGCACCCTGAAGAAAAACAATGCCGCTCCATATGACACACAGCTCCACTTCTTCAGGGAGGAGAAGTGAGTTACTACAATGAGGACCTCTGAAGAGAAACTTGAAATCACAGTCTCTCGGTTTCCGTTCCTATTTTTGTTCCCTTTTCTGGCTCATTGCCTGATTTTCTCTATACGTGCTTCTGTCTGCGTATGCTTAAATCTCTGTGTCCTTCACTGCTTGGCTGTCCTGTATCACTGTGGTAATTTTAGGGACATTTGTCTTATGGGCAGTAGATGCTGAGGCCAGAGAAAGTGTGAGAAAGATCATCTGTATTTACAGAACGGTGGTGAGGGATTCCTTGGCGCAGTGTCGTGCGCATAGCTTCCAGATCAGCTGTGCGTATTGCCACTGTGGTGGAGAAAAACAATCTGTAACCCCAGCAAGTGGCATGACAGTTTTACGTGTCTGACACGCCACATACCTGCCCTGTTTGTGAAGGATGTGGTTTGGAGCCGTGTTGTTAACTGCGCGAAACAGAAAAGACAAAACGGCCTATCTAGAGATCTTTGACCTCGCAGCGGCAGTGCGAGTGTTGAGATCCAGCATTTCTCTGCAGCTGTGTTCTCATCCAGCTGTCAAGTGAATTTTACACAAACGTTTCAAGTGCTGCAAAAATAAAATGTGAATTAGGACCATTTCCATCAGCTGGATCCACACAAATACGCCTCCTGAATGTCAAAAAACGCATCCACAAGGAAAAAAGGGAAAAAGTCAAGAACTGGCAAATGGATTAAAGAATCGAAAATTATCTGGAAAGTCATAATTGATGTTGAATCGATGATGAAAACATTGTGCAATATGTGCTCCTGCTTAGGGTCGCCCCAAACAATTGTTTTCAGTTTTGGTTTATGTGCCAGTTTGCAGAGCCTTGGTTGAAGCTCAGGAGTTGCCATTTAAATTAGAAAAAAGACAGCCGGTCTGACATTTACGTGATTTTACTTCAGAAGACATTTCAGAATGTCCAAAGCCATTATTTGAACTGTTTTGCATTGATGCTGTAACGTTTTTCCAACCCTGTTGTCGTGGCTGATTTATTCATTGATTCTACAGATGTGTCTGTGTCACTGTGTATTGCTTAGTTTCTTCAGTGTTTTTCTTCTTCAAGAGACCATAAAATTTTATTTTATTTTTTTTTTTAGACATTGAGGAAATTGGATTGAATATGGTGGTTTTTCAAATTCAGTACATCATAAATTGTGGGAGAAGAAATGCTACGATGGATTAGGCTTAGTTTGGTCTGGTGACAAATGTGCCAGCTTTAGAGGAAGGCGCATTAAGTTGTAGAGAGCGACGGTTAGATGAATGGTTGGTGGTAGGAGAGATAGGTCTGTCTTTGATCGGTGATGAGATGAGTTCGAGATGAACAGTGGCATTGTGGGAGAGAAGAACTCACATACTCAACAGAGCGCCACTCATAGTGGATTTGTCATTTCGCCACCTCTTATATCAGTTTTAATGTTCTTCACTGATCCCATGGGACATACTGATGCACATGTACACACACACTCATAGTAGCACACACACACTAATGACTGTGTGTTAAACAAACAGACACAGATCCTAATGCAAGGCCTTAGATATGGGCCTTCTAATTGGCTAAGGAGGTTCCTATCACTTTACTCAAATTAGAGCCACACTTTCAGATGGGGGATACCATCTGTCCTGTGCATGTGTGTGTGTGTGTGCACACATCTCATGACTATGTGTGTGTCTGTGTATGTGTCTGTTTTTAATCCTAGTGTGACATAGAGCGTCTTAGTAAGCAAAGTGATGGGGCTAATTTTACTGCCTCTATCTCGGCCCTCTCAAATCACTCCCTGTTTTTTCTCTCCATCTCTTTCTCTCCCGCCTCTTCTTCATCCCCTCTGCTTGCTTCTAAAACACTTTCCCTCCCTCTCCTTCCGTCCTTTCCTCCCTCCTTTGCTCCATGATGGTGTCACTCTCTAATCAAACAGCAGGCTTGCTTTCCGCTTGGTGGCTTTATGGCCGGGGGCTCTCTCTCTCTCACTCTCTCTCTCTCCCCCTTCACTTTTCTGCCTCTCTCCTCTTTTCTCTTCTCTCCATCTCTGCCCCCTCATCTCTCTTTCTCTCCTTTGCCATCTTTCTCTCCCTCTCCCTCCGAGCGTGACTACCGCATTAGAGGAAATGTCTTTTCATGGAAGATTTGCTGCAATTTCCAAAATGGCTGCTTTGCCTAATGGACAACTGCCTTGGTTCTAATGAATGATTACATGTATGAGTATGAGGGAAAAGGGGGGGGGTGGGGTGGGGTGGCATGGACAGAGGGACTGAGGAGGAGAAAGAAGCGATGAAGAGGAATATGAGGAAGAGGATGGGATGAGTGTGAGACAAGAGGAGAGCTGTCAGGCAGTGATTGAAAAGATAAAAGATGGAGGGGTGAAAACGTTTAGTTTCATTGCTGGGGAGGGGGCTAGTCAATTAGCACGGTTGTCAAGCACTGGGCTTTACTCTTCTTTCAATAGGTCTGTTTCAGATTCTCAGCACAAATCACTGCACTCTAAGATGGCTGTGTGTGTGTGTGTGTGTGTGTGGCGCGAGAGAGGATGCGTGTGCATGTGGTAGCCCAGCATGGTGCCATCAGCCAGCCAGCTAGCCAGCACAACCCAGAATCCAGATGAACTCCAGGAAGCTGCAGAGGCAGCCCTGGCTGATTGGCATGTAGTACAAATGTGTGTGTGTGTCCATGTGTATACGAGTGTATGTGCGCGCCCATGTGTAGCCAGGCAGGTTGGTGTTAATCCAATCAGATTAGGCAGGTTTAAGCGCTGGCGGCCAGGCGCTCCAAAGCCGGTTACGTCCGCTCATCCTGCAACAGTGGATGCACCATGTTCCAGTTTTCCCAACAAACATTCCCACATCCCTCCAGCCAGTTATTCTCTGCCTGTCAAATCGCCTCCCTCTGTGGCACCTAAACCCACTCGTTTTAGTAAATCCAGGCTCTAATTGGGTTTACCAGTGGTGACTTAATATCAGCACCGGCCTTACTCTAACTGATTTATGTTAAGTGGAGAGGCATTAAAGGTACATTTTGTGGTGATAAATTAGCAAACGCAATGCTTTTCTGAATGGATTAGTGTTCACATGTGCTGCTGGAGCCATTAATAGATTCATTGACTTTTCACTAGACATAATCGGTCAAAATAAAGTATTTGAAGATGGCATTGGAGCTCTGGTAATTGGTGATAAGCATTTGTTTTTTACATTTTAAACATCAAACCAGTGGCACTCAACCTTGGCGTGTGAGCCCAAAAACACTGCTACGTTAGTTTCAACCACCTGTCACAGGATGCATGTGGTTACAAGATCAACTTCAAACAGCACGCAATTCTTCCTCCTCATACTGTTTTACTGATATCTCATGAATCCTGTTTCATTGGAGAGAAACAACTAAACCATCTATTCATTAATGAAAAAAAATATTGGATGATTTTAATATATAATGAGAAACTTTAGTTAAAACTCTACTAATGATATTGTATCGTGATAATCATGGACATGTGATACAAAACCCGGACTACAAATGCGGTTATTATTACCACATTTGTAAATGACTGATTATTATTCTGATATTTGCCTTAAATTCAACACAAATCAACCTGCTAGCAGCAGATAATGCAGTCAAGCAAGTGGCTCTTCACGTCTTTTTCTCTGCCCTCACAATACAGTAAAAGGACGGTCAACACACATGCAATCTCACACATAAAAAAAGGGTGAGATATGGCCCCTATGTGTTTTCCTCCTCAGTAGCTTGAAGCGAGTGTTGACAGGCCTCTCTCAGCTACATCGCTGTTTCCCCTCAACTACAGGAGTTCAGCTCAGGTTCAGTCTCAGGTCACAGTAACGAATAAAACCAGCCTCACAACTCAGAGTTGAGAGACTTCTGCTCAGTGGGATATGTGGATACCTCTGTTGGGCCCCTCGCTATACACACACTTTAACTCCCTGTGCCACTGGCCTTCTGCAGCCATTTTGCAACAGACAGCTCTTTGGCTGCATTGTGTTGATCAGGCATGCAAAATGGCCTGATTTGAAATTAAAGTGTTGGTGTTGGAAAAATACTGATTGTAAGAGTGAGGTTTAGATCAACATGAAACCGAAACTGTCCAGAATGTGAACCCTTGCGGTCAAGTTGAGTTAAGGTTGTTGATTGATTTGCCCCAGCTGTTTCACTTCAGTGCTCTGTAAAGACAGGACAAGGAGAGGGATCTGCTTGACTGCTGACGACTGTCTCTATTGGTGGTCTGTGAAGCCTGCAAGCCTTCATTATTGATTAGCCGTTATGGATCGGAGGGGGTTTTTCATTGATTGATAAAACTTGAATGATGCCGAAGTAGAGATTAGCCTTTCCAGACCAATTTCTCTTAACATCGAGGGCAGACAGGGAGAGAGAGAGCGGGAAAGAAAGAGTGATGTGTTTCTTAATCATTACACAGCCTCTGCGACTCTGTGTCACTCTGTCTCTTCCACCCTCTGCCGCCGACTGTCAGATGTCAACCTCCCCTCACAACCACCAAAGTGATTCCTGCGGCCCTGTGGACAAATAACCGTGCGGGGAATGATTAGCAGACATTTCTATGGCTGGTAATGAGGGGCGCTACGCTGCAGCAGCTCCGCCAACAGGATTACTGCCTATTGATTAGCCTAGCCTAGCATTAGCCTTGCTAGCAAAAAGGGACTGACTGATTAGTGGGCATTTCTATAGTGGTTAATGAGTGGTGCTGTGGAATGCTATGGTATGCTATCCATGAGAATGGGATTACAGGCCATTAATCAGACAAGAGTCTTGCTGAAGTCATTAGCCAGCCCCGCGGCAAAGTCAGTGCGTCTGTGGCTGATCCCAGTTCCTACTTCTAAATCCGGTTTGGCCTTGTCTCTGTCGCCTGGTCTCTCGCTACAAATCGACCCAGAGTGTCCGTCTTTCTTTTAATCCTGCCACTCCACGGTGCCCTGTTCTTTGATGCCATTCCCCGTCTTTTTCTCTCTGTCCTTCTCCATCTCAGGAGAAGGGAAGAAGGGAAAAGACAGAAAGAGACATCCCAAGAGACCGCCCTCTGCATCCTTTAACAGCACTGTCTTTTCATGCCCCTGAATGTGACAAGTCCAGACAGGATGTGGCCCGGGAGCCTCTCCTCATCTCTCAGTCTGAGCGCATTTTTTGTAAACGGATAAATAAATGCATACATTTTCTGCATGCGTGTGTTTATGAATAAATACATCTATTGATGAAGCTGATGTGTGTCTGCGGGAGCGTGTTTGTATGTGTGTGAGGGAGCGATGGCCAAAGGAGGCATGTGAACGGAGAGGAGAGGCTGACAAGCGTGTTAATTGAATTGTGGGAAAAATGCAAATCCCGCACTGCCTCTTTGAATTAGGGGGAGGAGTTTTCACTGATTGGGACTGTCTCTTTTTTGGGCACACACACACACACACACACAGTAGGCTAACTTTTTACCAAATCCCAAAAAGACAATGAATGATAGCATTGTGGCCGCGTCCTTCCGCGCCTCACCCTGTCTTTTTCCCATAATCCCTCCCCATTTTCTTCTGCCCAACATGCCATCCCAGCACTTCAGCTTCTTTTGTCTGAGTGCCTGTGTTGTGCGTCTGTGCATGTGAGAGTCCCACCAGAAGAGCAAGAGTGCTGATGCCACTCATGGAAAGACAGAGCGAAGGAAAAAGCAGAGATTCCTCATTCTGCTACACTTGGTTTGTCTGCTTCGCTCTAGGGCAGAGCTGTAGATCACCAGAGTTGCTCCTTTTGAAGCTGCACACGTTCTCTGACTGTGTGTGTGTGTGTGTGTGTGTGTGTGTGTGTGTGTGTGTGTGTGTGTGTGTGTGTGTGTGTGTGTGTGTGTGTGTGTGTGTGTGTGTGTGTGTGTGTGTGTGTGTGTGTGTGTGTGTGTGTGTGTGTGTGTGTGTGTGTGTGTGTGTGTGTGTGTGCGCGTGTGTGTGTGTGCGCGTGTGTGTGTGTGCGCGTGTGTGTGCGCGTGTGTGTGCGCGTGTGTGTCCTCTGCCTTCTTTTGTGCATTCAAGCAAGGGTTGCATGTGTCCGGGTGTTTGCCGTGTGAATGTGTGGTCTGTGTGATCTGTGTTCATAACTCTGTATGGTGATTTGATGTGTGTGTGTTTTTGTAAAGCAAAGATGAAATGTGTCACTGTTGCTCACATTACTCTTCTGTTCTGTCTTTCCCGTGCTGATTCCTCTGTAAGTATTGCTATTGTGATTTAAATTATGATTATCTTCCGTAATCAAATTCTTGGCCTTACTGGTGATCAACATAGTATGAAACAAGATAAGCACAAAAAACATAATTAAACTTATTTATTTACACAAAAAGCATTGGATAAAGTGGAGGCAGAGGTGTCTTGTGTTTTAAAGAAATTCTTCATATAACATCCCAAGCCCACCAGGTCCTTATGAGGTTGAAAGCTGCACATAAGGCTACTAAGTGAACCTTGAGTTACTAAGTTTTGGTGAAATGCAGTGTCTTGTTCTTGATGATCTTGTTCTCTTGTTTTTAACAACTTACTGTTGGGAGAGGCTCCATTTCAAAGCTGGATTTGAGTTTTTAGCATTGCTGTGAGGTTTTCTTATTTCTAGGACCGAACCATTAAGTTCTACTTTCGTCGGTGCTTCTCTCTTGGTGGAAACCATCATAAATAGATCAGGCTTGAGCATGCAGACGGCATATCAACCAGACAGCTGCCATTTGTTTGGCCAATTCATGGAATTAAAGTTAATTAAATTTAGCTGTCCAAATTTGCCACAGAGTGTTGTCTCTATAGCTGGCAAAATTGTTGCCAGCTATTTTAGTTTTACTAAGCTTTTATTACGTCTTGTTAAGGCATTTGTTAATAATGTAATTAATGGCTGCTGTTGTGATTTTAAATCATGATTCTGTCATGAAAGCAGCTCCCGCTCACATCACACACACACAACCCCTCCACATGCACACACACTTTCTCTTATGTAACAAATATGGTCAAACAGTGGTTAAATGAATAAGTCGACTCTTCTGGAAATATCAGCGTGGTCTATTGTTGAGTCAAACTTAACAGTTAAAAGTAGGACAGGCCTCTTCCGCAACAGCGGTAAAGAGCAGTTGAGAGAGCGAGAGAGTTTCACCCTGTTGAATAAAGGTCAGTGTTAAAGCTAATCCAGTTATACTATTCTTAGTGTCTCTTCACCTCTTTGTCTCTCCCCGCTCTGTCTCCTCATCCTCCTCTTCACCCCACACGGCACTGTGGATCTGGGCCATGAGTATGTAGGTTTCACCTTTTTCTCTCTTTCTTACTTTCATTTTTTCCCCTTCCCTCTCCGCCTCTGTTTTCCCCCTCGCTCCCTCTCTCTCCCCCTGCATCTCTCTTTCGCTCTGTCAAAAAAAAGTTCCACTTCTTCATTCTCCCCGCCGCCACCTTGTCGTTTTGGGTTCCCAGCGCGTGTCAGCTTCCTCCAGAGAGAGGAAGTGATGTGTCAGGAAGTGCTTTTATCCGCCTGTGATCTGATCTGATGTGAGATTGAGATAAACACAGGAGGAGTGTAGTCTATTCTCTCTCTCTCTGTCACCCTAGGGAACTGTACCATGGAGAAACCCTTTTTTTTTTTTTTTTTGCCTAGAACTGCTTTTTTCCTGGTGTGCACAGACAGAAATATCTGGTGGTCTTGGGGTGATTACAAAGGGAATACTAGAAAGTGGGTCTTTCAAACCCATTCAGCCCCTCAATTCTTAAAAAACCTGATTTAAGAGGTTTAGGAAGTAGTCTTGTAACACTGAAATCACCAGTTTGATCCCTCACAATATGTAATACGTCTGCCGACAGCCTTGCACTGTCGTCGGTGTGTCTGAGAAAGGAGCTAAAACTCCACCTGTTCCCATTTTTTTAACACTTTAGACTAGTCTAATAAATGCAGAACGATCTATGAGATCACTTTCAGGAGCTCCTTCGCATGCAAAGTAAACTGTTGTGACATTCAGAGGACAAGTACATGAAAAAGATGCAAAATATATCAATATTTCAGATTTTGCCTCTGGTCGTCCTAACAAGCACATAGATTGTCTGCTTAATAGGAGGAGAAAGCCAGTCCCTCTGAGGCTAGACTATTTTCAGAAATCAGTGTAGTGTCTGCAATTTAAAAATCGTGTTATACTAGACACACATGGAGAGGCAAGGCGAATACACATCCATCAGCCTCTCATGAAGGTCAAGCCAGATATTTTTAGATAATCTTTCAGCTTTATCTGAACATCTATTTTTTTTTTTTGGTCGACAAGGTAGTGTTATTCATGAAGAGGCTGCCCTTCAATGTGCTTTCTTTATCGTGCTGAAGTGCTGTTGGGCATTGCCTACCAGCCCAAAACCATAGTTTGCATAGAGACTCATATGCTGTTCATTGTGAAGTGAAACTGGAAAAACATGCTGCCACCACTACCATGACCACGAGACAACAGCCAACCAGTGGTGCAGCATATCCCCCTATGTGCAGGAATGCCGAACTAATTGTGCAATTGTGATCATTTTAAATCCCTCAGTAGGTGCACTTGTTTTCTACTTAACTACATAAAACTACAGAATGGCATAAAACCTGATCGTCTGGTTCAACGGCTTCCCCAATCGACTATGATAAATGGCTCACTGACTGTATATGTTGTCTTTTCCCTGTGATGAAAAGTAGAGTGGTACCAAAATTCCACATCTCAAGTTCTCAAGTGCTGATTAAAATGTGTCTTTGGTGGAAAAATCAGTAAGCATCAGCTGTAGTGGAATCATTATGTTTGAGTATTGCTTGTTGTCAAATTTTGAGTTGGCTGAGAATCTTCCTTTCTAATTACTGGACAAATCAAACCAAAACAATGATTATCAAACAGCCTCTTGAATGGCTGTCTGTCAGACTGCTTCCATATCTAGATTTCATATTCTCTGCAGCAGACGTGCACAGAGGCCGATATCTTTCCCAGAAAGCCAAGAAATTGTTGTTGGTCGCTCAAAAGTTTCCAAAAAAGGTGAATGTGTCATTGTGAGGCAAGCTATGGCCAAGCAATGTTTCCGGAGTAAATTGTGGTTGATTTCTCTCTTAATTTGAGCTTTCATTAACCAGAGAGGCCAGCTAAAAGCTAATCCTCATGTAAACTGACATCCTATCAAAGGCACAATCCCTATTCTTTAAGAAAGGGGCAGTGAGGATGTGGGATTTGATTAAAGGAAAATATTTAAATGAGATAGTAAGCGCATATAAACAAAGAATAATACCAAGGTCGCAAGATTAAAAGGCTAATCATTTGCAGAAGGAACCAGAAAATCAAAACAGTGACTGCAATGCTACAAAAAAACTGCAAGAAAACCACCAAAAGTAATTAAATGGGGCGACACTGCCAGAGTAATGTTTCAAAGAAATTGATCCCGTAAGCGTTCTGCTGGTTTTGTATGTCCATGTCTATAGCAATAAAAGAGGGAGAGTATTTGAGGACCATTAAACACCCAAACATCTCAACACTCCTCCGTTCCAGAAAGTCCGTCGGTCCGTCATGACTTGGGTCATTTTGCCGCTTGCGTGAGGCTGGCCTTTTGCATGTTGAGTGCCACAATGCAAATACTCCGAGGCACTCATGCAAAAATGCAGGCCGCGCTCTCTCTCACTCTCCCTTTCTGCCACACGCATTCAGCCTCCGTCCTTCGCTGACTTTATGGATGTTCACTGTTTGACGTTTTCCCTTGTTGAATATACCCCCCTCCTGCCCGTTTTTGTCTTCCTCCCTTCCTTCCTTTCTCCCTTCTCTCTCTGCCGTCTTTTGTCCGGCATCTCTTCACGCTTGACCAGCCTTGCTGTGACTCTTGACTTCAAAGAGCTACTTCATTCATCAGTCACTCATCAGAGAGAGAGGGCCATTCAGCGCTGCGCTAAAAGAGAGGGAGGGGACGAGGAGCGAGTGTATAAAAAAGAGGGGGAATGAGTGTATGAAAAGAGGGCACGAGAGAGAAAGAGGATCCGCTCTTGACCGCGGGGAACCTCGGGAGTCACAAAAGCACAAGAGGAACACACTCCCACACATCTACACACCCATACAGTCACTCTCAACACCAATACACACTTTTTTTTGTCTTTATGGGTGTGTGCAGATGCTGCATACATGATCCTTTCCTCCTTTTTCCGTCTATCCATCTTCTTTCTATCTCGTCTTTCCCTCATTCTTTTCTCTTGAGCCGGCAGTACAAAGGGGTGTCGAGGCCTGTTCCTTCCCGTAATCCCTCACTGCACCTGGGTGTGGGCGTGTGTGTGTGTGTGTGTGTGTTTTCAAGTCTTTTCTACACTGCTGCCACTCTCTAGTATTTCTAAATCTTGCCTTCTGTGTTTTCATTGCCTTCGTGCTCACTGACATTCTCCCTCTTTTTTTCCAGTCCTCTATATTTTGAGGTGGCTGGCAAACTAGTTTTCAGGTCAGTGGGAATTGCTATTGCTTCCCCTCTCAACTGGAGACTGGCTCATACTCAACTGCACACACATACACACATAAAGATGTGCACACTTTTTTTTTTTTTGTTCAGTACTCTCCCTTTGTGCGAGCGCTTTATACGGACATGTGGTTTCGTGGTCTTGTATACACGGTTGCTTAACCTGTAAGGATGCATCGCTCGTAGGTGTGCCAGGTTGCTTTTCTACCAGGCTTTTGTCTCTTTATTATTCTGTTGTTTATTTGTTTTTCTCCCTCAAGTAATAAGTCATAACCGAAAGTCTGTCACACCATATTGCGCTCACCTCAGTCTGCTTTTCTGCTTGTTCATTTTCTGTACGAAGAAGAGATTTTTTTTTTTTCATATGACTCACCTTGTTTGTGTGTAGGCTTGTATGTATGTAAATCCTTTACCCAGGTTAACCTTTCCTGTTCAACGAGCAGGTTTTGTTGTTGCTTGGAAATAAAAATCTGGTTTTATCTGGTAAGAACACTCATCATGACGAATGCCGGGTTAAGCCAGAAACCAAGGTTTCAAAAGTTTATCAGATCATTCCCGTTCCTCAAGTCAGTCATGTGGTCAGATGAAGGAGAATTTGCTTTAATTTCTGCATCAAAGAACATCACTTACCTGATTTAGCTTTTAAAAAGGAAAATAAATGAATAAATAAATATAAAATATGGAACCCGTGGAGGTGACATCTTTAAAGTGCTTCTTTTTTTCCAACCAACCACCCACAACTGCAAGAAATGTAGTCGACTAACACACGAGACAAAGAAAAGAAGCAAGGTCAACTTCAGCTTTATTGCTTGAGAAATTACGTATGACTTCTTATCAATATAGTACATGATTAAGTTTCTGTCAGTCGATTATTGACTTCATTGTTTGAGCTCTACACTTAACCAGTACATAGTAGTAGATATCACTTAATGTCAAATGGCAGACATCATAGTTTGGAGTGGATTTAACTTCAAATCTACCTTTTGTATGGCCGAAAGGAGGATATAAATAAGTTGCAAGACAAAAATGCAAAATCAGTTACAAGTTTATTAGATACACCTGTACAATTTTATGCAATCCAATGCGAAAACCCTTCTCTCCCTGAAGCCTATGATCAGTTGTGTTGACACAGTGACGGACGAATATTAAATAAATGTGGTAATGTTTAAACTATGTGTGGTGGTAGTGTTGTGTTGGACTAAGTTATATTTTAAGGTGTTACTAATATTCTCTCACCTTATTTATGTGTGTGAATGGAGGCAGGCAAAACATAATTTTGCAGTACAGGGAAACATGAGTATATAAATAAAGTCTTTAAAACTCAGTAGTAGTTAATTTAACACCTTAATGCATTTAAAAAATGTCAGAAACATTGCTGTTTTTGTCGCCGTGTCTTTAAAGTTGGGGAGGAAAACTAAGGAAAAACTGCATCCACTGAGAATCCATCAAAATGTTGGCAGATTTGGTCAGCAAACCAATGAGTGCTTGGATGTCAAGAGTCAAATGCCATGTGCACGCGCGTGCCAGTGCACACCAGTGGCAACAAGAAAAGTTTTGGGAGGGCAGGTGTAGTGACATAAATGAGTCACAGGTCTTAATAAAGTGGAGGAGGTGTGGAATAGTTAATGAAACACCCAGCTTGCATGGAAATGCATTTTTTAAAGTATTCATCACTATAAATCAGTGTGTGAATTACGTCTACACACTCGATCCAATGTGGTGTTGTCACTGGAGTTCTTGTAAGCCTTTGAGGTGAGTAACTGAGGCCTGCCCCAACATGCATCAGCAACATACACACTCATACATGTACAGACACAGTAACTTAACCACAGAAAATGAAGATGGAGGTAGAAAGACGGGACAAAGATTTTAATAAAAGCACCACAGAGAAGGAAATTGGAAGGGAAGGATAATTGTCTCCAAGAAGACAAATCAAAGAGAAGCTGGGGAGAAAGGAGAGACGGGCCGAACAGTCTGAGTTAAAAAGAGTAAAAAGAAAGTGGAGATAAACAGAGGGCAAGAAGGTGAGGGAAAGTACCTCTTCGTCTCTCCCTCCTCCCCCGATGGAATGTTAATCAGCGTAAAGAGGTCCGCCCTTTTGCCGTTTCAGAGACACTGTGTGTGAGTGTGTGTGTGTGTGTGTGTGTGTGTGTGTGTGTGTGTGTGTGTGTGTGTGTGTTTTTGGGGTGAAAAGGTCGGACATGGTGTTCTGGCCTTTTGGAGCCTTGTCTGTGGTGCTTCAAGTGAACAACTGCACACAGGGGTCCATTACAATGCCCTTTACAACTTTCTTAACACACTGCCAGCCAAAAAATTCAGATAAACAGTTGTTTGATTCATCAGGTTTGACAGCATTATCATGATAAAGAAACGCAGTATGAAGTGTTTAATTTTCAGACATTAAGACATCAGATTGGAGATAAAAAAGATGCATTCATCATGTTTGTTTATCTATGAAATTCCCATAAGCTACTGTATTTTATTTTCAAGTTGTCTTCCTTTTCTTCTGACAGTGTTTTGTTACTTATTTCAAAGAGCTGTTCCGAAACATGGATTTATGATTTTAAATCCAAACTCTCAGCCTCTACCTGTTTTGTTTTGTTTTTTTTTTCCCCCCCTTAAAAGAGGGCATTATGTTGCTCACGGGATAACTTTGGCAGGCACACGCAGTGAGTTGTAGATGACTAAACAGCCAGAGGATCAAAATGTGACATGCATGGCAACGATTTATAATGTATTATACATTTCAGATTTTTATTAAAGAGGTCTAAAGGATTATATAAGGTCAACAGCAGCCTGAGGGTTAGAGAAAAGGCGTGTGCAGTATTGACGAGAACAAAAAAATCTTTTTTTCCCTCTTATGAATAGTGCTCTTTGGCATGAGTTGCCTCGCATTTGGACACAGCTGTTTCCACACTTAAATTCAAATTTTACTTCTTAAAAATGATAGACAAAGTAAGTGCATTAGGATGCATACGGATTTTCTTTGTTTAAATGAACTGAAGGATTTCCTCCAGCATCTATCTTTATATGTTGGCAAGACCATCCTCCACAGCACCAAATGGTGTTGTGTAGGAAGCTGTCTGAAACATTTTTTGCTTTTTAATAAAACAGCCTCAGGTGATTTGGAAATGGCAGTAGTCAGTATTGAATTGCCTTTTCTCTATGTGATTCATCGAGCGGTCCCAATACAGAGGCAGGTGTGAGACGGAAAGGTTGCAGTAGTGACAAATCATGAAATATAAACTAGTCAAAGTTATCTCCTTAAGGCTTCCTGTGCGGTTCTGTGTTAAACATAGTGGTTAGATGCTGAAGAAAGGCGCACATTCAAAAGAGCTAATACAGATGATTTATTAAAGCAGCTATAATCAACATTTCTATATTAATGGGTCAAATGACTTCCTGTTTGTTAGTATCATTTTTTGACAGTTAAGTCATGTTCATTTTTCCACCGTTATTCAACACGGTGATTGAGCTACACAGTTACAAAAATGGGTGCGTTTCCCCCCCTTTAATACAAAAAAGTAATTAAACGCTCTTCTTTCATTCTTCTGTGATGCAGGGTGAATATCAGTAGTGGCGATGCAAGAGAACTGGCCACCTGAAAAAGAGCTACTTTGTACTGTGTGTTATTTTGGAGACTGGACGTGCTCGGTCAGTCGTCTCACCAACTTATTTTTCACATTTCACTCTGATTGCCGCATTTCTTGGGTCACTAGTCCAATGTGAAGACTGCCAGTTTGCGTTGGTCTCCTTAGCTGAAGGCACTTTTAAAGCTAAATCACTTGAAGCAGACTAGAAGTGTTTTTCCCTTATTTCAGTTTATTGGGCCGTATAAGAAATTGGGCCGTGTAATTTCACTTGGGACCAAAACAATCAGACCAGGACCTTGTTGAGGGGGCGGGCTCGGTGCGTCTCACTGCACCTCTGAAGTGAGAATCGTTGGGTGTGAGGACGTAATCCGCAGCCCGCCTCGGCTACAAAAACGATGCACAGTGCGGGTGAAGCAGAAGCGTTTTCACAAAATAGTCACGGTGGTTCAATTACTGTTTCAAGTAAGCATATTGTCAAGCCGAGAAATTAAATAAAAAAAGGATGTTAATTATTTGGAATCTCATTTCATAAATAGTGGGATAATCCTTTGTTCTACATTAGGACGACAACAGGCACAATTTCTAAGGGGAGTGTGGTAATCAGTGCAGTGATCCACATCCGCAGCAGATGCTGATGCTTCATGTTTGTTAAGCTGTTAAGGAAGTCCTCTTCAGCGCCAAACATCTGACTAACAAAGAAACGAGGATCAAAGGGGTCAAATCTGTTCCCTTTAGTCATCAAAAAACAAGTTTTAATTTGAAATTTAAATGGGTAAAGGCACTTTGTAGTATCCTTAAAAAGGAAATAGCTCATTTAGAGGTAAAGTCAAGGCTAATGCATCGTGCAGTCCTATGCCACACAAGTGTCTTCTCCAGCTTTTGTTTACATTAATGCACATTGTGGAAGAAATATCAGAGCTATATTTAGTCACACTGTTCACACAGCGTGTTTCACCATGGTGAATACAGACGAGGCTCCACAACATCGCGTTGAAGCAGTGCTGATGACCGTGTTTACTAGAATTTGCAAGCTAAGATGGACACTTGGAAGCTGAAAGAATATTATTTCTGTAATGTTGGGTCCGTTATTAAATGACCGTACTCACCAAGTTAAATGCTGAAATCTGAAAACTGGCTGAAATCACCCACAAAAGTGTAAACAACTTATTTCCTATATGCAGTACAAAGTGAACAACTTTCCTACTTCAACTGAATAGCTGACCCAGCAGCAAAGTTGTTAAGTCAACACGAAGGAAGGAAACACATTGTAATGATACGAAGCCAGTTGAAAATCAGTTAAGTATCCCTTCAAGTATCAAAAGTAAAAAAACTTGTCATGCAGGATGTCCCCTTTTCAGAATGTTTTTTGTAAACATCATCACAGTTTACAGGCAGCCTGGTTAACTGCTTGCAGTGAGGAATTATTACACATATTTCAAGTGTTCTCACTTTCAGGCCCTGTAGGTAATCTGGCTAAGCTTGTTGGCCTGGTCGCAACATGTTTGATCATTTGACCAATCGCCTCGGTCAGTGTTATCATAATCAACCTTGGAAAATGTGGGCAAAAACAACAGATGTTGTAATAAACCATAATTATCCTTGAATAAATGAGGAAAACCATCTTAATTAGGAGCTTATCTCACTTTCACTATGGTCTCATTGACTCCCATTGCTTTCTAGTCTGTTAATTGAGGTTAGGTCCCATCATTTGTTCCCCACTCTTACATCCACCGATCTGCGTGCTTGAGTTTGTGTGTGTGAGCGTGATACCAACGTTGCATTTTAATGGGCTGATGCATATGTATGACCATACACACTTTAGCTGTCAGCTTTGCCACACCTCTTTTTGATTAATTTAACTTTTGAGGTGAAAGTAATGTGACTTCGTTTGTTCACCTACCACTGCACACACGCGCGCACACACACACACACACACACACGAAGGCATATGGTTTCTGACAGTGTTGACTGCTGTGGGTATCTAGAATGGGATGTGGTCCCTGTGGAATAAGAGATGCTATCTCCGCCTCCCCTCGTATCTCTCCCCTTCCCTCCCTCAGTGTTTCTCTGCGTCTCTTTCCCTGCCGCTCCGTTTCTTACCTGTGCTCACTCTGTCATCTCTTCATCTCCCTCCGTCTCTCATGCTGCATCTCTCTCTCTCTCTCCCCTGCTCTTCTTCTCCACTCCATCAGATAGAGGCTGACAGCTGCCATCAGGCTTATTTCAGGCACTGGCACACACACCCACTCTCCCTCTCTCTTCTCTTTTTTGCATTTTCTCTCTGTCACCTTTTCTCTTAATTTCTCCATCCCTCTGTTTGACTCCATCTGAACATACCTGCCTGTGAGTGACTGTGTGTGTGTGTGTGTGTCCAACTTGGACTGGTTTCTGAAGCCTGGCCCTTACAGCACAAGATCTGGAGGAAGACAAAAGCAAACTGGGAATCAGTCCTCTGCTGCTATTTCCTTTCTCCCCCGTCTCTGCCTGTCCATCTGGTCTCCTACTTCACGAAGGGGATTTCTCACTGTTTCTTTGAACACACATCTCTCATTCATTTGTAACGAGGTGTCAGGCAATCCTGTCCCCGTGGTTGCATGAACTCTCTTCTTTTGGCTCGGCGTCTTTGTCAGTCCCCGCATGTCCATATGTCTACTTGTCCATCGCTCTCTCTCTTTTCCCAATTTATACATCTGTCTACCTGTCTGTTAACTGGCATGTCTGTCACTCCTTTTGCCAAATAAATAGGTCATACACCTATCAATTTGTCCTTCTGACTGGCCTTCCTTTCCTGTCTGTCTCTGTGCCTGCCGACCCGCCTCGCTGTTAATTTTTTCCCCACTTGTCAGTCTGTCAAATTAATTCTTCTGAGCCCCTTAAATGAGCCAAGGAGTGGCATTTTGAGCTATTGATCTTGGACAGTGTGATTGCTTAGGGATTTTATGTGGTTGTCTAATGTGTACGCAGTGTCAATCTGTTACGACATGCTATGCCGCCCCCATGCCAATGCAACTCATTACTTATCTTTCTTTTCTCTCTCTTTTTTTTGTCTTTTTCATGACCTTCCCATCATCTTACTCAACGTGGCCTCTTCTGCAACAGGTATGATGCTTTTATATCCTTCCTGTTTTGTGGGTTTGCCTAAATCAGTTCTGTTGTCACAAGACTCAAAGTCATGCCATGCAGATTTGTTAATCAAACAATTTGCGCCGGCCTTGTCGCTTTCCACACACAAGCACAGTCCCTGAGCTAGACACACACACTTGTCTCGCTTGCACTTAAAATCTCAGGTCACATACACAAGCTCCTTGTGTGTTGATTTACTATGCTGGTGTTGATTTACTAAACTAGTTAAATGTTAACTCGACTTTGAAGGTCTGAAGGTCTTGTGTCTGTGTTTGTTCTCCTTCGCAGTGTGTTTGCGTGGGTGGTTGTGTGTGTGTTTGTTATCCTGTGGGGACATTTTGGCTATCCCTGATGGGATTGGCCTCTTCCTTCCTTCCATTCATGCCGCCTGTGGGACTAGTTTGTATTTGTGTGATTTCTTTATAAGTGTGAACATTGTGTGCGCCCCCTGTGCAAGTGTGTGTGTGTGTGTGTGTGTGTGTGTGTGTGTGATCACCTGCAGGATGTTGTTTTCCCTGAGCTGTCTCTTGTGATCTCTCTCGCCTCTGAAGCACCTCTTCTCTAATTTCCCATTATTCTGTATTCTCGCCATCCCTCCCTCTTCTGTTTTTTCCACCATCCTCTCCCTCCAGTCCCTTATCTCGTTTTTGCAGTGGAGCCAAGACCAGAAACGGCACCTGTACCGACCTCTATGTGTGTGTATGTGTGCGTTTGTGTTTGTGTGTATGTGCACATGTTTTTCTCTTCTTATTGGGATAGTTTCTGGTAAAACACTCACAATTTTTAGGCAAAATATAATTTCTGAGGTCCCGGTTAAGGTTAGGAGTGAGGTGTGAATTGAGGTTAGGTTAGGGTTTGGTTTCGCCGTCCACAATGTATGGAAGTCAATGCATTACTGTAATTAGGATAGCTGCACTAACGTGTGTGTGTGTGTGTGTGTGTGTGTGTGTGTGTGTGTGTGTGTGTGTGTGTGTGTGTGTGTGTGTGTGTGTGTGTGTGTGTGTGTGTGTGTGTGTGTGTGTGTGTGTGTGTGTGTGTGTGTGTGTGTGTGTGTGTGTGTGTGTGTGTGTGTGTGTGTGTGTGTGTGTAGTCAGGAAAGGTGTTTCTCCACGTCCCACTGCCCAACCGTCTGTTTTCTCCAATTCATCTTTTTTATCCTACATTTACCCTTCTTGTCCTACCTTCTCTCTCTCCCCTCCCCCTCCCTCTCTCCCCTGACTGGTCTTCAATTTTACAATCTGTTGTAATTGTGTGTTTCAGCACAGGACACTGCTTCCTTCTGCACATTTAAGAGTGTGTATGTTCCTCTGTGTGTGTGTGTGCGCGCGTGTGTGTGTGTGCGCGTGTGTGCGCGTGTGTGTGTGTCACTTATTTGATTCCCTCCCTGATGCATCGTGACACTTATGTCAAAGTAAAAGCAGCTAAATCTCCTCTTCTTCTTTGTCGTCTTTTTCTTCTTCTTTGTCTTCTCCATCTTCTTTTTCTATTTACTCAGTTTTTTCTTTAACTAACCAGAAGGCCAACACAACAATAACAGCCAAAACAATCTAGCCTCCATCATCACTACCCCAGCCAGAGTCTGCTGCTCTGCTCCTCAGGCTGGCAACCAGAACAGAGACACACAGATATCTAATTGTCGTGCCATGTGGAGTTGGTAAAAGTGCTGTCAGTGATGACAGCCATGGAGACTTGGGGGTGCTGGACTCTTTTCCATGGATATTTTGTCAGAAGCTTTTGTTAATTTTTTTTCCCTCTTTCCTTGTTCTGAACCTGCTGTACACCGGTAGGGGAAACAGAAGAAAGGATGACCCAGATAGGAAGAACGAGTGAGGAGAAACAGAGGGCGCCGAGGTAAAAAGCGTGAAGAAGTGGGATTGAGAGAAAGGGAAGAGGAGGGATAGCAGTTGAGAAATTTACTGCCGACACCTGCTTCATGTCAGCGCTCCGTCGAAACAGACACATTCTTTCCTCTCCCTCTTCTCTCTCTTCAATCTGTCTCTTCTTCTGTGTTTTCAGCGTTTTCCTTTTTTCTGCCGCCGTGAAACGAAAGGACGAGGGAATAAGATAGGACAGACAAGAACATGTTATGCAGGGAGGGAGCGTGTGTGTGTGTGTGTGTGTGTGTGTGTGTGTGTGTGTGTGTGTGTGTGTGTGTGTGTGTGTGTGTGTGTGTGTGTGTGTGTGTGTGTGTGTGTGTGTGTGTGTGTGTGTGTGTGTGTGTGTGTGTGTGTGTGTGTGTGTGTGTGTGTGTGTGTGGCTGGCCACACTTGTCTGTCTGAGAATGTGTGTGTGTTTGAAAAGGGATTCTCAAACAGCATTATTAACTCATCTGGGTTTTGCACGAGTCGCCTCCCATTCTCAGAAACACACACACACACACACACACAGCGGTGCAGTGCATCTTGACAGCTCCCCAGGCTCCTATCCTGGAAAGGCGAGACAGGAGAGCAGCGGAGCATGCTGGGATAGTGGAGGACCCGGACGTTCGTCTCCGAGCCCCCCAGCTCAGTTAATACTTAATGTCCCAGCATGCACACACACAGACACTCACAGTGCAGCAATCGCAGTATGCAGACGTGCACAGTCATAAACACACATGTGCACACCCATACACAAAGCCATGGAGACATGCTTACACACACTCACAGTATATTAAATATTCAGGAGTCCATGAAATAATGATGAACATTGATGGAATGAAACTTGCTAATTTAACTGGGTCCCTCTCTTCCCTTTGTTAGAGAAAGACAACAGACAATGGAGACTTGGATACACAAACACATACTCACACATTCACTTACACACACTGTCACAGAATTAATCGCAGCAGGAGAACAGAAGTGACAGCTTATGGGCACCATTGGGACAGTTTCCGAACCAAAGTGTGTTTTCATTTTTTTTTTTCCCACAGCATCTGTCCCATCGGACTTGTAGCACACTGATGTATTGTGTGTGTGTGGGTGTGCTCATGTTCTCTTAGTACATATCATAGTAGGTGCGTTTGAATTTTACAGAGGTTTGATTGTAAGTATATACATGTGGTGAGTAAGTAGGGCAGCTGTCCTGTTTGCTTCAGTGCAACAGCTTCAGCAGTGTGTGGGAAGTGCAGCAGTGTTGCTATAAAGATTAATAATGCTGGCTGCTGTTTGTAGCATTGAGATAGAAGTTTAGTAATCAGTTAATTAAATCAGCTAATTAAATCAGTGTTTGGAGGCGAGCGTGTTTTTCACATTTTGCTTTTCTGAATGGTGGCAAACTGGGAGGGAGACAGAGAGAAAAGCACAAGGATCTATGAGAGAGAGAGAGAATATGAGGGCCTGTTGAAAGCTGGACACCTTAAACGATAAGGGCACAGGACATAACGAATGTGTGTCTGGGACATTCAGTGTGTCAGCACGTGTCTATGCATGTGCGTGTGTGTGTGTTGAATGGAGTCCATGAGTGTGTGTGGTCATGAGTATTGGTGTGTAAGTACATATGCTCATTCATGCACATGTACGGATTTTCAAAGAACATTATTAACTCATCTGGATTTCGTTCCCTCTCTCTCTCTCTCAAGTGCATTTACTGCTGTGTGTGTTCAACTTAAACAGTTTCCAACAGCAACAGCCTCACATTCCCCAAGTGGCAAATTCTAAGTGTGTGTAGTGCACATTTTCCACTGATGTCAGCATTTGGACGCAGAATCACCTTATAGTGAAAGTTGTTACGCTGAAACGCTTTCCCCTATAACAACCGGCATTAATGCTGTGTCATCCGGCACTGATTGTGCTCTTTGCTGTGCTAAGCTGTCAGATAGCGGAGGAGAAATAAAATGTTTCCTCTTATATTCATGAATTCCAATTTAGACAATTATTTGAGCAGCAAGACTTAAATTACAGTAAACTTCACATTTATAGCAGTTTTCAAAACACTTTTAAGAGCTTTACAAAACAGCGAGGAAGGAAAGCCATTAAGATTAATAGTATAATAAGATGAAACTGCTAGACACAAATTAAAAGCATGACTGCGGGAGAATAATATGCCAAAACAGCACTGGAATCAACCTAAAACGAGATAATGTGAAGGTTTACCTGTGAAACTATGTTTTAAGAAGTGAATCCAAAGGTGGCTCTAATTTTCCCAGCCTAAGCTCCTCAGGCAGTGTGTTCAAAAGCCTCACAGCCCAGACACCACATCCAGGCCCACAGGCTTATTACTTGCTGCAGTGCCTTCAAACTACAGCGTATTAAAGGCTAAGATAGCAAAGTTTGTATCAGCATTATTTGGTGATTCTATCCGTCATGACTCTGGGCTGTTTGGCGAGGGGACAGCCTTGGACTTTACTAAGAGGAAGCGCTCAAATCAAATTGCACATTCAACATGTAAGAGTAAGGCATTTGTTTGAGCGTCTACCTGTTTGTGTATAAATGAGTGTGCATGCCAGCTCATGTACGTGCGCGCGACATCGATCACTTCTTATCCACCGGCGCTCTAAAAGTGGGGGAGTCCCCGCTGTTTGGCAGATTGGCACTCCAGATCTCTGTTTGTGTCACCCTCTAATCTGTCCCCCGCGTAGCACCATAATCCCTCCCCTGCTGACCTGCGCTGACAGGTGGAGGTTGCACTGGGGTGTCCTTGACCTCTGCTGCACGGTGGGCTGGCGTTGGACTGGATCAGACCGGATCAGACCCGACTCACCCTGTGCTTGCGTGTGTCTGGGATCCGGAAAGAGCTACAGGTATCAGAGAGTCTTTTTTGGGATCGTTATTTTTCCGACAGTGGGTGCAGATCTCGGCCTTACCTACCTTATTTGATGTCCAGACGTTTTCAACGTTTTATGTCAGTTTGAAGTGATTCCAGTATATTTAGCAGAAGGTAACTTGAACACAGTTGGAAAATAAAAGCTAGGCTGAATTTTATCCTTATTTTCAAGGTGCAAAAGTACAAATCTGTGTTTATTGACAGTCTGCAATGCATTTAACAGTCTTAATATAGTCATTGCTCAAAAAATAGACTTTTAAGGTCTAAAATCCAGCCTGCTCTCCTGGCTGACACACATCCCAAATAAGAAAACATGGATTTAAAAGTGCGTAAGGTGCTGTCATGTCTTTGCAGGACTGCTTCCTGGCAGAGACTTCAGTCTGCCTGTGAGTGTCAGCTGATTGACAGTAAGCAGAGTAATGTAATGCAGCAGTCCTCTGAAAACACTCAGCCAGGGCACAGTGAATAACAATAACACAGCAGCACGGGCAATACCAAATTAAGACTTCAGGTTACCATCACAGGCTGTTGTGCTAAGACAAGTCTGGAAGCTGTTTTTCATACTATGCGAACGTGAATGGCGCCTCATGGTTTCCCTTTAAGGGTAGGGAAAGGAGCCCAGATATTTTCATTTATGCTGACTGTGTTCCGGGGATACATAGATGATTGGCTGAAACTTACAAAACACCTCTGTTATCCTCCATGCCCTGCAGGTCAGAATATCTTAATCCATTTGTTGAAGGTTTTGTATGTATACCTATGAGACATAGTTGTATTGAGCAGTTCCTAGTGTAAGATACTAATGCCAAATAGCAGAGAAAAAAAGAGCTAGAATAGAGTGATATTCTACCAATAAATGTTATGTTATGTAAATTGTGTTTCAGTAACTCTTAATTCTTCTCATTAAGAACTCTTGTTACTTGGGAGCTGCAACCAAACGTTGGCATAATATAAAATGCGATAACCCTCTCCCCCTGCTGCCAAGAAACAAACCTGACTGAAGTGTGGATTAGCTTGTAACAGAGCTGCAACTAATGATAATTTTCTTTACCAATGAATCTGCTGATTATTGATCATTCAGTTAATCATAAATGTTAGAAAATAGTGAAGCATTTCCATTAAAATGTCCTAAAGCCAAAGGTAAAGTGTTTAAAATGGATGAATTGTCCAAACATCAGGTAAAAATCCAAATAGATTTAGTTGACTGTCACATAAAGCAAAGAAAAGCAACATTTGAGAAGCTGAAGCGAGGTAGTGTTGGTATTCAAGTCAGTGTCAGTTGATGAACTGATGTCCTTGTGCAGTGCACTCTCAGACCCTCAGATAGGTGTCACACATCAAAAAAGCCGTATGTAAAGGCCTTGGGCCATACCTAGCAACCTTGGAGGCAAACCGTTTGCCATCCCTTGAGAACGGTGAATATCCTCATAATCATATAATGGCTGCCAGCGACCGAAAAGCTTCAGGCTCCATAATAGTTCAGAGCATTTCAAATGTCTCCTGCAGGGGTGATTAGTAATGTGGTCATCCAGTATCGACAAGGAAGTCTGAATTCTCAGACTAAGGGTCTGCTGCTAAGGCTGAGGTGTCCTTGTAGCTCAGTGGTGTATTCAAATTTGAATTGTGTGGCTCGCCTCCATTTCCCAGCTGAATCCTTGGTGACCCTTGCAGCTATACTCTAATAAGGCAAAAAATTTCTTGGCAAAATTAATCACAGAGCAGCTATTTCTTAATGCCCTCACCACACCGTCTATTTCCACTTTAATACTGTTCATTAACTTTTTTTAAGACGAGATAAGGATTCAATTTATTTTGTTTTATTCAAATTACAGGGTTTTTATGGCTTATCATGTCCTTTTAAATGTAGTGGTATATAAGCTGAATAATGAGGAGGGGAAATGAGGAATGCTTGGACTTCAGTCAGTGTGACTGGGACTGTCTTATCTGTTAAGACTTTTCTGTCTCAGCATTTATTATGGCTCTCGTTTGGTTTTATTGTTGGGTTTCTCAATATTCTCTTTGTACACACCCAGGCACACATGCTCTTTGGCCTCTTTGCCCTACGCTATGCAAACAAAGCCCTGAACCCTGCCTTGAAGCTGAATTTGGGATTTGTGCTATGTGTTACCACAGTCGATGCGGGAAACCCTGTAAAAGCCATTATGCTCATCATCATCACTGAAGCCCCCTGGCCCTTAGAAGATGCTATACATCACTATCCCCCATCTATTTTTCCAGCTGGTCTTTTCCCCCCACAGGCCAGTTCCACACCGGTGGCTATGGATCTGTGGAGCTGAAGTCAATAGCATCCTGTAGTTTTGTATCTGTGGTCACTCCTTTTTAACCCTGCGGTCAGACTGTCCGCCATAAAGACCCCCAGCTACCACATGTGATAGTTAGTGAAAAATCTCCCTGTGACGACATCGATTCCTCCCCTGTGAATGCGTAGAGAAGAAAAGGAAAAATCCCAGACTGTACGTCAAAGCCACACAATGTGAGCAATAATTGGAGATGGCTTCCAAAACATACCGCAGAGTTTTTCTTGGGGTTGATGGGAAATCCATGCCTTTAAGTTCTTTAAGCCTGAGTTTGACATGTATTCTGCCTTGTCCTCATAGCGTCTCTTAAACTTATTCTTGTAACCCATTCTGCCACCAGGAAATGCAAGGTACAAAATAAAGTGCTAATAAAGGAATAATGAAATAGCAGTATTAAAAGTTCAGTGACAACAGCGTTCAGTATCTGAAAGAGGAAATTGATTTGGTCAGACATGTAAAAAATTATACAGAAGAGGAATAAAATTAAGTTTGCACAGTTGTCATGAAATGGGTACATTTTCATATTTCCATTTTGTTTCTGAGAGCTTTCAAGAGTTCTCGTCTATGTTGCATTAAAAGTTTAGGTTCTAAGTTGACCTCGAACAAACAAAAAAACAAAACAGATCATTTGATATAATCAAAAGCTCCGAAACAACTTAATGGACCTTAAGGTGACATTGATTTGTCAATTGCTGTGATTGACTTTTGCACCACGGTCATTGTAGTTCACTAAAACTAAATTAAAAACTAAAACTAGGTGTGAAAAAACATTTCTAGTTAACTGATTTAAAAGTAAAAATTAGACTTTCAGAAAAAAAGAAAAGAAAACTAACCAAAACTATCTTTTGCACTTCAGACCTAACTAATTAAGTTCATAATATATATTATATTAAATATACAGGTAATGTGTCAGTTTGGTTACATTTATCAAAACAACAAGCATGAGGAGTCGTTGGTGCATATGTTTAAAACTTGCATGTCTTCATGACTGTGGGTCAACTGCCTTCACAAAGTGTTGTTTGTATTATTACACCAATTCCGAATGACTTAAATCTTTGTCTTTGACAAATACGCCCCATATTATAATGAATAAACAAAAATTAACACTGAATCCAATAAAAAAACTAGATTAAACAATTTTAAACAAAAACTTTGAAAACTCACTCTGAAAACTAACCGAGGCTAAACTAAGTTGAGACAAAAATTAAAAACTAATGAAAAATTGAAAGACTACAATAACTGCTTTGAACCTCACCCTAAATGTTGGCTAGAAACATTAAATATCTAATGCCTGCAGGTACCACTGACTCAGGCTTCAAAAGAATTCTGTGTGATATGATGAGGAATGGGCTGGTAACAAACTCGGCTACAGTTTGTTTCCAATGAAGCTTCGTGTATGGCTCTGATCTATCTGTCTAACTTCCTTATGGATTTCTTGTATTTCCTTTATTCTGCTGCCGGGTGCTGATTGCACATGGGAGCAGAACGCAATGGAACAGATTAGAAATCTACAGTAGATTTCTAATTCTCTTCCTCTAATGGCCTACAGTAGAGTCATAGTAATGTGAAAAGGATTAACGCTGGGATGAATGCACAAGAGGACGGAGAGAGTCTGAGATTACAATGAGAGCTTTGTTTCTCCAACTATCGAGCTGAGGTTTCTGCAAGGATCCATTATTCTTGCTTTGATGCTGCTGTCTCAATGAAAAGTGGTTGGCGGCGATGCATTGTTTCAACAGCAAAGGGGGGATATCACTGCAGTGCTATTCAGCATAATTTAGCCGACCCCCCTCCTTCCCATCCCACATCTCTAACTCACTTCCCTGCCTGCTACGTTGTGACTCGGTGCAATTACCTGCGGTGCTAAATCAGAGTTTGACAGCAGTGGCTAAATATGGAGCTTCATGCCCACCTTCACCTTATCAAACTTTTAGGGGTTTGCCAAGCAGAAACCACTCCAAAAGGGATGGAGGCCCCTGATAAATGCCCCGGTTACCTAGGACGACGGTTGTCGAGGGCACCGTTTGTCAGTTATACGGGCTGGTTGTCAAGGAGCAGATTGTCAGAGACCACGGAAGTCGGGGACAATTAGAAGATGGGTGATTTATGGCGTGAGATAAAAAACCGATCGGCTGCCGTGTACGGTGGGTGTCGGCTTGTCTGAGCACCACCATCCTCAACCGTGCGTGCTTGTGTGTGCATGCAGTCAGACGCGTTGATATGTCAGAGTGTGACAGATATTCCTGGCTTGGCGCTTGCAACATCATTTCCCATCGCTCCTCTCAGCACAGATGTTCGCTTGTGCATGCCCGATCACACACACCCAGCCTCACACATACACACACATAATGGCCAGCACTCTACACGCATCCCAGCTCCAGCTGTTCCAGCAGTTAGTGGGACATGGTAGATGCCTCTATTAGAGAGCCGCAAATCCCTGCAGAGGTACAGAAAAGAGAAAAGAGATGGAGTGAGTGAAAGATGAGGAATGAACAGAGGAGGATGAACAATGACCCTGGCGCTGCTGGGACGGACGGAGGGAGGGAGGGATCGCGCTCAGGCTCTGGAAAGTCTCACAGCAGACATTCTGCACATTTCTGGATCTAGCTTCAGAGCTTTTCAGTGGAAGTGGACGGGGAGAGGTGCACACAGCAGCGGCGTGTGGGGGTTTTGAGGAGGGGTCTCGGAGCGGGTGATGAATGCTGGCGGAATGCTCCAGGAATGTCAGATGGGGCTTTTTAGAGGCGGACTGCTCAACGAGGGCAGATGTGGCCCCAGGGGAAATCACAGGATCATCATTCCACCACTGCTTACCTTTTTCTTTCCAGCACACACACACACACACACCGTACACTGATCCACACTCACATTCCAGTGGAACATTCTCTGCTGTTCGACCATCAAGGGGGGAAAGTTTAAGCGGGAATTTAACCCCCAGCTGGGGTGCGGTGGCTACCTACAGCCTTTACAGATGGTTTTATTTACTTTTTACAAGGATTTATTTGCGAGTTTGAAGCTTCTGCCAGCTGCTGGTAGTATGCTGGAGGTTAAATGCTACAAAATAAAGTACAGGGTTGGTAAAATCCCTCAGTTACAGCAGCATCTTTTTGGTGCATGTTCTCAGCGTCGAACCATGTCTGACCTCTACTAAAGTGTATGTTTTACTCCGCCAATCCCTCCTATTTCTTCCTCATCCCTCCGTCCCCCCATCACTCCCCTGGGGACAGGTTGTGAACTCATGGGTCACTGTCCAAAGGATTGTGTAGGAAGACTGGCCCGCTGTCAGGCAAGACGACACAGCGTTGGCTACATGAACAGACTTGTCCTGCAGGCTTTTGAGCGATTAGCTTTCCCCACGTGTCTCGAGGTCGATCTTTTTTCAGCAGTTAATAATGTTTCCTGTTACACTGGGATGAACTAGTGTGGGTGGATTAACAGATAATAGGCAGTGGGTAAAAGACACTGAGCTTTCAGTACGGTGACCCAGTGTGGGAGGTATGCAGGCATGCTCTGATAAGGGCCCGACTGCTAACTGTTTCCTCCAGTTCCTACTGAATGCTAATCAGGAGGAGCAGAAGACAGTATTGGCTGGTTTCTCTTATTTCCTCTATTGAGCGTCTGCCTCCTCCCTTCCTATCCATCTCTTGGCCTCCCCTTTCATTCTGTTTCTTCTCGTCACTTTCCCTTTTTTTTTCCTTTGTCGCAGACTGAACAGAGATAGCTGTTACAAGGCTTTGCAGATTTAGCATGAAAATAAGGGAGAGCACTTGGCTCTTCAATGTAGATATTTTTCTGTGTGTGTGTGTGTGTGTGTGTGTGTGTTGAGCGCTCAATTGACTCTCGCCATATGGAGGAGCTTAATTTGCATAGTGTATTGTTCCCCTGGTACACAGTCTCTTGTGAGCTTCAGTCGTAATATAGTCCGTCTCTCTCTTGTGACCAGCACATGAACATATACTCTGCCTCTGACCCTTAGGCACAATCAACCATCCTCACAGACAGTCTCTCCTCTCCTGCACCCCCACACTACAGCATCTGATCCAAGGATTTGTTTGGGATTCTCTCAGATTCACCCTGATTCTCCCCTTTAGCAGTGTGTGTGTGTTAGTGTGTGTTTGTGCCTGAATGCGCACATGCTCGTTAGTACGTGTTTCTTCTGGCTGGGCACATGAATTTAATTACATATCAGCCTCCACCCAAACAGTATTTGGCATCTTCCTCTGAGACAAAATCTTGTGTTGTTAGGCTTGTTGAGGGTAGGATGTGCTGTAACACATTCACACGCGCACACTGATAGTATTACTGAAGACATTCCATTGGCTAACATCTGCTCCAAAGCCCTACACCTCGCTATTAGGACTAAACGCCCAACTCCACGGCGCATTACAACTATAACACTTTAAATATACTTCTATCTTATACTTTGTGTACTTTGTGCGCACCATGTCTATCTGTTATGATGGCGCTGCGCACAGTAAAGTGAGTGTGTCGACACACCCAGATCACTGGATGCTACAACAAAGTCTGAGATAGCAAGCAACAAGTGATACCATACAAGCAGATACCATTTCTATTTGGATTCAGCCATTTGAAATGTGAGTTTAATAGTTTCTGTTGTTGACTCTGCCATTCATTCAAGTGGCATGTGATGCTTTTTGGCCTAAATTGAAACAGTAAAAAGCACACCCACCCACTTTGGTTTTGCCATTGCTACTGTGTTTTAAGAAGTAAATAAGTTTACTTTTAATTAAATTTTAAAAGATTTAAAGATTTTTTTTTCTTCCAAATAAATTGTTTAAAACCTGCCTGCTTTTTGTTTCTTGCTCCGCCTGACTTCTTGTCAGATATATTGCCATGCAGCACGTTCCCAGATGCAATGTTATTTAAAATGAAAACAGGACCTTCTTTCAGTAACTTTGCACCATTTTGAAGATGGAAAGACTTCCATTACCTCAGACAAACACATGTACACCCTTTTCCAGCCCTCTATATTCACCTGTTCTTAAAAACTACTTTTTTATTGCTGTGCTGAGCTCTTGTCTATTATGCATGACCATTAAAGGGAATATTTATTGACTTTATTTTAATATTCCTTGGCTCTCTCTCCCCCCCCTCTGGATCTGACCCCTAGCCTCTGTTTACTTTCATTTTAGTGGACAGAATAAACACGGCAGCTGTGACGTATATTTTTTTCCCATCAGCCTTTCACTTGTTGTTTTTTCCATTTCATTCGTCTTCCAATGTGAGAAAATCTCAAAGCTTGGACTCAGTTTGTGCTGGAAGAACAGCAGCCCTATGCCAGTTTAGTTCTATAAGGGAAACAAGCAGATTTCATGCCAAATCCAACCAGGTGGCATAAATTGTGAAAGGCACTGTAGATGCCGACAGAGGCTGCCAGGCTCGAAATTAATTTAGCGCTGATTTATTGATGTTAAAATGCTCCAAATACCAACATTTAAATTTATCCTGCGTTTGAGTTCAGACTAAATCATTCTGGGTGGGGTCTTCGGCTAAATGCCTGATAGCTACTGACAACATGAGTGGTTATTGAAGCTGACACACACACACACACACGTCCTGCATGTACCCTGTCCTCTGCTGTGTTGAATGTCGGGGTGCTGATGCTTGGTAAGTTTCTATCCCGCTTGGTTGGCGAGGAGTGTTGCCAGGCCGACAGCTGCTCCGACTTCACATTCCCCTGCATGTGATCCCGGATTGGAAACTCAGGGGAGAGTCTGCCTGGGACGGAGACACACACACCCACACCCACACAGTGAATAACACATGTACTGAGAGGCACACATGCACCAGCTTACAATCTCTCTCTCTCTCACACACACACACACACACACATGTAAAGGATGGGGGCTGAAGAGCTAGAGAGGCTAGATGTCACAGGCCTTATAATAGAGGGATGCCCTCTTAAGCTGCTTCACACCAGAGCCCAGAAAATCAAATTGTCATATCAATGAGCAGCTCACCCAAAAAAAAAAATCTCCCCTCTCTTCCTCACTTTTCTTATTCAGTCTCTCTTCTATCTCTCTCCCTCCCATGCCTTTCTTGAAAAGCAGGTTTGAAGTTTTGTGGCGCACTGAGCGGGCTTTTCAATTATTTTCGGTGTCATTCGTAATGGTTTAAGAAGGACAGAAGAAGAGAGAGATGAGAGAGCGGAGAGTAGAGGAGAACATGGACACCGGCTGAGCAGAGCTGTTTGCGGCAGGCTAAATGGAGACCTAATTCAATTTTAGCTATGACCAAAGGCCAGGTTCCTTCACTAAAAGCCTGCTTGCATCAAATGCAAACACGGCATCTGTTTTTTTTTTTGTTTTTTTAAATCTCTTTCTTCTTTTCAGCCAGGACAGGAAGATCAAAAAGGCCAGGAACTGTGCATCCATCTCCAGTCAAACATGTTCTCTTATCGTTTGTTCTAGTTTTTATGAAAAGGTTGTTTGATAGCAGCATTTCTAGGTCTTCTCTGCCACCCTTTACGTTGGATTTTGTGTGGAATTAATGGCCTTTTGAATCTCTGAATTCACAGTCAATATGCACCCAACAGATGGTGCGTGGCTCTACAGCTTTTCTTCTTCCTCTTATATTTTTTCACCTCTTGTTTTTTCCTCACCACTAGCCAGTAACAATTTGCTGCTGAGTGCATGTTAGCTGCATGTTACTCTACGTTTGTTTGTTCTGCTCTCTTTCTCTCTGTCACAGATGTATCCTGAAATCACGTCTGTCACACTGGCCTTAATCTCGGGGTTAGCAGCTGCCAGTTGAGTGTGTGTGTGTGTGTGTGTGTGTGTGTGTGTGTGTGTGTGTGTGTGTGTGTGTGTGTGTGTGTGGTGCTGGCGTATATGTGATTGTGTAATGCAGTGTGAAAAAAATCAAATAAGCAATTAAATTCCCCTCATTGCTCTGGTCACCTGAATGCGTAAATGTTAGTTTGTGTCAAGCCATTGGTGAGCGGACAATTAAAGGAACAGTTCAAAATGTGATCTAAAGAATGAGATACAAGGTGTTCTTTAGTGGTCTTTGCACAGAGCCAGGCTACCTGCTCCACAATGCTTCCAGTCTTTATGCTAAGCCAAACTGACCAACTATTGGTTGTGGCTGTGTATTGAGCGAACACATATTAGTGTGCTATAATCTTTTCATTTTAGTTTGAACAAAAGAAAATGAATGAATTTATTTTCCCAAAATTACAAACTACTCCTTTCAGAGCCTGCTTGAATGCAGTGCAGGAGGGAGTAAACGAGAACAGAAGGAAAGAAGGAAGAAAAGAAGGAAGGATGCCACAGCCTCGCAGCTCATTTGAGGCAAAGCTGGGGCTGTGAGCTTGAGTTACACTGCCAGACAATAGGCTTCTTTCACCCAAACTCACCCACAGTTACACGCACGCGCACGCACACACTCACACACACACACACAGCACAGAGGAGTTCTGTCTCAAACTGTTGTTGCTCCTGTTGCACAATATTTGGCTCCTATTATTTCATTATGCCCCCTTCTTCCTGCCCTCCTGCCTCTCCACCCGTTTCTGGTTTTGATTTTCTTGGCTGCTTGGTTTTCGTCTGCCAGATTGGGGTGTGTGTGTGTGTGTGTGTGTGTGTGTGTGTGTGTGTGTGTGTCCCTGTGACATGTATCTAGGCTGTACCGTATGATTGCATATGATAACAATGGCTAATTTTAGCTGCGAAATCCCTCTGACATTGTGTCTCCGAGTTGCAGCTGCATAATGAGAGAGGAGGCAGGGGGACAAAAACTGGGGAATGTCAACCTTATTCTTTAATTCCATGGAATTTTCTTTCCCATTTTCCTCTCCTTCTCTCTCATGCTATTTCCCCTCCAGGCAGTGCTCATTAGCCCATTGGCCCTCTCTAAACAGGTGGGGCATGTTTGGCACAGCCCTCCGACATGCAGTCAGGCTTAATTGGGCTTTGAGGACCCCTTACCCAGTTACACACATGCATACATCACTCATATGTGCCCCTCCCTCCTCTCCCTTCACACTTTTCCCTCCATTCTTAAAGAGCCAATTGTCCCCTTCCTATTCCCCAGGGTGAGGTTGAGGTTCCCTGACCGGAGAGTGTAAATCCAGCCCCAGGCCTGTCTTCAGGCCTGGCTAGCTGGCTGACTGATTGACTGGCTGGCCTCCTGGATGTCCCCCCGTCTCCCCTCTTTCTGTTCTCTGACAAAAGATAATAACCACCACTACCCGTACAAGCTCCATTGATATGCAGACGTATCCTCCAAATGTCACCAGGCCACTCATTTTTCCATCTCCTTGCTCGCCTTTTCTCCACCTCACCTTTACCTCTCCACCACTTCGATATCTCTCTTTCTTCTCTATCTCCATCTCCGTCTCTTTCCCAACTAGACTCTTTGTGCTTCTTTATGTCTTGGTTGCTCAAGATTTTCTTTTAACCTTCCTAGGAGATTTGTTTTTTTCACCCCGACTTTTTTTTTTTTTTTTTTTTTTGCTTTTACTTTTCAAGGATACCCAGACTACCCAGAGTTATTCCTCGTGTGACTCTGCTGTTTTGTGTTTGTTTGTGCTCCATATGAGTGCATCTGCTGAGCTCTCTGGGTAAATGTGAAGCATCACCATAGCTGTCTGTGCCTGTGTAATTACAGCCACATCAGCCTGTTTTTTCCCTTTCCTGGGGAAACACTTGACACCACCTTGAAAGAGTGTTTTCTAGTCTTGCGTCTGCCTTTTCTCTGCCTTTTTTCCCTCCCTCTTTCGTTCCTACACACACACACATACACACACACACACACACACATATATATACTATTCACAACCACTACTGGCTCAACGATATCTCATTATCCTGTTTATTCATACAAACAAATGCCTGCTTTTTCACACACACATATACAGTATATACAGACATAGCACTGCAGAGGAGAAGCACCAGCAGAGTGAAAGGAACAAATGTTGAAGTGTGTGTGTGTGTATGTGTGTTTATATCTGTGTGTGTGGGTGTTGGTGGGGTAGCATAGGGCAGGTGGGGAGGTTTGAATGTTAACTGCCTTATCACTCCAATTTCACACTCTCGTCTCCAGTCACACACACACACACACACACACACACACACAGAAACACCCTGTTGCCTCCAGTCTCGTATGAGACGACTGATTAACGGGGAAACAGGGGGGTCACACACACACTCGCGCACACACTAATCCCAGCCAGAGGGGAGGTTTTGTGTGTATGAGTGTGTTAATGAGTGTGTGCGGCTGCTTCTATAATGGGGCCACCTGTCTACTCATTAGCCTCGTTACCCAGCCTTTTAATTGCCCCCAAACTCTGCATCATGTCTCCTCCTCCTTCTTCTTTTCTTCTTCCTCCCCTTTCCTCGCTCTCTTGGTGATTTCTCTTCATCACGTTAAGTGAACTATTGGGACATATCAATAATCTGACATCATCATACAGCGAGGATTATGTCATGCTGTGCAGGTGTGCGTGTCCGTGTGTGTGTGTGTGTGTGTGTTGGGACTGGGTGGGGTAATGCAAGTGCAGCATGTCCATATGTCGGCCTATTAGCAAAGTGATTGCTTTGACCTCAAGTATCAGGAGCCATATGAATATGAAGTTGGATGGAGGCGGATTTGTACATGCGCTCTCTCAGCACACAGGGCCATCGGTTTGATTTGTGTTACCTTGAACAACCTAAAGCTCCACCTCCATCCCTCTTGCTCTGTTGCTCACGTTCCCTCTCCCTTATGGCTACGTGATGATGAAAAAGGACTGCGATTATTGTATTTTTCTTACTACTGTGTTCACACGTATAATCATGATTATTTGTCTCATCTTTGGGAAACCAAAGCAGATTGTTTTATTGGAGTTTTATTTTGCAGCTGAACATACATTTTCACTTTAATTGTTTCATTGCAGTATTTCTAAGCAAAGCTGCCGAGTTCACACTCATAATTTTAACACTCTTACTGGGGTGTAAAAAAGTGAGTTAATAATCACTTCTTTATTACTTTGGGATGCAGATATAACCCAAAGGTTAACTTAGCACAGACTCTATAGTTATTTGTTATGATAACAAAGATAAACTGAGATTCTTGGTGGGTGTATTTTTTTTATTCTTATGTTTGATCCAATCCACTTTACTTTTCAAACTGTTGCTTTGTCACATGATGTCCCTTAGGGAGGAGTGATTCGGATACGATTTTATATAGTAAAATTGATAAACATTAATAATTGATAGAAGAAAGAAAGAAATACCCATTGTAATTTTGTAGTCATATTCGATTAATCCCAATCCAGCAAATTAAGTAACTGACAAATTTAAGTGCTTTATCACATAGATGTAAAATGGAAGTCCAATAAAAATCCACAAAGCAATTGTGTTCACCTACAACTTTGCTAATAATGTCCCAATACATTCAGAGATGTTAACAGGATATGCACTTTGGTATTAAGGCTATTGCAAAATCTCTGACAGTTGTAAACCTCCTCCCAGTGTATCTTATACTGTCATATCACCCAATACTATCAGGGATACATACATTTAAATTGTGAAAACATGAAAAATGAACTCGGATTACTTGTGCAACCTTTCTCCACCCGCCTCCCTCTCACCAAATCCATCTTATTTTCTACACGTCTCTCCCTCCCTCTCCGTCTGAGTCGGACAGCTCTCTGGGCTGTTGCCAGTCAAGTTACATGAGAGAACAGGCGGCAGTACATTCCTGCTGAACATAGCTTTGCACTCAGGGGATTCCCTCCCCTGTCTCTCTCTCTCTCCCTCTGCCCTCTTTGTTTTTGTCCATTCCTGCACTCTAACGTCCAATTCGAGCCGTGGGCTACACTTTTATCTGAGTCATTCTCGTCCTTGTTTGCTTCTTTTCTTTGTCGGGTAATCACAGAGAGGATACACTGTTTTTGTGCTGAAATGCAGCAAGCCATGCGTTATTTTGCACTCACGGCATAAGCAAAGTTTTCACACGCTCCTTTAGTTACGGTCACACAGCAGCTCTGACTTGCACTGCCAACTTGAATTTTTTTTGTAAAGAACACCTTGCATGCAGAGAGGAGCTCGCCTGAATACTTTGATAGTGACTGCAGGGGCTCTGAAACATTTTCAGAGAGGTTTATTAGACTTGAAGTTATCGTCTGCCTTGGAGTGGGCCTGAACAAATCATAATGTACACATAAGAAGGCTCCATTTGCGGACTGAACCAGAGTTAAGAAACACTCTGCTTCGTGCCGTTTAAATCTAGACTTGACACGATCAGTTTCCAGACATTATCTTGTCCCACCTTATCAAATGTGAGAAAATTGCTGCTTTTCATAGTCTTATATGATAGTGAGCTGAATATCTTGGGAAGAAAACAAGTCATTTAAAGGCATCAGGTTGTGCTTGAGGAAACTGATTTGTAAAAAAAAAATGTTTTTTCCCAGTGTTTTCTGGTATTTTATAGACTAATCAGTCAATTAATCAAGGAAATAATCTGCAGATGAATTGCATGAAAATAATAGCCTAAGCAGGTTTCCTACATTTACCTGTAAAAAGAAGGACTGGAAAAGTGTTCATCAGTTCATTCATTCTTCACAGATGTAACATTTCACATCTTGTATGTTGTTTTATATGGTCTGTAACTTCTGATTGACTGTTGGAATGACTGGATTGTTGAGCAGAATATTTTTTATTATATATTTATTATCATTATTATTATTATTATTATTATTATTGATTATTTATTGATTAACATGTCCCTTTTCATGATAATTAATTAATTATTTAATCTCTGAAATGTCAAAATAGCAAAAAAGAATTTTTTTCTGAATCCAAGGGGATGCCTTCAAGAGGCTTGTTTCTCTTTGGGTCTGGAACTATTGGTTGGACAAAACAAGAAATTTTGTACATTTGATAGATTCATTAATAATGGAAATCAGCATCAGTTGCAGCCCGAGTTGTTATTACTGTATATGATTTCATCATACAGACTAGACTCGGCCTACTTGTCCCAGTCCTATTGCTCGGCCACATCAGCACACAGCATATCGAATTGCATCCAAAAGTCTGCAAATCTGAGCCAGGACGTTATGATATATAGAAAATGTGGACAGTTGCGATGGAAAATATATAAAAAAAAAATACTTTGTAGTACAATTTGATTTCTCTGTGCTGAGGGAGAACAAAATATTTCCACAAATGTCCTCATGTTGAACCACAACCTCCTGGACGTCTGCTCCGCTCCGACGTGCCCCCTCTGTGTCCCCACTTTCCGACGCCACTGTCTCCTCTTACTCTCCCCTCCTCTTTTACTCTCTGTTTTTTCACTTCGTCTCCCGTACGTCTTCTGTGTTTAAAGTCCAAAATACCAAGGCAGGCTGTCTGAGTCCTGAGGCTGTTATTGATCGCCTAACAGAGGGAAAGAGAGAGCGAAAGAGACGGAGAGCGGCACAGGGAGGAAGAGTGAGCCAGGGCAGGCAGAGTAGACGCCTCAAGAGCTTGTCTGAACCGGAGGGTCTATTTCTGTCTGTCTCGATGCGTCATTATTGGGCAGAAGACGCCCGGGACACACGGGATGAGATGACGGATGTTTAGCGGAGGAGATGGGAACAGGAGTAGGAGGGAGGGCAAAGTTTAGTCTTGAGAAGCCAGCGCTGATTTGGTGCTGTAGACAGAGGGAGTGAGATGAAGACGGGGGGGGGGGTGTATTTTCTGTCTGGTCTGCTTGTCTGTAGCCTGAAGCCTGTCTATCACAACCAAGTCTGATTCTGTGCCGTCTGATGCACGAGGCCAAGGCATCTCCAACATGACAACTGTTTAGCGGGTGTGTGTGTCTGTGTGTGTGTGTGCATGTGTGTGGGGGCAAATGTCCAAATGAGGACATGTGTCACAGCAAAAAGGGAACAGGAAGGACTCAGTGGAAGTCGATTGAGATTCAAGTCCTGGCATGCCGCTCCTCACTCTCCCCTCTCTCTTACACACACACACACACACACACACACACACACACACACACACACTCACTCTGACATGGCTGATATCATCTGCATTTACAGGCAGCACATTCCATGGGACCATTCCTCTGAAAGCAAAGGGAGCAGAGGTACACAGGTCAGGACTGCCAGGGCTTTCCCTGGAAGATAAGCTACACACGCACGTTCACACACTCAGACACACACACGCAAACACACACACACATGCAAACACACACAGAGGTGCTGCACAGGAAATAGTTGGTCGTGGACAGATTTCACCAAATAGGATTCCAGTTTTGCTCGTCAAGTTTGGTGTGTATAAAATTCTGGTTTGAAAAGAAAACCAATAAAACATGATTATTTTTCAGCAAACACAGCTTCAGAAACGCTGCGTTTCTCTGCCATGCTGTAGCTTGACAGTCAGACTGAACTGCTATTCCGTCTCACTTCATATGTTCAGTGTTCATAGAAGCTAATTATTTGTTAGAAGTTAGATTCTTTTGTTAACCCTTAACCAATCAGTAGAGAGCACTGTGTCCAGTTAAATCAAAGCTGCGCCAATCTCATTGTTTCTTGTCATCTTTTAATTTTGTTTTTCTTATTTGTCATGAATTTAGCGAGGTATATGACAAACAAATATACATATATGCACCAGGCTAGCCATACTGCATCAAATGATTCAACTTCTTCCACTGCAGATATATCTTTCACCGATTTCAACGTTTGAGTGCTAGCATCATTATTTCACCATACAGATGTGACAACAACAATGTAGGCAAACGTGCAAAAGGTCCAAACTTTGCATTCAGGAATTAATAAATAATATCAAAAAATAATGAGATGCATTGAATAGAAATTCTCAAAAATGTCTTGAGTACACTCATTGTCAATAAGCGGAAATGGAGGGCGAGTTTCTAAACAAATCCTGTCTTATGAATTTGCACCAATTCAGAACCGGTTCTTGATACCAAAACCAGACCCCATGAGAAAACTGCTATTCATGAAATATCACAGGCGATGGCTTGTTTGCAGATCGCAGCATCAGCAGTGATTTAATAAACCATGAAACACACAGACATCCTGCCACTAACCTTAAATCTTATTTTCTCCATCTCTGAGAATTTGATTCAGTCGGGTCTGGTGTGCTTTGTTATCTCTGTGCCTCTCTGTGTTTGAACTTGCACTTTTTCAGGTCTCTTTACTTCACTGGTGTGATTTTATTTATTTATTTTTTTATTTATTTATTTATTGTCTTTTTACTCTTAAGTTGTTTGAGTTCAGGTCCATTTTTAGAGGTGGGAAAGAAATGTGTTGTTGAGTGGATCTGGTTTCAACAAACATCCGTGGACTATTAATAAATCATGGCTGCTCTACACAGTGGGGATGCTGCTGGCGTCACCGTGCTTGTGTGCGTACATGCGTAAATCATACTGAGCCATAACCTTATATTTAAATCAGGCTTGTAAACTTTTTCGCACTCTCTTGAGGAAAAAAAGGTTTTGTATCTCTTGTGTACTGCAACCGCAAACCACCTCAAGTATTTCTTGTGCTCTTGTTGCTCTTGTTGCTTTCCTGTCACATCAATAAACCTTCCAAAAACACTTATTTTGTGTGAAACCTGAACTAAAAATGGCAACCCAAGCACGTCAAATTGTAGACCTAACCCTAATTAATCATTCTAACTAACAAAGACCAAAAAAAGCAGTTTAAACCATTCCTCAGTTTGAGGTGAACCCTCCAGGACATTACTCAGGAATCGTGGTTTGAGATTTTAACAAAACCAACTCCTAGAAGGGAGATCACATTGTAATCAGGCAGAGACACACCTAGAGGAGGGGCGGTGAGAATGAGAGATGAGGTGAGAGTAGACAGGCGAGTGAAAGGGAAAGATTTAAGCAGAACCGGAAGAGATGTTAAAAAGAGAAGGTGGAGGGTGCTGAAGTTGTGATTTGTGACCCACAGGAAACAGACAACGTTCTTGTTTTCCCCGGGCTCTCAGAGACCATAACAGGACCAGGCGCTGTGTGTTTCCTCTTGATAACACTCAGCAAGCTCACATGTACTCACGTTGACTCACTTGTGCACTAGTATTCGACTAGTAGGATTCGATTGTGGCTTTTTTAGGGCAGAAACTGGTCATTTTTTGGTTTAAGGTTGCTGCTGTGTTACTCTTTATCCTTTTAAGTTAGCCCATTGTCATTACAGAATTACAAGTATTCTGTGTTTCCTCCAGTGATTGCACTCTCGGAGAAGTGGAAAAGTCTTGTCAGTGTCTCATTCTCACTTATTTACAGCACGTGCAAACACACAGATGTGTAGGGGAGATGGTAGAGATGGTGAGAAAAGAGGTTAAAAAGTCAAAAATGTGAGAGAAATAGACAATGAATGATAGCATGGTGTGTTTCCCTTTTTGCTTTCTTTGCTTCTGGTCAGCCAGAGAGCTGCTACACTCCCCTATCCTACACTTCCAGCCTCAGTTTGTAATGCATTTATAGTGATCAAGAAACCACAGAGAGGAAAATTGAGAGAGAAAAGACAAAACTGTCCTTTTTCTGTTTGATCCCAGAGTGGTACAGACAATATCTTCATCACACGTCTCTCTGCCAAACACTTGCATTTTTATCATCTACACACGGGACAAAGCTGATTACTCAACATGTTTGACACCTGATAAATGCAGTTTTGTGTGTTTTTGGGAGGGTGTTGGAGGTATTCCTCCATTTGTTGCAGATAACAAAATAGGCATAAAGGGGAAAGCTGGTGAAAAATGTATCACACGTAAATGCATTCTGCAAGAGCTGCTGTTCTCGGACTGCAAATTCCTGAACTCAGCCGGAGGATGATGTGCTAAAATCTCGACGGGGAGAGATTGAGCGCTGCGTATTAGCTTTGAAGTTAATTTGACAAGTGCATGTAGGCTTCAACTATTAAGCAATATAACCTGTGGAAAAAATATCTGCTATAGTGTGCTAGAGTTGTGTGTGTGTGTGTTTGAGAGAGTTAGAGAGAGAGAGTGAGTTTAAAGGGAGTGGTCTTTGCTTGTGTGTGTCTGTGTGTGTGTGTGTGTGTGTGTGTGTGTGTGTGTGTGTGTGTGTGTGTGTGTGTGTGTGTGTTGAAACATCATTACCTAGGGATCTGAGTACACGGGCAGACATCATTAGGCTTAAAGGCGAGAAAGTCTCCACGGCACCAGTTTTGCAGTCTGCCTGACCCAGCTGACACGACAGGCAGGCACGCCGTTTAAGATCATTTATTTGGGTTTGCATGTATGGCCGTGTGTGTGTGTGTGTGTGTGTGTGTGTGTGTGTGTGTGTGTGTGTGTTACTGTGTGCATTTATGTGCATGTTATTTATTTATTTTGTCTGGTAATATGCCTGAGCCTTCATTATAGCAGGAGCCATAACTTTGATAAATCACTTGGGCTCGGGGCCCTCACTGCTTTCACAGTATTAGAAAACTAATTGAAATTCTCTTCCGCCCCCTTCTCTCTCTCTCTCTCTCTCTCTCTCTCTTTCTCTCTCTCTGTTTTTCACCCTTTCCCCTCGTTCTCTTCTCCCGTCTCTGTTGCAAGGGCCAAACACTACCATGTTTTTTCAGTAGAATGGGAGCCAAACGGGGGAAAATGTCATCACTGATTTAATAGGAGTAGTCTTACTCAGAAACACACACAGCAGGCTGACACACTCTCGCACACAAACACACACTCACACACTCGCACACTGCACTCTGGGGAGTGTTAGGAATCCTGATAATGTCATCATAGGAATCTCCATGATGTACCCCGGTCTCCTGCAGGCTCCAGTTTGACGGTGCTTCTACTCTCCTCTGCTTTTGATTAGATCAGGGATGAGATTTTCGGTTTAGGTTGATGGGATTTAGAGTTTAGATACTCGTTTCTATAGCCATGATCCCCCCGCTGTCCCAGGATTGAGGGTCTGTTTGGTTCGTTGCCTGGGATCTCCCAGCTGCCACTGGATTTAGGGTTTAGTCCCTTCATTGTCCATGATCCCCCTGCTGCTACTAGATTTGTTTCATTTGCAGGGATCTCTCTGTGCTGCAGCTACATTCAGGGTGTGGTTGTTTTGTTGTGCAGGATCTCCCTTATGGAATTTGTTTTTGGGTCGGTTTGTCTTATTGTCCAGGATCTCCTTGCCGCTGCTGGATTTAAAGTTTGGCTGTTTTATTGTGCTCCATCTCTCAGCTGTGGCTAGATTTAGGGTTTAGTTGTTTTGTCGTCCAGGATATCCCTGCCGCCACTGGATTTCAGGGGGTTTAGCCACTTCTTTTTAATATCCAGACACTGCTACTGTTTGTGTGACACTTGGGGCTTTGTGTCCACCCAGCAACTCCTCCTCTCTCGCCGGGTGAGCTTTGTAGTGCGAAGCCAAAGATTTAGCGATGGAAGCAGAGAGTCTGTGTGTATATGTGAGGCGGCTTGTGTGGACCAGGCGATTTCGTAGGGTCCTGTCAGCACACAAAATTCTCTCTGCAAACATTCCTCTGACATGATGCAAGCCCAGGAGAGGAGCGCAGCGTGTGTGCTTGTGCGTGTTTTCGACCAGCGGCGTGTGTCTGTTGCTCAGACAAATCCATACCATCGCTTCGAGACGCACTGCAGGCACATAACTGCACATAAACATACTCATACACACACATACGCACGTTGCTTGCGTGTGTGCTTAATGAGGATGTGTTGATTGATTAGACTGCAGTAATTAGCTGGAGTGTGAAGGCCTGGAAAGGTCTCCGCTCTGGTGGGAGTGTCCCCTCTGGAGAGACATTGAACTGTGCTATGCACCATTACGTTACACACCACAGAAACAGTCCCATCCATATCTCAGATGCGGGATGAGTCATCTCTCGGAGGCAGACTTGGTGCGAATGTGAGGCAAGAGGAAGGATGTTTGCTGTGTGTGTGTGTGTGTGTCAAGAGTCTGAGACATAAGGATGTTTGCAGCATGGAGATGTGTGTTGCAGAGTGAGATGTGCTTGTGCCAGCAGTTTCTTTTCCTGCACAGAGTGGCCTGAACACTGACCCGATCCTCTGCTTGACAAATAAACTCTCGCCCTCACCCCTCCTCGCACTCATTTGTAGTTTGACTTCCTGTCAGCTGCCCAGATTTCTTTTGTGCATAACAGGGCTGCTTCTAGTAAATGTAAATAATATGGTATTAAGTATGACAACCTCCGCCTGTAGCTTCCCTCCTACTGAATTTTGTGTATGTTGAACACACTGCTGCAGTAAATGATTGTAAACAGTGCCACCACATGGGCAAGTGGGGAATTACATATGATGCAGTGCTTCTGAAAGAGTTATTGTCGCACTTTTTTTGATTCTAACTCCTCATCTGTGCTATTTATCTTTTACAGATACTTTTATTTCTACTTCCTTAACGTTGTGTGTCTTTTGATTTGTATTTATTGATCAAGCTTATATCAAAGACAATTTTCTGAGGGAGAAAGGCAATAATTTGTTAATAAAAACCTCTCTTTTCTCTCTCTTCCTTACCTCTGCTTCCCCTTCTCCTCTCTCTTTTGCTCCTTTTCGCCCACTTTTTTTTTACCCCCAATAGAAAGTTCTACTACATCACTCTGCTGAGGGACCCCGTGTCTCGCTACCTGAGCGAGTGGCGGCATGTGCAGCGGGGAGCCACGTGGAAAACCTCCCTTCACATGTGCGATGGACGAACCCCCACGCCGGAGGAGCTGCCCTCCTGCTACGAGGGCTCCGACTGGTCGGGGTGCACCCTGCAGCAGTTCATGGACTGTCCCTACAACCTGGCCAACAACAGACAGGTACGGAGAAAAAGCTTTCGATATAATGAACTCCTATGCAACCACACCGGTAACCATGATATAGAGCAATAAGCTGTACACTATCAGCTTCAAAAGATGGGATATGTTGCAGGGTTGTCACATTGACTGGTGTAGTTACAGTCCTTTGAAATGAAGCCAGTGCAGTTGTTTAAAAGAAATGCTACAGACAGGGAAGGTGCCCATAAATCTTCAGTCATTCAGCTTTGCTTTAGGGCTTTTCTTGGCCATTTGTGCAAAGTTTTATTGCAAACACTCTAAAGAGCAGCTGATTTCTCTCCTGACGCTGCCATTTGTCACCGCTGCCCGGCTAACCTGCATCTCTGCACTGCTTGACTGTTTAGTTCACCAAAAAGATTATAGTACCGACATTGTCAGCTAGCACCATAAATCCAAACCCACTGGAAAATTGCAATACAGGGAACACATCACAACAAATAGGTAAAATTGTTTGGTCAATATTCATCTGAGAAAGCATAGCTACAGCAAATGGATACAGATTTCTTTAAAAAATGGGAAAGCCACACAGTCATAACTCCAATACAATTATTTCAACTTATAAAGATCGATCAAATATTGATTTCTTAACAAACGGAGCTAAAGGACAAATTTGAATTTGCTTTTTATTTGATTTCTAACATTCAGACTCACTGCAATTTCAAAATACGTGAAAAGGTATGAGATGAGTTTCACAGATGTGAGCATGCACACTCTCTCTGTCACACACACACACACACATATACCTACATACATACACACACACACACACACACACTTACAGCACACAGTTAGGAGTTTGCCTGCTGGCCATAAACACCTCAAATTCACACCTTCTTTTCTCATGCTATCTCAGTCTCCCACCTAAAACGTGTTGGCCAGCTTATCTCATCTGAGCCTGAGGCTGTTATTACTCAGGGTCCTATAACTTATGAATGTGACACACAAACACACACACACTCTCACACTTGAAGCATCCTGGTGGACCAGCAGGCTGAGGCGCACACGGTGTACTCTTGTGAATCCAATTCGGTATGCAGTCCCTGTTGCTGCACTGAAGCAACAGCTCCAGAATGCACTCAGTGATGAAGTGATCTCTCATTTTGGAACAAATCCAGCAAAATCAAAACTGCTTCAGTTTAGTCAGAACAGCAGTTTAACAATGAATTTTAGAAAAAAGTGGTTAATGACACCGAGATGCCAAGAGGTAGTTATGTGATACCGAATTTCTACACAAAATGCAGCCCCTCAGGATCAGGGCTGCAGCTTGTGCTTTATAATCAGTTAATTGGTTTTCATTTCCTTTTTCGATGAAGTGATTAATTATTTAAATGTATAAATTGTAAAAACAAAAATCCAAACATCCATGATAACACATCATAACTCAACTCCTTATCGACCCTTAAACTAATGTTTAAATGCCCTGAGAAATTGTTTTTAGCATTTTGTAGACTAAACATTTAATCGAGAAAATAATCATCGGAGCTACCAAAATAAATATCAATTAATTGATCGTTTCAGCTCTATTACTCACAAATATTTTTCTTTAGCAATAAATAAAAACTCTACATTCCCTGTCTCTTTTGACTTAAAGGCTAAAGTAAAAATCCAGAAGAAGTAAAAACTCTGATTCATTGTCCCTTTGAACTCTTTCCACAGAACCAGTCTTTAATCTAAAGATGGATTCTTTAACACGAACGTCCACTGATTTCTGTGACCTCCGTCACTTCCTGTTCCTCTGCCTACAGGTTCGTATGCTAGCGGACCTGAGCCTTGTTGGCTGCTACAACATGTCCACGGTTCCAGAGAAGAAGAGGGCCCAGCTTCTGCTGGAGTCGGCCAAGAAGAACCTTCGAGACATGGCCTTCTTTGGTCTAACAGAGTACCAGAGGAAAACCCAGTTCCTGTTTGAACGAACCTTCAGGTTGCGCTTCATCAGGCCTTTCATGCAGTACAACAGCACCCGAGCTGCAGGGGTGGACTTGGACAACGCCACGGTTAGTGCTGCTACTCTGACATCTTGTGTAGATTTAATTCTGTAGGCAGGCAGCAAATATCCAACAGAAAATGACACATAAGAGAAAGTTAATGGTAGAAAGTAACTAAATATATTCACTCAAATACTATACTTACGTCATTTTGAGGTACTTTTGCTTCATGTGAGAATTTCTGTTTTTGGTCATCTGCACAGACAGTTTTGCAAGGGCCAATATCTCTTTCAGGAGATAAACATGGCAGCTCATTCAGTTACAGACAGGAAAATAAAGACAAGTGAAAAAGAATCTGGGAAAAGAAGTGGGAAAATAGAGATAGAAGTCAACAGGGTGGTCTTATATTGCTGTGAAATGAGTTGGGCTGACTGTCACTGGAGCAATAGCAGATTCAAACACTTTGATTAGTCCAGTGTGGAAGCTCCCAGGCTCAATTTTCCCATCAGAAAAAAAACCCTCCTGTTGCAGCTGATTTTGATTTATACATCAATACCAGTTGGAAGGATACAAAATAACAAACGCCCTGCTGAAGAGGCTGTGGAAAGGTTATTATCACCAAAAAAAAGAGGGAAAATATCACGTGGTGAGAGTTTGGACAAGCGGGGAAAAATAGAACTTGAAAGAGAATTTAATTTTATAATCTTTCAAATTAAGTAAAGGCACTGCTTGAAATTGTGGCATTATTTAATTTATAAATTCAAATAATTACATCAGCAGGTGATAAGAATATTTCCTTTATAGTTTTGTGCAAAGCAGCTGAAAGCCCACTTACACCCATGTGGCTTCAAGATCTCAGTGAATGATTTCTGATTGAAACAGGCTTCTAAATTATATGATAACTGTTCTCTGATACATGAAGTCTTTGTGTTGAGGGCTTCAGCTCGGCGCAGTCTTCCTGGCTTTCTGCCGGTCTCCCCCGTGCTGCCGATCAAACATCTCTAATTTTCTTACTCCGATGCAGCACGCCGCTTCCCTCTGTTCCCACACATTGCTCACAAATGATATCCAGCACTCCATCACAGATTTCAAAGGGATTCTCTTAATTAAACACATTTCCCCCTCCATGTTGAATTCACACACAGTAGATGATGCACGCCAATACAGCCAGCTGCACTGCACAGCCAAACATCAAACACGCTTCTTTTATCTTGCTCCACATTTTGCCAGTACGTTCATCTCTCTGTTCCCTCTCCATGAAGAAGTCCTATAAAGGTAAATAAGTATCATATAATAGGACATTTCTACTGCGTTTCCAGGAACTCAGCCGACCTTTTTTTTGGAATTCAGGATCTTTACCTGGGTTTTGTGAAAAAAAACGGGGATTCAGTTTAGTTCCTGTACAGTAGCTCCACATGTCTAAAAGTCCCTGATCCAGGGATACTGCTTTTTTTTTTTTTGCAGGGCTTTTAATGGTCTGAGCACCCAGTAATGGTTCAGTAACAAAATGACTGGTCACAAAAATAGCTAATAATAGTGCTAAAAAGTAACAAAATTAAGCCGATTCTTGACAAACACACAGCATCACTGTCGCAAAGCTGCATTTTCCCTGTTACCAAAAGGTTTTGAACAGTGTGTTTTTTGTGGAGAGAGCGCGCACTCTTTTGCAATTCCACACAAGGTCCGTCAAAACAAACAAAAGAAAGAATAACTTTTGCCAAAACCTTTTTTAGTGGTCTTATTTTTATCAATAAAAATGTTTTCTCCCATGGTATGTGAGCACGTGCCTCTGCCTGAACACCTTCTCCAAACTGTGTAGGAGCTCTCTGAAATATCAGAGCGATAGGACTCCTTTTTATTAGTTAAGAAAGATTACAGAATGGTTTTTAACTCCTAGTCCTTAAAGTAGGACCAAAAGTTCATCATCCTGAGAATTTTCGGGCAGGTTGGCTCATAGTTAATACGGAACAGAAAATGAATATTGTGGCTCTAAAGCTGCCGTTATTTTCTAATCCATTATCAGCCCAAAGTTTAGTTCTTGAGTTTAGCTCTATCCATCTGTTCTCTCTCTACCTCTGAGCTAACGGAAACATTTCATCTGCTCCCTCCTCGTTAGGTCCAACGTATAGAGGAGCTGAACGAGCTGGACATGGAGCTTTACGACTACGCCAGGGATCTGTTCCAGCAGCGCTACCAGTACACCAGGCAGCAGGAGAGACGGCAGCAGCGCATAAAGAACCACATGCAGCAGAGCCACCAGGGCCTGGGCCTGGGCGTCAGCCTGTGGCCCTCCCATAGCCGGCAGAGCTCGGTGTCGACACTGGAGGACGGGGAAGGGGAGAGGGAGGAGCGGGAGGAGGGTGAGGAGGGAGGCAGAACAGAGGAGGCGGGCAGCAGGCTTCCCACTGAGGACTACATGAACCAGATCATCAACCGCTGGTAGCAGCAGAATGAGAACAAACACACAGACAAGCATATGTAATGTGAAAACATACACACACACACACACACACATATATATACACAGAGAGTGGTGCCTGCTTTAAAGACCCAAATGACTGACAAACAGACTTTATACAGAGTTGGGCTGCAGGAATGAGAGTCCAAGTGGTTGCTATGGAGACTTGGGCTTGGTCGATTGCATCAGCTCACATTATTGAGGTTTGCCCAGTTATTAGCACCCGCTTGCCCTTTTCTCCCCTCTGAGTTTCTCTGTCTCTCCTTGCATCATTACTGACTGAGCAGAGCAGAGGAGAGATATTTTTAAGAGTTGCTGACAAGCGAGTATCTCATCCATCTCTCCAGACTCCCCTCCTCCTCCTGTATTCCTTTCGTTCTCTGTGGCCTAATATGGAGCATGAGAAAATAAAATTAAGTCTGTGAATTCCCACTAATCTTTGCTGAAGGACCAGTCTATTTCCTGGATGCTCCAGTTTCAAAGGGACAGGGAAAGCTATAAACGTACGAACAAAGAAAATGGTGGGAGTACATGAGACACTGAACCTGAAAGAAAGACGTGAAGAAAATTTGTGTAGTAATAAAGCTTTCTGCTAAAAAAAAAAAAAAAACAGCCATTTCACCCATGAACACGCTTTGGTCATGAAATCGTGACAGTGTCATTCTCATTTTAGGATGATTTCATTTGTATTTTCCTTTGTCTTTATGCTTTTTTAAAGCAAAATTGTAATAACACTGAGACCAATATTGCTGCCTAAAGAAAAGTGATTCCTTTATTCTTTATTTTTATCGTTTTTTAAGTCAAAGCTAATGGATCGGATTGATGTACAATGGACCATAGCCATTACTGAAGCCTTGCATCTTGGGGGGGGGAAAAGTGGCCTGTTTCTCTGTCAAAGGTTCCCAAAGCTCCTGTCGCTTAACAAGTTCATTATTTCTCCTTGTCACTCCTTTTTTTGAGTCTCAGTCCTGCAGAGAATAACAGCCAATTACAGAGCCGAAATCTCACATAGGTGCGAAGAAATCAAAGGCAAGGCGAGGAGTGAGTCTGCTGCAGGTTGTTGCCAGGAACCAAGCAGTGTGAGCAGCAAGCGCTTTGGAAGCCTTAACTCAGACAAATGCTCGTGATGGGAGTTGTGGAGCTACCGGTCACCATGGCAATGTGAGCCCTTAATGTAGTGGGTGGCATTTTCAGTTTCTCTCTTCTTTTTTTTTTCTTCTTTTTTTCTGACCAAGAGCTGCGTTGTAAAAGCAGCGGTCTCAAACAAGCCTCCTTCGCACCTGCTGAATGGGCCTCGCACAGCGCCGGTGACCTGTAGTTCATTAGTGTGACCGGTGTTTTACTTGGTTTTACCCTGAAGAACGCACAGGGCGAGGTAGCAGTGCCTCTATGTACTGGGATCATAGTCAACATAATTATTGCCAGATATTATGTCTGCATTATACTTCAATAATTTCTCTGACTACTCGTGTGTCTGTGTGGATGAGTGTGTTTGTGTGTGTAAATAGTATGTACAGTATGCCTCTGATTGGCGTATGTGTATGCCTTTGTAAATAGTGTGCCTGGCTGAGTTGTGTGGATGCCTGATGAGTTTTGTGAATGACTGGTTTCCTTGACCAATTATTTTGCCATTTTTGGTGGTGGAGGGCAGGGCAGCAAAGTCCCTCCAACAGCATGTCACAGCAGTGTGACCGTCGCAGTGATGCAAGCCAATAACTCTCCCCTCTGCCCTTTCCTTTACCATGTCCTCACCCCGTTTTCATGCCTCTTCCCCATGACGTGGTTACGTATGAGGACTTTATTACTTTAATCATGTAAAATCCTTATTGGTATTTTTTTTTTTTTTTTTTCAATCTAACCATGTGACTTGTCTTTACTCTTGACAGCACACCTTAAGTAATGTTGGGTGACAATAGCCGGCTCCAACAAATGCACCAAATTCTGTGACCCAATCAGGAATTTGGACTTCAGTATTTTAATCTGTCATGTGCTCATGGTTTATGCTTTTTTAACACTATAGGTCACAGAATTTGATGTAACACCGGTTCTCACGTAGCAAAACATCCAAATTCAATGAGCTCTGATGCTAACAAATCCCTTATTGAACATTTTATCCCTCCTTCTGCTTCTCTCTCAGCAAGGAGCACTGTAAGAAACCGTTACTTAGCTTTTGGCTGCTAAAACAACAAATGTTAGCGGCGGTAGACACACTTCTGACCTGAGCCCAATGTACGTTATTCTGTGATTTGGTCACACAGCGTTCCCTACACAAACCATCAGAAAAAAAATCTAAATGTTATTTTCTCTCTTGTTATCCAGAGGCTGGTCATATCTTCAAAGGGAATATTTGTGACCCCACAGGTGTCAGCTGTCTGGCCAAAAAGATAAAATGTCTGCCCTGGGCAAATTGAACATTTAAATCTAATGATTCCATAGATTGTGATGGCTACTGGCATTACCTGAGCAGCTGACTTAGTGTACATAGAGGAAGTATGTGGAAATATCAGAATTAATCACTGGTTTGGCTGTGGGCAAACATAAATAAGCCCAAAAATAACTTTGGAGACACAACCACCTACTGGATTACTGTGGAAAATAACATTTTGACACTTGTTGACAATGGTTTTAATGGTTAATGTAGGGAATAATACACAGAGTGCTTTAGTTAATGATAACTCTAAACCTAAGAAGGTTCAATATGGGATTCAAAAAGGATTCACATTCAAAAAGAGAGTTAAAGACTGGATTCATACGCCATAAAATGTTATTGAGTCCTGACTCTACATGCAAAGAATCTGAGCAATAAGAGGGAAAACCAATGAAAGGGTGGAGAAGAGGATGTAAAAGTGGGAAGGGAAAAAGACGCGTCACAGCACGATTTATTCAAACTGAATGTAGTCCAGATTTGGTGTCATCCAGGGGGCAGTGGAAGATTGCAAGTATGCTTCCTTGGTTTTGAAATAAATAATATGTTGCATCCTGTTGTTAACAATAGATTGTTTATAAAGTCAGAAGGAAGGGGAAACGAATAATTCAGCCACCCAATACCTTCCTTGTTAAATTTCACTAATCACCCTCGATCCTCCCGTGTCTCCCCTTTTGATCAACTCCCTTCGAATCAGGGATGATTCATGAAGCGAAGGAGGGAGGAACAAGGGGGTGGGGGTGGGGTGATGAAAGGTATTGCGAAACATCCAGAGTCAATATGCTGCTTTTTGTGTAGCATTCAAAGTAACAAAAAAGGATATGGGAAGACAAATCTTCCTTTTTTTTTTTTTTTGTTTCTGATTAACTTCCCCATCGTGCTCTTGAAACTGGAGACTTGAAAACACTGCAGCTCCTGGCGTTTTGCCCGCAACCTCTTTTTCAGAGTCGGACTTGCTCCTGTGTTGGACCGCATTTGGGCTCCACACCAGTATCTGCCTCTGCATTAGTGGTTAAAGACCAAATACAAAGCTGATTCTCTACCTTGGGCATGTTTTATTTTCAGCACTCCAGTATCAAGTGACCATCAGACTTACCCATAACCTGAACAGTGTGAACGAAAGACTCACTGAGATGATTCCAGGAAGTCATGCTGTAAAGCTATACTCAACTATTTTATGTCTCATCACTCTGTATATCTGATGTCTTAACAGCGTTTCCTTTGTGACAATGAAGCAAACCAGGTGTCGCTAACATCATCCTTTTTTGTTTTGTTTTTTTTAAAGATGTGTTAAAAAGAGTGTGATAGAGACTTGTTTTTTTGGATTGGTGTGCAGTCTGTCTCTGGCTCCTTCTGTATGCATCATTCTGGGTTTGTTTCTTATGATTGCAAAAATGAATCATCAAGCCACCAATTAAAATATTTCATTTTTACAGACCTGACTGTGTTTTGGTTGTCATTGCATTTCATTGCGTAATGCCTCTCGCTCTATTGTTACACACACTGTAATGAGAAAACATTTTTTTTTTTAGATGTAAACTATTTCCAAGGCACTGAACTTGACACAGAGCCACACATTTATCTGAGAAAATGTGTTTTTTTGACAACTTGAGCTGAAATTTTGTCCTCCAGGTTTGTGCTCTTCCATCCACATGCCAATCTGTAACCAGAGGACATTTCTGCCACTCGCCTACACTAACCACAGGGCCATGACCCCATAAAGCAGCCCCCCCTCCTCTAATGACAGCCCCAGCCCTGTAGACAGTGATCTACAGCCTAATTCAATCTGCAGACACCCAGGGCCTGTCTGACACGCATACATGCACACAGATACTCTCCTCCCTCTGTTGTGGCAGGTAGGCGTTTGGCGGGCAGGAGACAGAGACTGCGTCCGGTATAAATATCACTCCCTGTCCTTGGCTGAGCATGCAAAGGAGAGGCAGCTGAGCATGGGCTTTTGCCCCGTCTCATCACCAGACCAGTGAGCTTCAACTTTAACCCCTTGAGGCAGGGGCAGAAAAATGATTTGCCTGGACAGCGACAGGCTGAAGCTGGAGGGAGATCAGAGCAAGCAGACAGCACCAACGAGAGCAAGAGTGTAAGGGAGATGAGGAATCAGAGAGCCTTTATGTAAGATAGGAGGAGGGAGAGGATGGTTTTGTGCCTGACATATGAGCAGAGAATGAGAGGGAAATGAGGAGGAGCAGGAGTGAAAGGGAAGGCTGTGCAGCCTCTCTGGCAGCTGGTACGTGGTATATTGGACTGAACGCAGGCTTTAATCCTCCCCATAGCTCTGGGTCGCTGTCATTTCAAGTGCAGCTGGACTAAGCAAACAATAATGGCTCAGCTACTGCAGAGGGCTGGACAGCTTTTGTTTGGGTGAACATGTGCATGTGAGTGTTTGACAGAAAGTGCGTGCTCGCTCCTGCAGTGGGAATCCAGCTCTGAGTTGATTGTATGGGCTCTGGCTGCAGTCCATTATTAGGAGGTCAAACTGGCTGCAGCTCCTCATTGCCGGTCCCATGCTTCTTTCATGAAAACAAAGAAGCTCTGGCATTATTATTGCTTATTTTCAGCGTGGAATTTTGCAGATAAGTTCATAGTGAGAGCTTCCCTTGCATGCATCAGAGCCAGGCTATTGTAGTTGTGGAGGATTGGCCTGTTGGCGCTGGCGCTGGTCACCATGGAGTTTGGTCTTCTGTCTCTGGTTGAGTCATTTCCAGTAGTGGCATGGCTCAGACCCTCATCCTCAAATATACAATGTCGATAAATCTCTATACACAAACAATTTGCTGTTTCAATACCCTGTTTTGTCAAAAAAGTAAATACACAGGGCATTCAGAGAGCACAATCCAGAGTGGGAGTGCACATTTTTCCTTCAGCAGTAAAATAAATATGATTAGATCAGACATCTGGGGCCATTATCTGACCTTCCACTCGGGGTCTGGCTAATCTCCCAGGTCAACACCAAATCACCTCTCATGATATTAAAGGATTGAGCAGAAGAATCCAACCTCATAGGCAGCACTCAGCTCTGGAGCTCTCACAGTCTGACACCAGTGGGAGTCCAATCTGAGGAATCCCACAATCCCATTATGGTCTGAAATGTGTGTTTATTATGTTTGTGTATGTGTGTGTGTGTGTGTGCGTGGAGCTGCAGCCCAGGAGCTCATAAAAAGCTGATCTGCAAACTTATTAACCTTTACATAAAAAGTCCAATAAATGTTGATTTTGGAGAAATGTCACGGGATGCAAACGCTGGGTCAGGGCCAAACATGAAATCTAAGGCTGTTAGAGGGGTAATATATTCCCTTTATACACATGAAAAGGCACATACACACGGAAAAGAGCATAGAAAATGAACATAATAAATGTTTTTGTGCACAAAGAGGTGACTGCGCCTAATTAAAAAAAATCCTCCTTTGGCTGAATAAATGTGTTTATGTATGTATTTAACTGTTAAGAACACCAAGGTAACCAAGACCGCCTTCCTCTCCGTCTGTATTTAAGTTTAGAGCCCAGACTGGCCCAGTGTTTGGTGGCTGTAATGTTGTGAATTAGCTTCATGTAGGAGACCCCAGCTGACCCCCATTACACAGTCAGGGACACATTTAATTAGCAGCAACTCACGTGAAACGACAAAATGTATTAATATTAATGGAGGTTTAATTGAGGTCGTTTTGGTCCCCCGTTGAGGCTTTCAACCTCTAAAATGGCTGACGTGTGATAGTATAGGGAGAGGGAGCCCACAGCCCGGGTTCGCCATTTCATATGTGACCCCGGTGAAGATGACAACCATCTCCCATAATTCATCTGAAGATGTCACCTTCTTGACAGATGAGCAGGCCCTGTGGGCAGCGTGTGTGTGTGTGGGGGGTTAGCTTTAGCTATACTTGCAAGAACTGTCTAGTGAGGACGTTTTGGCCTGTCCTCATAGCTGATTTTCACGTTACATTGTGTGTCTGTGTGCGTGCGTGCATGCATCCACACGTGTGAGGTGTCGTGCGCGTGTGCACTTCAAAGTGAAGGTCAAATGCAGCAGGATAATTAATGTCGTCGCTTTTTATATAATGTTAAATTAAACCCTGGAACTGCTCCCTCTGGAGGATCAGCTGTCCAATTTAATTTAGGCTGCAGAGCGAGTAAATGAAAAAGCAAGACCCATGTCTCCACACCCTGGGACAGTGTCTCCGTACCTTTCATCTTCTTTTTATCAAGACCACACAACAGGTTGACAGGGAGCCTGGTACGCTTTAGCAATCTGCCCCAAGGGGATAGTCTATCCAAACGATACAGCCTATCACATAAACTCAAGGCAAAGGTTTACAAAACGGACCCCCGGAATCCCAGGTGCATTTGGCAAAATGAGAGGGATTTCAACTTCTCTACTTTTTCATTACCACATAACAAATACGGCTAACCGAAGGGACAGCTTTGGCTTATTCTAAATACAGGATTTATTTCCCATGGCTATCACACCATACATGCACAGAGCAAACCTAATTTCCATGAGCTGTTTCCTCAAATAAAGTCCCAAATATATATGGATCACCTTAGTGTCACCAGTATCTGGTGTAAATTAATGTGGGACCCCTAAACGTATGTACACAGACAGAACCCACCTCAGCTCTCATCTTTTTCCTATTAAACTGCAGATCCACCAATTCATATAATTACATCTATAATACTATACAGCTCAGCCTTTATGATTCACATTGTATTGATTTTGTTATTATTACAAAAAATGTAATAAACAACATGGAAAAATGTTCTTTTTCTCAGCTGTTTGTGCTGCTTTCAGATAACTCATTAGAATGCAATGTCTCAAACAAATATCCAGGTACCCATGGAGCCTGCCACTAATGAAGTGCCAATAGACCAACTTCATAAAAGTGACATCCGCTCTGATTTGTAGTTGGTGACAGTAATGTATGATAGTAAACATTGATTTTGCTGTCCAAAATCACTGGAATAGCACAGTGTAATTAAGGTGGGGTTTTCACTTAACTGATATAAATAACCACTGTCCACTGGTATGCATCATTTTATATTAAAAAATAGAGCAGTAGAGAGTAATGGGCTCTGTTATGTTATCTTGTGTATATGTGTGTATGTATATATATATATATATATATATTTATCCTCTATCCTCTATGATAGAATTATTTGTGTCTAAATTAAGAATATAATATATATTTTAATACAATTTAAAAAAAAAAAATATATATATATATATACTTTATGTTTTTTGTTCAGTTTTGCCACACTTAAGTTTTTTATTATCTTTCTGTGTAATGGACCATTTTGTGTTCACGTTTCAGTGTTGTTTAATAGTTTAATGCTCGGTGGAGTTCTGTCATTTTGAACAGGCAAAAGCGGAGGTTACCTAGTTTGGCTGTCAGGACCCGCCCACTCCCAGCGGAACATGAATGCAGGAAGCTCCGGAGCCGGCTTCGGTGAGGCTATATCGTTCATTTTTTATGTGAAGGAACTATAAAGGAATGTATCCTATGCCATTTGTTGTTGTCTTTTAGAGGCTGCGACATTAGCAAACCGTGAGTAAAGCAAAATGAGTTAAACGGGGTAGTTTTAGCTAGCTTTAAAATAGAGTTAGCTAGCTCCTGCGTCTTTTTTAGCTAACGTTAATTTTCCGGGTGCGTTAGCCGCGAGTTCACCAATTGTTGACGGGTTGTGGTTATCAGTGTTACGGACATTAAAGCTGACTAGACCACTTTGAAGTTAATCTATGATGAGGTTATTACAGTTGGCAGTTAGCTACCTGTGCGGACCCAGCGTACGGGTCCAGGGATTGTCATTGAAACAGCCCGGATGTCTAAACTGTGCGCTCATTGGACGGAGTGGCCACGCTGAACTTTCCTATTGGCCAGAGTTCATGAAGCTTTTTGTTTACCAGCGAAAACCGCACAGTAAAAGCGCCCAAAACATCCTGTTCTGTTGCAGGATACATGAAAATATCAATAAGATTGTGATGCCGTGACTGAGGGTTCTTCCTCTCTCTGCGCTCTCTCGCACTTTAATTATTGTATCCACATGAAGAGAGACTTAATCAGGATCCAAGGCCGGGTTTACCCGATAAGGGCTCCAATATGTGGCCCCTTTGACACCTGTGCACCTTGTTGCCTCCTAGTTTCCATTAAGTACAACCCACAGAGTAGAGCTGCAAAGATTAGTCATACATTGCAGCTTTTCGGTGTCAAAATATTATCAACAGATTAATTTTCTATTTTGGACTGTTTGACAAATGAAACAAGAGATTAAAAGATGCCACCTTAGGCTCTAGGAAACTGTGTTAGTCATTTTTCTGCTGAGATGGACTGTACTTTGTACCTTGCATCATAAAGAATGTCAAAACCATCTCCCTTGATCACCAATGATCAGATCCTGCTTGCATTTCATTGTAACTTTTGAAAACTATTACCACTGCTGGACATAAAAACATTCAACATAAATTTAGACTGTCAGAAAGCTAACAGTTATGTTACTGTTATGTATTATATGACTCCAAACCAAACATATGCAGCAAACCCTTAATAATGAATCTTTTTATTCGTAGTTTGTAGAAAAATAACAGGATATGACCCGGCTACAAGTTGATTAAAAATATATCAAATTATTGCCCAGCTCAGCTATCCATGCATATCAAAGTTGAATAATTGATCTCTCAATAAAATCAGGAATTGGATTTCACATAACAATACATAAGTGTTTACTTTTTAATGTGGACTGATATGTGGATACCTGTGTTCCCTCAGTGTGTTTTGACTGCAGTCACACCTGTAATCTAGATGTCTTTGTGTTACCCAGAATGCTCTGTAACACATTGGTCTGATTATCCTGTCGGTCCAATGAATCTTCCACTCACTGGCCACCACTTTCCACTTAATGTCTCTCTGCACTCTTCTCTCAGGCGTAGGTTTGAGGATGTGGCTTCTGTGGGTCCTGCTGCTGTCGCTGCTCTCTGCAGTGTCGGGGGGTGCCGACTCCAAGGCTGTCACCACCACCCTCACGACCAAATGGAATGATACTCCTCTGATGCTGGAGGCCAGGTGCGCCACTGCTCTGCTCAACAGCAACAGCCATTTGGCCGCATTATATCTGACATTAAATTTCAGAAGCAGATAATAGATAAATCAATGTCCTGCGGGCTTTTAGGGTCATTACTGAGACCGTCCTCTAAGTGAGTTTAAAGTTCTGCTTGAGCAAGAGCCTGAATACTTAAAGACTCCAGTTGCTGCACTGAGTGCTGTAACTGACCCTGGGCTCTGATGTTGGCAGACAAAACCAAATCCTTTCTCTGTCATTATTCATACAATGTAGTTTTTACCAATTTACAGACAGTATGCACAGACAGAATATATACATACACAGCTTATGAAATGGCCACCTTCGTCCTCTTCTTCCTCAGTGAGTTCCTGGCAGAGGAGAGCCAGGAGAAGTTCTGGGACTTTGTTGAGGCCAATCAGAACATAGAAGGAGAGCATGATGGTAAAGTAAAGCTGCTTCAGCCACTCTGGACCTGATTTCACTTTTTATTTCTGTGCTACGAGCATCTGACTTTATGATGTGTGTGCAATCCTCTTGGCAGCAGGTGCAGTGTCAGTGTTTTGGCCAAAATTCTTATGTAAGCAATAACATGACGGAGCAGAACAGAGCTGCAAACTGTAATTTTGTTCTGTTCATTTGTGCCTCTGCGAGGGATAATTAACCATTTAACCCACAATAAGAATTTTAACTGATCAGTTATAGTTAAAAAATAACGATAAGTGTTTGTACAAAGTGTACAAATAATATACAGTACAGTGTTAATTAACACAAGTTAAATTAAACCATGAGATGGTGTGTACAATATGCAAATAGTGCCTCTCTCCACACACAAGCTCCCACTTTAAAAACATGGACAACACATGTATTGCACATGTAAGAAGAAACCTTTCCTAGTGGGGAAAAAAGACATTTGCTACATTGCTAATTTTTAATGAGTGACACACATTCGTCCATTCCAAGTAGTACATCTTGTTGGTAAATAATTAGACCATAACTCCTGTGACAGAGTTAAAGTTAATCAGTTAAACACAGCAAGAGAAACCATGTCAAAGAACACAATGTTTACTCATCACTTCTGTTTGTACATATTATCCTCTTGCAGACACAGATCAGGCCTACTATGACCTGATTGTGAAGAAAGCCAGTGCCTTGCTCAGCTCCGTCCAGTTGAACATGCTAAAGTTCGCCCTCTCCCTGAGAGCCTACTCTGCAACAGTACACTCCTTCCAACAGGTACCAGGAAGACGATTCAATATTGTGTTTGAAGGCTTGTACTCACGAGGAGTGTCATATTCTGTTCAAAGTGTGTAAAAGATCCTGCTGTTTTATTTTAGATTGCGTCCAATGAGCCGCCTCCCGCTGGCTGCTCAGCATTTTTCAGCGTCCACGGAGAAAAGACATGTGATGCTGAAAGTTTAGATGCTCTCCTGAAAACTGCACCTGAGAGGTAAAGATAGACAGATACAATTCAGACTTGATAAACCAGTAAAAGGCTGACCTTGTAGCTGATTCTCCTCACTGTCTCTCTTTCAGGCCAAAGCCGTACCTTTTCAAAGGCGATCACAAATACCCAGGATCCAATCCAGACGCTCCTGTTGTCATTCTGTATGCTGAGTTTGGGAAAATAGACTTCCAGAGGCTTCACCAAGTCCTATCATCTAAAGTCTATGAAGGCCTGGCAACTTATGTGCTCCGCCATTACCTGGCTGTAGGTGTTTCTAACACTTTCATAACAAAATTTAAATTAGTTTAACTTAATGGTGAATGCACTGATACAGTTCCCAGTGCATAATGACCCAACTGGATAGGGATGTGTATTGAGAACTGGTACTAAATTGATACTGCTTCCTTGTTGGGTTTGTACTGAAATACTGTTGAGCTTCTGGACAAACAGTGCTGCTGTCGGCATTTGTGTAACGTTAAGGCACCTGGAGGTCTCTAAAGATGACAAAGCTGCTGTCGTCTTGCGATTACGTCTAACTTTGCATAACTGCGTGTTTACATTCATGGCTGACGGGGCAAAATGCCGTAAAGTGTGGGCTCATGCAGTTAAATTTGATGAAAATGCAGCAAAATGTAACATATATGAAAATCTGGATGAATGTTAAGTGGATAACAACGGCAACCTCATGAAACACTCCCACATTCAACATTATACAAATCTGAAGCAGCAAGTACTGTATTCAAGTGCAAATTTGACATACTTGTATTTTGAGTATTTCCATTTCATGCCACTTTATACTCCCACTCAACTACATCACTGAGGTACCACAACACATTGCCATAGATTAAACTACCCAACAATAAATGAAGTAGTTACAATTAGCACAACCTCAAACATGTACAGGAGCTTGAGCATGATGCGGTTAACAATATGTTGTTTTTTTTCTGAGCCTGAAAGATATAAGTAATCCTCCACACGTTTACACACATTAGCATATTGTCATGTTTTCTCTATTACTTTATTGCTTATTGTCTTAGAAATGCCAACACAGCATAAAGGTGCCAATTGTTTTTAACACAGTCCCACATATCTCAAAAGAGGCCCAGAGAGCACCTATTGTTTGTAGGCTTAAAACAGATCTAAAATTATGTTCTACTTCTGCCCTGCGATTGACTGGTGACCAGTCCAGGGTGTACCCTGCCTCTCGCCCAAAGTCAGCTGGAATTGGCTCCAGCCCCCCTGCGACCCTGAAGGATAAGCGGTATAGACAATGGCTGGATAGATGTTCTACTTCTTGTGGGTTTCAATGTGACCATTTTTAAGTACTGTCCTTTTGACCAGAGAGGCTGTCAGGTTCAACCCCAAAGTTTCTTGAAGGGGAGATGAATAGATACTCTTCTCTACATTCACAGCAGTGTGTAGTACTGTGTACCCCCCACAAGTGTATACACTGTAAGTATCTGTAAGAACACGAAGCAGGATGTTGATTTAAAAGCACTTTAATTATCCTTATCTTTTAAAAACTGCAGTTTTTAATTGAGTTCCTCATTTTCACCTGGGATGAAAAGTGCTTCTCCAATTTATCACGTCAAGTTGAAGTTAGATTGCTTCTTCCCTCACATGGTAATGCAGTTGATAAGTTTTTTTTTTCCCCTTGTAATTATGCTAAATTATTCTCACCATCTGTCTGTTAGGCATGAAGTCTCCGGAACCAGAGAGGTTGTTACACTTAACGCTTTTTCTTATTACTTCAAAACTTCAGGGCCAATCAGAGAACAGTTAGTGGCTTCAGCACTCAGCAAGCAACAGCTGGTTGTCTGTACTTGACACTGTCAAAGCAGCAGCAAGCACATGTGTTTGCAGTGCAAGTGAGATTTATTTTTTTACAACAGAGATGAAGATGAATACAAGGAAGTTAATTGAGCCTTTTATAAGAGAGGCCACTTGGGCAAACAGTTTTGTGCTTACTTTGTTATCCATGGATTGGTGCAGCAGCACTAAAGCTTTATTGCTGTTAAGGAAATCTGACACATTTGTGGAAGGGACAAGAACAGCGTCTCTTATCTTTCTACAATATTTTCTCCTTTCCCTCCAGAAACCTAGTGGAAAGAAAGTCTATCTCTCTGGTTACGGAGTGGAGCTGGCCATCAAAAGCCAGGAGTATAAGGCAAAGGATGACACACAAGTCCAAGGTGCACACACACTAGCACTGTCAATATATACCCATGATGGTGTCGTCCCAGAGGAGTCCTGGTGTGAATAATGAGTTAATTGATTGTGGTTTCAGGAGCGGAGGTGAATGCTACAATGATCGGAGAGAATGATCCAGTGGACGAGGTCCAGGGATTCCTTTTTGGCAAACTGAAGTGAGTGACTTTGTGTCAGCCCCTGATAAAAATTCAAAGCCTAGATTAGCTACAGGAACTACACCACGCTTGCACCAGCCAAGCCTTTTTCTTCTTCTTCTACTTCTTCTCCTCTACAGTGTCTTAAATATAACCCTTAATTTCTGATAAACCTACAGGAAAAATCTGACAAGTCACTCTAGTCGATGCTCTTACTCTCTCTTCTCTCACCAGGACCCTCTACCCAGAGCTGAAAGAACAGTTAAAGGAGTTGAGGAAACATTTGATTGAAAGCACCAATGAAATGGCTCCTCTGAAAGTCTGGCAAATGCAAGGTCAGTCTCTCCAAGGACTGCACACACATCATAAAGTCAGATGCTTGTAGCACAGAAGTGAAAAGTGAAATCAGGTCCAGAGTGGCTGAAGCAGCTTTATTCTACCATCATGCTCTCCTTCTATGTTCTGATTGGCCTCCACAAAGTCCCAGAACTTCTCCTGGCTCTCCTCTGGTGAGGAACTCACTGAGGAAGAAGAGGGTGATTGTGGCAGTTTCATGAGCCGTGTATACATATATTCTCTCTGCGCATACTCAAGAGTTGGACTGAGCTCTGGGTCCATCAGTTTCATAGCCACAGTTGACATAGATAGAATAGATAATTAGCTAATGCCAGAAATCACTTATCTTGATCCCCCTCAATTGTCCTTACAATTTCATAGAAATCTGGTGGAACGTTTTCTTCGCATAAAATCCCCAATCTTCACTCCTCCTCATTATTAACTCAGGCTATGCATCCAAACTTTGTTTAAACCAATAGACCTTTATTTCATCAATATTAGTAATACAATAGCATGTACTGTAATACAACACACAGAGGGTATTTCACCACACAATGGGTACTTACTTACATTTTACTTGTAAAGGAGTATTATTTTTTTCTGCTGAACAGCAGCAACTGTAGCCATCAGTGACTATTACCAGATAAAGGTCAATGCTAACACATACTGTAACAGTAGGAAGAGTAATCAAGTTTGCAAACTGATCCTGATGATTTTTTTATTTTAACTGCCTCAATGCTACTCAAGAAAACATTTCATCCCCTTTAAATGCAAAATGAAACCCTCAAACTGCATCGCAAGACTTTGCTGCATTTGTTAAGCTTTGATTTTCCTTTTGCAATAATGCCACTGAGAGACTTTGCATGCCTTTGCTGTCAATGCTGTTCTTTCATTAGCTTGATTTACTTAGGCATCGATCATAAATAACTAAACTGAAATTAATATTGGCTTTTGTTGCTTTAACAATGAGATCATTCCATCGGTGAATCAAACTCATAGAGTAAAATTTACCATCTGTAATCTGTAATCAATGGCTGCGGTCGATCAGTGTCGTCTTGATACATTTGAGCCATAATATCTTGAAGATATGAGAGCATTGTCTGCTCCAACAGAAAAGCACTATTGATTAGGGTTACATCATCTATTGGATTAAGTATTTAAACGCACTTTCACAGACGCAATCCTGCATGTTTTTGAATTATGTCCACTTTTCAGTCCACTTTATGCATATCTCAAACATTTTTTTCAGTCATTATGTGGTTAATGTGTTTTGGTGAAACACTTGCATGCATCACACTAGGTGTGGTCAGGATGTTAGCATGAGGCTGCTTTGATTTGTGGTGAGTAAAGGATGTGAAGGATGAGAGAGTTGGCTGAGCTCGACTGTCGGACTGTTATGTGGGCGTCTGTCTTTATCTTCTAACCCACTGGGGCTCATTAGCTCAGCCTGTTTACAAAGAGAGGGAAACCTCCAGGGGCCAATAATCACACAGGCTACAACACCATTACAAAGATGCTCACTGCATTGAAATAATCCTCACTACACTCTTTCTCTCCTATAAGCTCTATATGCTCTTATCCAGTGTCTCCTCTGCACTTCTAAAGAATGTCTTCACGTATACACCTCTATATAGTCTATATTCTTAATCCCGCCGTAAATCCTTTTTATTCTTTGAGATAGTTTTAATTAATGCCTCAAATGTGAAGACAAGCATGTTAACATGGAATCATTTGCTAATGAATACATTAATTAGCGCAACTGCTGCTATGCTGGCAACACGTCACTAGGGATGGCAATGGATGGACTGCAATGCAATTTTGTAAAGACCTTTGTGCCCAGGTGATGTGTTGTAATGACTGCAATTATTCTGACTTGTTCTCTAGCGCCACCATGAGGTTACATATGTCGATCTGACCTTGTCAGTGTTGACAAAAATATCATCCAAATATAGATGTTAAAAAATATGCATATATAATTCTTTAAAAAAAACTTAATCGGACATAAAACTTTGCTGTGTTTGTTAAGCTATGATTTTCCTTTTGTCTAAAAATGATTTAAAAACGTTTTCTTGTAATCATCCTCAGCCTTGTGCTAATGCCACTGAGAGACTTTGCATGCCTGTGCTATCAATGCTGTTCTTTCAGAATATTATTTTTGCACAGTCCACTTTGTTATTTGTTCATTAAGTGGAAATTAAATGAAACCAACAAAGCTCTGAGCTTAACTGAGCCATGTATGCTCAAGCCAGGAGAGGACTGCATCGTCAGTAATTTAGTGTGTCCCACTGAGCCCTGATAAGCCTCAACAAGCTTGAGGTCTTAGCGGGCACTTGGGAACCCTAGCGGTTACCACAAATACTCCACATAAGAAGATACATAAGAGGGACCAAACATTACACCTGCTAAATATCAACATATTAGCATGCTGATGTGATCTGAACTGAGCTGTGTCTGAGTACAGTGTCACAGAGCTGCTGGCGTGGCTGCACACTTAGTTTTGTTAAATGAAAGATGGTAAGTTAACGATAATAATCATTGCCATAACAGTTAGCTGTTCAAGTGCCTCTTGTTCTTAATTTCTTCTAAACTTTATGCCTCAGAAATGTGAGCCTTCAAGCATATACTTTTTGTGACTCCAATGGTTGCTCATACTGTGTCTTTCTCTGTTTCTCTGTACCCTCTTTGCCTACCTGCTCATCCACCCACCTTTTTCTTTTATAGATCTGAGTTTCCAGACAGCAGCTCGCATTCTTGCTGCTCCCGCTGTTGATGCCCTCAACGTCATGAAAGACCTCAGTCAGAACTTCCCCACCAAAGCCAGGTAAAGAAGAAGCGCGCACACACAGACAGTAGTTTTTCTTCACACAGACATTAACTGCAGTTTTACAGCTCAAGTCTACCTTTTTCTCCTCACAGGTCCATCACTAAAACAGTGGTCAACTCTGAGATCCGCAAAGAGATTGGCGAGAACCAAAAGGTACGTTTGTTGGTCCATTAATTTTCACTTATCAATCCTCTTTAACGCTCCACTTATAATTATTTAATACAATAAACACAACTTGCAGAGCGTCTGTTCAGCATCTTTCTCTCAGTACTTTCCAACGTTCCTACTCTGTCTGTGGCTCTCGGCTCAAGCTCATCATTTCCTTCTGAAAGCATAAATAAATAATAATAAGACATAATAATGGCTCACAAATATTATTTTCATGAAGATATAGCAAGATCTTTGCCAGACTTTTGTGATATATTATTTTGATATATCACTGTACTTGTTAAAGTGAAAACTAAATAGCTGATAAAACATTATTATAAGACATTTTTATCTTCATCCATTAGCAATAGCAAAGATACAGACAGGAAACGTTGGGGGAGAGTTTAGGATGCCACGCAACAAAGGTCACTGACTATAATTGAACAAGTCAAGCTGTGGTTATATGGTATATTTTTTTTCTCTCCTACTAATATTGATATTGGTCTCAAAATTGTAGCACTTCACAAATCACTGGGATTGAAGGAAATCTCTTCTCATAATAGATAATAATCTCCATCTACCTGATTTTAGGCACATTTTCAATTTATGAATGTAAACAACTGGATGGAAATGCTGGAAAAAAAAGACCCTGAAAATTTCACAGAAGACTTTGTACTTCGCTGAGGTGACAAGGTTGATAAAGGCAAAATGCGACAAAGTGCAATGGAATCAGACTTAGCAAATAAATTCCCTTTCTGCTTTCTGTTTGGCAGGTGCTCTTTTAAATACGTCATCTCATTGCTGCACTTTTTCTACAATGGTTTAATCGCACCTGACCAGTGAATTGTTTTCCTTAGCTTTCCTTTCCTTGTTGATTTTTTTTGTAAATTCATTCAAGATTTGCGTTACATTTGGGTGGAAATCTGGCTGGTGACTTGCATTCTTAATCCTTTTTCATCCCTCTGTTGTCTTAATCCAACATGCTTACACTCTCCCTTCTTGCTAACTGTGCTCAAGAAAAGCAGAAAAGCATTATAGCACACAACCACAACCCCTCAGCTACTTAACCATCTTCAGGGAAATATCTCAAAATGAGAACTGCCCTTCCTGTTTTTGTTTTGTTCCTCTCTCCTTTTATTATGTGATAGATTGTAAACAACATCTCACTTGAAAAGCATTCAGTTTCTGACAGTGTGTTTGGCTTTGCTCTGCTAATGGAATAGGTAATCATCCCTTTTTCTTGTCAAATATTTTTTTCACTCCTCCTCCCTCCCTCCTGCATCCTCAGCCCCCTTCTCAAGCTGTGCTCACACTATCTTGGTGTGCAGACAGGAGTTCGGGTGGGTGGTGAGGGTGAGCAGCAAACGTCCTAATTACTGAATTGGTGATTCATTCGCAGGCGCACCGAGTCCTGCAGCGAGAAATGATTATTGATTGAAGTAGTTTGGACACATGCACGCAGACATTTCTCTCTCTCTTTCTCGCTCGCGCACACACACACACACACTATTTAAGTGGGATGAACAATATTTGTGTTAATCATGTCTCGTTGTAATTGCAGTGTCTGGAGTATGATTAATCTGACGTCTTTGTCTTTCTGTAATGAGATTTGACTGCGCCAGAACGACTTTGAGCTTTCTTTTTGCGTGTGCAGATGCACAAACACTCACACAGCTTCTTAGAGCCGTGCACACGCCCTTTCTCTAATAATTAGATTTGTTTAGTGTGGGGTTTGATTGCTCTAAACAGACTGACTTTAAACAGAGCTGTCAGTGCTTGTTTAACGCTGACGACATGTCTTGTTACAGCTTTGTGTTGACTGTTGCCTCTAGTTTTACAATATAATTGACTACGCAATGGGCAGCTTTGACGTTGCGTGCTACACTAGGTGGTGAACTTCTCAGCTAGAGTTGAATTTGGAGTTTTAGGGTTTGATGTGAACAGGATGTTTAGTCACGTTGACGTTTCTCTCTCCATAGTTTTTCAAAGGAACTCTGGGCCTGCAGCCTGGGGATTCAGCGCTGTTCATCAACGGGCTGCACATAGATCTGGACACACAAGACATCTTCAGGTATGCACACACAAGCATAGTCGTACGTGAATATACAAGATATTGTAATTCAGTTTAGTAGTTGTGTCTGTCACGTCACCGTGTAAAAGTTTGGTAGTAGTGTTTTGCTGATGCAATTTACAGTAAATATTGAAGGGGGAAATGCAAATGAGCTGCAGACCACAAAATTACAATAAATGGTTTGAAACTAATGATTATTTTCGTTTAATTCCCTCAATTAATCAATTTTATCATTTAGTGTGTCTGATGTAAGTTCTGAGAGCCAACTGTGATGTTTTGTCTAGATTTGTCTGACAGAACACAAAAGCAGCACAACAACAACAAAATCTGCTGATTATTTTCTTGATGAATCGTTTCGTCTATAAAATGTGGGATAATAGAGGAAAAATGCCGTTTATATTGTTTCCTGTTTTGTGCCACCAACGATACAGGAAGATTCAATTTAACTGTCTCATATGACAAAGAAAAACAGCAAATTCTCACATTTGAGACGCATGTGAGGCAGGTTAAATTTGAGTACTGGATGTTTTTTTTGTAAATTTCATTTACTTTTTAAATTTTTCTAATAGTCAAAATAAGACCTAACAGATTGTAAATTTTTTTAAACAAAATGATAAGCTATAATCTTTCTCATGCATAATCAGATGTTAGCTGTCATGCTCATATTCACTCCTGCACAATCATAGATGCATGTGGGTGTAGATGACCACGCACTGACTTCTGTCCCTTGTTCCCTGCAGTGTGTTTGAGGTGCTGCGCAGTGAAGCGAGGGTGATGGAGGGTCTGCGCTCCCTGCAGATCGAGACGCTCTACATCCACGACATCCTGAAGCTCAGCGTCCAGCCCTCTGACTCTGACTATGCTGTTGACATTCGCAACCCCGCTATCAGTGTAAGAAATCACATAACCAAGATCTTCCCCAACCGCACCCTTAATTAAGCTCTGATACCTACCAGTTCTTGTTTCCACATGTCTTGGAAACCCTTGAGGTGCTGGAATTCTGTAATTAGCTATTAGAATGAGAGAATTACCCAAAAAAACAGGTTATTCCTGGCAAGATTTTTATTGTTCAACAAAGTTGAAATCAACAAACAAACACATTTGGAGGCATTTAAGCTCCCCATATCTACATCTAGTTTGTCCCTCAGCTCCAGTGACATACTCTCTGGTTCTAGTCTGTAATTTGAACATTAATCTGTTGGTAAGACAAAACCAGTTATTTCAAGACTTGGGCTGTTTTCTATTTTATTTTGTTGTATATTTGTACTACTTTCTGCCATTAATTAGACTAAACAAGCAACCATTTAACGTAAAAAAAAGGTCAAAGAAAGATAAATAGGTATTGAAAACAATTATTGGTTCTAGCTCTACTTTTCAACCACTAGCAGTGAAAAGTAGTTTTCTTAGTGGCACTGATCTCCTGTCAAACTCTCTCTACAACGCCTCTTCAATTCCCTTCTCATTTTTAGTGGATTAATAACTTGGAGACGGACCACAGGTACAGCTCGTGGCCTTACAACGTGCAGGAGCTGCTCAGGCCGACATTCCCTGGAGTCATCAGGCAGATCCGAAAGAACTTTCACAATCTGGTTCGTCCAAACCTGATTAATCAACCCCTTATGAGTTCAAATGGATCTGAATCCTTGTGAAAAATAGCAACATGTATGTTTGTGTTTGTGTGTTTTGCAGGTGATCATTCTGGACCCCACTCAGGAGCACGCTGCTGAGCTACTGAGTGTTGCAGAGATGTTTTATGCTAACAACATCCCGCTCAGGTTGGTGTTTGTGTCATCAGTGATGTTGTGGACTGTAAACTCGCCAGAGCCCATCAGGAGAACAGACCACAACATTTTAGTTACTTTTAAAACAGATTGCAAACATATAGAACTTTATATGTATTTTCTGATGGATGTAAACAGTTTTTATTGCTCCGCAGTTTCTGCCTAAACCAGAAAAATTTCAAAAAATACACTTCAGTGCAGTTTCAGTCAGTGGGGACGTATACTTAAAATCCATTTTAATTTAGGAGTTCTGTCAGGCAGGTAGGGGAGACCTTTGATACTTCCCTGCATGTGGCATCTTGGGATGGTCAGTTTGTTTGAATACTGATGAAGCACACAGCCTGCTGTCTGCATTTTAACTGTCCAATACACATGCATGAGTCTGATGTAGAAACTTAACTTTGTCTGTGTGTGTTTTAGGATAGGGCTGGTGTTTGTGGTGTCTGATGAAGATGACATAGACGGTATGCAGGATGCAGGTGTGGCTCTGGTCCGGGCCTACAACTACATCAGTGACGAGGTGGACAGTCAGAGCGCATTCGAAGCCATCGTCTCGGTGAGTCGACCGTTCACTAATGCTGACAAAGAGCTTCCTCCTCTTAAAACACCCATTACCTTAAGAACAACTCTAAGTATGACACCATTGACTTTTAAAAACTTCTGCTCCCTCTTCTGCATCTGCATCTTTTACCACCTTATTTCATTCCAGATGTTCAACCGGGTACCCATCGGTGGACGGCTGAGCGTTGGGGATGTGGTGAAAGTCCTTGAGAAGAGGTTCCCCTATGTGGAGGTCAGCAGCATCCTGGGAGCCGACTCCAGCTACGACAGCAACAGGAAGGTGAGAGAGGCTGAAGGCGATGTCACTGTATTAGATTTTATGGGTATTGTCAAAACCAGCATTGTTACCTTTTCATTAGTAATGTTTTTTAGCTGCCACCAGCAGATGTATAGCCCGCTCAGTCAGTCAGTTGGTCGGTCAGTTGCCTCTAAGACAATCACCTGCTGGCTTTAGCTTCATATCTACTGTACAAACATGAGTAGTATTGATCTTATCGCCTGATTCTACACAAGAAAGTACATTTCTACGGGTAGACCTCAAAAAAGACTGTTGCAATAGTTGAAACTGCCTGAGATAAAAGCCTGTGTGAGGTTTTTAAGATTCTGCTTAAAAAGGACGCTTCTACTCTACTGTAGCTACGTTTTTGAGGTGGTAAAAGGTTGATGCAACTTAAAGTAACAACTCTTCGTGTCTCCCCTTGAAGGATGGGCGGGCGTACTATGAACAGACGGGGGTTGGCCCGTTGCCTGTCGTCATGTACAATGGCATACCTTACCAGCGTGAACAGCTGGACCCGGACGAACTGGAGACAGTCACCATGCAAAAGATCCTGGAGACCACCTCCTTCTACCAGAGAGCCGTCTACCTGGTCAGTTACTTCACACATACACCGATCGTAATTGAACACTGTTATCTTAATTATCTTGATAATGTTTAATAGAAAACAACTGATAAAGCCAAATATTTGATAGCTAACATTCTGTTCTGTTGCTGCATATTCAGCTTCATCGCAAAATCAGTTTTCAAAATCAAAAAAGCACTACTCACCTACCTGTTTGAGTGTAGGACATTTACTGATGTAATGCATTGAGCTCTTTTCACATTTTCCAGGTGGGCTCTTATATAAATAGTGGCTGTGAAAATCAGGTTTTCCTCTTGAGTCCATGAAGCAACTGAAGAGCAAAAATGTGTTAAATCTCATCACATGAGACTAAATGGAACGAGTTTCATATTTACTGACAGTTAGCCAATGCAGTGGTAATACCAATGCTTGCATTTATTTGTGCTGTGGTGTGTGTGCAGGTGTGTTTTAATTAGCTGGAGCTGCTATAATAAAGAAGTTTAAATTAAAAAAAAATTAAATGAGGAGCTCCAGATGATTTTTTTGGGGGATGAGAGTTAATTTTTACAAGTACACTGTCTGGGATTGTAGAGAGTAATATTTTTTTCTTTTAAACTAGATCTTTGTGAGCACGCCATCTGCCATGTTTTCCTGTTTTAATGCCGTCGCAGCACTTTCGGGAGCCAAATGTTTGAATTGGTTCTTTTGGTTGGTTGGAGTTGGTTCAAAAGCCTCTGTTTTGTAAGGTCTTAAAGCACAGTTAGCAGTGTTTAGTGTAGTTTCTATTCCAGTTCTAGTGGTCCGCATGCTGTTAGTCATCACTCTTGTTTTCTCCTCTTTAATGTCTAATCCAGACTTGTTGGGAAGGAAAACTTTTCACTCGATACACAGCATATCAGCAACTGCAGTGGAAAAGCTATTAAATGTTGCGATGGCTGCCTTAGCTGTGACTATAAGGATGAAAAGCACTCAGACAAGTACCTCCTGCATCACTTTTGGTTCTGCAGTAACACTGAGGAATGTGCTCTCTGAATTATTCCTTTAACATCTTGACTGGGTGCTCATGTGGCTCGCAGGGTGAGCTGGCTACAGACCATGACGTCGTGGACTTCATCATGAATCAGCCCAACGTTGTCCCTCGCATCAACCCCAGAGTGTTGTCCACCAGCAGGACGTACCTGGATCTGTCTGCCACCAGTGAGTACACATTAGGAGTGTAAGCAAATATGAATATATGAGTATGCAGATATCAATAGGATTCAAAATGTTGATGCAGTATTTATTTTCCATTACTTATCTCCACCCAGACCATTAAATGTTATTGAGCTTTTAGTGTGACTCAGATTATGGATCATTTTTTGAAGTGAAATTTAATTAATTCATTTAGGTATTTACTTAAATTATTTGTATAGTTTGTTGGCAGCTAAATGTAAACATATGTATGAGGAGTATGAATGGTTGTAGGACAAATGCAACGCAGAAAATGTAAACCTTTTTAATGATTTCTACCAACTCCTGCTCTAGGCTCTGGTATAAATCTGAATATAGACATTTTGTACCATGAACAGATGGAGATTGTAGCTTTGCATTACCCCCCTAGTACACATTGACAGTCTAAAAAAATATAATATTTGATCATCAGATGATTTACAGTTCATGCCTCTTTTCTGTTTTTGCAGACAACCACTTTGTGGATGATTATGCTCGCTTCTCGACCCTCGATACCAAAGAGATGAGCACCGCTGTGGCCAACAGCATGAACTACATGACAAAGAAAGGTAAGGGTGTGCAGGATAGTCTCATATGATAGCAGGTCTTAAAAAACAAACACTGAGTGGAAGAGAATGCTGGTGGGTTTTCTTTTATTGTTTCTAGATACTTCAGTCACCTTCAAGCCTAAACTCTCTCCTCATGTATTCTGCTTCTACCCTCTCCTCCTCCTCCTCGTCCTCCTCTTCCTCTTATTCATGTGATTAAAAAAATTCCCTGCATCAGGGATGACCACCACCAACAGGCATGGTAATCACCCTTTTCCTCCGCATTATTCCCTCTCCTCCTCACTTGCTCTTTTTCTCTGTTTTCTGTGAACTGCGTTGCTGGCACTGTGTTTAGATGTGTTTGTGAATCCGCCACCACTCTACCATCTGTGTTTCATTTCTCAGAAGACACAAATTACTTATTATGCATGTGGTAATTGTGTGTTAGAGTCTCGAGTATAAGTACTAATAATGTATTTGCATAACTGCTCACTAAGTTCTAACATTGTTTCTTCCATCTTTATGAGAGCATGATAGTTCATCCAGAGTCATTTTTGTAGCTGCATGGAGAATGAGATTACAAGTTTGTTTTAATGTTTGGAAACGACAAAAATGTTATGGCTTTGCATTTAGTAGTAGATAACCTAGAATATAATTGTTATGTGTTTTTCCTACAGCACAGTGTGCTGCCCACACAGACTGTAGCCCAGTTTACTAAACTTAATCATCACTGAAAGCAATATCGGACTCCTCCTTTGCTCTATAAGTTGGCCTGTGTAGCATCGCCTCAGTAACTAGTTCTGACAGCTTCTGTTTCTGCCTTTGTGGTTGTCAGATGATGGCTACATCCGTCCTGTGACCTTCTGGGTGGTCGGAGACTTTGACAAGCCCTCAGGACGTCAGCTTCTTTATGATGCCATCAGACACATGGTACAAAATCTTTTTAAACCATCTCTTTGTGCTGGACCATGTTTGTCTGGACCATGAAGCCATTCATAGGAATAGTTTGAAATGTCTTGACAATGAGAACTACAAGAGATTGATAGCATTAAAGACTGGAAACAGGGGAAATAGCTGCCTTAGTTCTGTTCAAAGGTAACAAAATCCACCTGCCAGTACCTCTAAAGCTAGCTAATCATATAATGTCTCATTTGTTTAGTCTGTACAAAAAAAAGGAGAGAAAAAAATATGAAGTTGTGCTTCCTGGAGTTTCTGTAGTGGGTCAAGAAAGAGTCTTGCACAGAACACCCACATAAAACCACCAAGTGTTGTTATTACACTGCGGATTAAACAAAGAAAATATAACATGCTAATTTGTGAGCTTTTGAGGTGCTGGTAAGTGTACTTTGTTGTGTTTGCACAGAGCCAGCCAAGTCATTCCCAGTCTTTGTACTAAACTAAGCTAAGCAGTTGCTGAAGTCCTGAAATATTGAACCATTCCTTTTCTTCTTCTTTTATTAATCTGTATTAACATTGTGGCATTGTATGTAGAAAACAAGTAGACAGAGTAGGTATACAGTTGCCATCATTAAAAAAGGAAGACCTTGACCAGAATATCTCAAAGTAGAAGTAGAAATCTGAAACGCCATTATTGCTCATTTTGTTTTTAGTTTTGTCACCAATGGATGGTCAGCTGTTCTGTTACTCTGCTGTCAAATCAAAGACAAATCCCTCACTAACACTCAGTCACTCTACGACAGAAAACCAGCAACAATGTTCGACTGGGGATGATCAACAACCCATCAGCCGCTCCGTCCACTGAGACGAGCCGTGTGGCCAGAGCAGTCTGGGCTGCCATGCAGACGCAATCTGCAAACAACGCCAAGAACTTCATCACCAAGTTGGCTAAAGAAGAGACGGCCGCGGCCCTTGAGAAGGGAGTCGACATCGGAGAGTTCGCTGTCGGGGTGAGGGGTGGCGGACAGCTTCGCTTTTTTGTGTAGATCATGGTTCAAAATGGTCATTATTGCCTCCGTTGTTACTGTTCAAACATTTTGCCGTCGTCAGACATTTTTCGCTCCTCATAGTCAGTCTTCAGGTTCCCTCTTATCAACTGCCTACAAGTCATCTCTTTTTCCGTCAGGGTATGGATGTGTCATTGTTCAAGGATGCTTATGAGGGTCCCAAAATTGACTTCCTGCTCTCCCACGCTGCCTACTGCCGAGACGTGCTTAAACTGAAGAAAGGACAGAAAGCGGTTATTAGCAACGGAAGAGTGAGTCACAGTCTTGTTTCTAATTGTTAAAAGAACTGAGAATACGCGCATGCCACGAACAAATCTAGTCTGTATTTATAAAATTAGAGCACATTTATCATTTTACCTCAGTTACGGTAGAAATTCAATCAATACTTTTATTTCTTATTTACAGATCATAGGCCCACTGGAGGAAGAGGAGGTGTTTAACCAGGATGACTTCCTGCTTTTGGAGAGCATCATCCTGAAAACGTCTGGAGAGCGAATCAAAAGCAAAATCCAGCAGTTTGGAATAGAGGACGACAGGTGTTTTACTTCCCATCGTTGCATCTGTAGATTTTCACAAGGTTACATTTTGAGTAACGATTTTTAGGTTGTGCTGAGTTTTGTACAAAATTTAATGCAGGATTTCTCTCAGGGCCAGTGACCTTGTGATGAAGGTGGATGCTCTGCTGTCCTCTCAGCCCAAAGGAGAGGCCCGGGTAGAATACGACTTTGCTGACGACCGCTACAGGTAAAGTTGTAATATTTGCGCATAATTTAAACAAGCCAGCCTCCTTTATTCCCTGTGCCGTTTTTCTTCAGGGTCACACAATTTTTGCATTTTTCATAAATTTAGCAGTATTATTTTGAAATGCGGGGGTTTATTATCACCATCTTAAGCAAACTGTATCCAAAGTTTTCTACCATTTGAACATTAAAATTTATTGTAAATTAATAAGATAATTACGGTGAGGTTAAGGTTTGTTACGAACAGTTGAAACCTGTGTTTCCTGCAGCCAGCAACAGCCACTAAAATCTGAAGTTTGTGTTTACTTTGCCTGACCATCGATTTTCTGATTGATTTTTGGCAGTGCTGTGAAGATCCGCCCTAAGGAGGGAGACGTGTACTTTGATGTTGTGGCCGTGGTGGATCCTGTAACCAGGGATGCACAGAAACTAGCTCCTCTCCTACTGGTAGGTTGAATGTGGGGTCTTGTTGGACTGTTTGATCGGCCTTTTTCTTAATGATCCGTCCAGCTGACTTCATTGACCTCACAACTGGTGTCTCACCCGCCTCTCTAACCTCTCTCCCACTCGCCCACCTGCAGATTCTGAAGCAGCTGGTAAATGTCAACCTACGAGTCTTCATGAACTGCCAGTCCAAACTGTCGGAAATGCCCCTCAAGAGGTGAGGACAGGAAACTGATCATTCACTGAACAGAAACAAACCCTACATCTGAGTTATATCTGGTTAAGTCCAGTTAAGTCCAGTGCTGTGGTTATTCTCTGGCTAGAAGTTTACCATTTCCGAGTTGGTTCCTGTTTTGCTTACCTCATATGTGTGCATGCTGGTGATATTCTGCACATTCCTGCCACTGATTTTACACCTTTCCACTAATCTTGATGTGACGGTAACACCTTTTTGTTGCAAAGTGCCAACAAGGCAGGGAGACTACAAGCAATTAAACATGGATGTAAACAATGCTGGATTTAAAGCACATAAAAATCAGGTTTTTAAATGTTTTATGAAGAATAAAATGCACTCAAAATGTTTATCGGACCTCAGGGATACATACAATGTGTTTGGTGAGTAACACTGAATGTAAACGTAAATTTGTTTACAAGAAAACTTCTTCTTTGTCTTTAAATTTGGTGCAAAAATTACACCTAACCAGTCTTTTTAGCAAATCTGGTATTTTGATCAAAATTGGTAAAAACTAACAATTATGAACTTTCTATTTGCTGTAATTAGTGATCCCTCTCTGTTTTCCTCCAGTTTTTACCGACATGTGTTGGAGGCGGAGGTTGGGTTTCAGGCTGATGGTAGTTTCTCTCCCGGCCCCTTGGCCAAGTTTCTGGACATGCCTCAGTCTCCCCTCTTCACCCTGAACATCAACACTCCCGAGAGCTGGATGGTGGAGTCTGTGCACACCCGGTATGACCTGGACAACATCTACCTGCAAGAGGTGAAGCAATATGTCTGTTTAGGTTTGGTCAGGATCAGTAGTGGTGAAATATTTAAAAGTGTTTCTCAGAGTTTTATTTGCAGCAGTAAACTCTGAAGTCTCCAAAGTCTGAAGTTATCAACTTGCTCTATCCTGGTCTCTGAATGAATGTTTTAATACTGGTCCAATGGTGTGTTTTCAGTCAGTGTGTTAAAGACTGCTTCACCTTACCTTCTCACCCTTAGACTCAAACCAAACTCATAGTGTACTATTAGTAAGTAATTTCCATGGAGTTATTAGTATAATGGACCGGACAAAAAAAAAAAAAAAAACAGTTTAATGGGAGAGAGAGAGAGTCTTTTATTGCTCTTTCATCCTAAATTTATATTTTCTTTGCAATGTAGTAAAAACAGAACAAGGGTATATAAATATGAATATTAAAAATAGAACTTTCACTCTGGCCATGGTTCGTGAAAGCACATTTTGCCATTTCCAGAGGATCTTTCTATCAGGGTTTTATTATTGTGTGCAATAAGGTATTAGGGTTTAAATGGGGTACATTATGAAACACTAACTATTCATCATGAATAACCCTGGGGACAGCCTTGTCCTTAATTGGCTATTTTGTATCTTGGGCTCAAGGAGGGGTGATCGCTCTTTAAATTCTCCCTCCTGAGATTTCCTCCATTTTTGCTCATGTGCTGATGATGTTGGAGAGTTTCTCTCTGTCTTCGTGAAGACCTTGGATTTGTTAGGGAACCATTGGTAATGCACATCTGTGAAGCCCCTGGCTGCTGATTTTAGACTACACAAAACAAACTTAACCTGTCTCCGCTCCAGGTGGAGAATATTGTAGCTGCGGAGTACGAGTTGGAGCACCTTTTGTTGGAAGGCCATTGTTTTGACGTCAGCTCAGGCCAGCCGCCTCGTGGCCTCCAGTTCACTCTGGGAACAGCATCCGAGCCGGTCATTGTGGATACAATCGTCATGGCAAACCTAGTAAGTTATCAAACTATGAGCCTTTCATCCTCTTGTCGAACACTTTGGAGCAGAAGGTTGCTTAAACACAAACCCCTTTTGCCACCTGTTACAATTTAATACTTTCTAATGCTTTCCTGTAGTTTTGTTACATTGTCTCCTTTGTTATTATAGCCACAAACGCTGTTGTGCTCTGCCTTTTAGGGTTACTTCCAGTTAAAGGCAACCCCAGGCGCCTGGATCCTAAAGCTGAGGAAAGGACGCTCTGATGAGATCTACAAGATTTACAGGTAGGCACTTGGAGAATATTATACATACCGTGTCACAGAGTTGAAATGCTATTAATTTGTAAAGTCAGCCTTTGGGTTGAATCTTGGATTTACACAATAGCTGTAAACTTTCTGTTCTAATCTTTTTTTAATTCTTTTTTTGCAGCCACGAAGGCACCGACTCTCCAGCAGACTCCGATGACATTATAGTCGTGCTGAACAACTTCAAGAGCAGGATCATTAAAGTCAAGGTCAGTTAATCTGTAATAATTTGATGACCATCTGGCACAATAGCATGGAAAAAGTGATAGGAATATGTCCTTTCACACAGTTGATTTAATTTATTTTGTTCCCGAATAAATGAAGCCAGAGTTAAGTTTTCTCTGACTGGATTCTAACGTCTGAATTTTGACTGTGCTGAGGGCTGCAGACTCATGCAGAACATTTGCCATTTGTACATAAGACAATATTTAATTTAAAATGTCAGATGGATCAATTAAATTTTTAACATGGGTTGTTCAACTAACTGCATTAAAATGTGTGTGTTGATCAGGTCCAAAAGAAACCGGACAAGTTCAACGAGGAGCTGCTGAGCGACGGGACTGAGGAAAACGACACTGGCTTCTGGAAATCTCTGACCAGGTACAGCTTCGGTTCAAATAGTTTCAGTCAATTATTGAGCAAAAATGTCAAATATTCACTCTCTCTAGCTTCTCAAATGTCTCAAATGTTTTTATATCATTGAAAAATGATGAAAAAATCTTTGTATTTTGAATACTTTTCATGATTTTCTGACAAAATTAGTCAATTAATCAAAAAAGTAATTAATTAATCAACAAATAATAGGAAGTAGTAATAGTAATAGGAAAACCGTATTAGTAACTAGCCTGATGGCTCAACATTTATTCTGACTGTTTTGAATGTATTTTTCTTTTGAGAACAGTTTGTGTTTTGGGTTTCAGAGGGTTCACAGGTGGAGGAAAGACAGAGGAGCAAAAGCAGGAGAAGGACGACGTGATCAACATCTTCTCTGTGGCCTCGGGGCATCTGTATGAGAGGTTCCTCAGGTGAGTGACCAGGCAAAGAAAAGGGACCATTGTATCACCCAGAGTCCTCCTAACATCCCATCCTCATATAGTACAAAGAGTTGATTTGATTTGGTGCCTTTGTCGTCCCTGCTGTTGCCATCAGTCTTTTTATTCTACTTCCCCACCAGGATCATGATGCTGTCAGTTTTGAAGAACACCAAAACCCCCGTCAAGTTCTGGTTCCTGAAGAACTACCTGTCCCCGACTTTCAAGGTAGGATTTTTATTTTTCCACTGGCATTATTTTAAAAATCAGCCAGCTTCTCCTCATTGATTTTCTCTGACAGCTGGAGCTTTTTCTCCGTCCATCAGTGATGTGAGCTTCAAACAAGAGTTCTGAAAATCAAGGTGAAACATGCAGCACGGATGAGATTTTTACTCTGCCTGTAGAGGAGAGAGATCTCCTGATGGATGAGATGACCTGAGTTCTTTTCTTGGCTCATGGTTACTTTCATCATTATCATCTGTTTTTTTTCTGACTCTTTCCACTCTGGTTTTTGTTGCTTAGCCTCATTTTCCTGCAGATAACATTTGTTTTTTTGTTTTATTTGTAAAAATCACTGATAAGAAGCCCTGATTCCCACTTAGCTCACTCCATGGTTAACTCCGTGGTCTTCAGTATGAAGGATTGCTCTTGAATTTGATGTTTGCATATGGGATATTGGTGTTATGGTTGAGTGTACTTTTGATTAAATCTGTGGGTGGGCAGCTATAGCTCTGTTCCTAGAGAGGGTTGGCTGTTAATTATAAACTTGGTGCTCCGGTCTCCAACTTTTCCAACTGTCCTTGAGCGAGATGCTGAACCCCAGTTTGTGCAAAGGTGTTTTATTCCAATAGAGGGCAGAACACAAAGGGTCAGCGAGTGAAACTGACCGGTACAAAGGGATTTTATCAATGCCCCTAAAACATTCAGATGCACATTCTGAAAACAGACAAGTAGATGTTTCGCCCCACGCCCTGTGAGACTAAAGTGGTTGGCATTTTAAACCAATATGCCAAACAAAATCAAGTTTGTTTTTTTTTTTTTGACAGAACTTTTTTCCTTGCTCTGTCCTCCAAAAGCCAGAGGAATGTTTTTTCTTCTGTGATAAAGTTTTTTTCACTTCAAGAGCACATCAATGTTCTCTTGATTTACTGCAGTTTATGTGAAACTGATCGAGCACTCAGTCCGTGCAGTCTCTCAACATATTCTGGGAAACTCTGTTGTTAAAAAAAAATAAAGGTCTGAAGAAATGCAACACGTAAACATATCGTGAAAAAGCCTGCAAAAATCGACTGTTACGTAGTTAGAATTTCTTATTGAGCTCATTTTTCAATCAGCTGAATAATCTATTAGTTGTCCTCAATGGCCAACGATTTTGATAATTCATGAATTGTTTTGAGTACATTTTCCAGAAAAAGTGCCCAAATTCTCTGATTCCAGCTTCTTAAATGTGAATATGTTCTGTTTTCTTTTGTGCTGTATGACAAGTCTTTGGCTTGTGGAAAAAACAAGACGCTTAAAGACATCATTGTGGGCTCTGGGCAACTCAAATTGACATTTTTCACCATTTTTTGACTAAACAACCACCTTTTCAACTGAGAAAATGATCACTAGATTAATCGACAATGAAAATAATCGTTATTGCAGCTCTACTACATAATAACAAACCAATATAATATAAGTCAATATTGCTGCATCCCCTAGTGCACACTGACACTGATTTGTGTTTGACCATCTCGCAGGAGTTCATCCCCCACATGGCGAAGAAATATGGTTTCCAGTATGAGCTGGTCCAGTACAAGTGGCCTCGCTGGTTACACCAACAGACCGAGAAGCAGAGGATCATCTGGGGCTACAAGATCCTGTTCCTGGACGTGCTGTTTCCTCTCGCTGTCGACAAGATCCTGTTTGTGGACGCTGACCAGGTTAGCTCATTCGTAGCCGTACAAACCGTGTTCTTCATCATGCCTCTGTGCAAATATTTGTTTCTCTAACTGTTCATATCATAAACCGGTGATATAAAAAGAAGCAGATGGAAGAACTGATGTCTGACTCTGCCAGCTCAAAGAAAAAATCTGGAAAATGCACCACTGGTTATAATTTCCAGACTTCCTTGGGACTTAAAATAGTAAAAGTTTTATGATTTTGTCTGGAAAAAAAGTGAACTTACTTCACTGTCATGTCTCATGTTTCATTAGTCAGTTGGTGTGTCAATAGAAAATGAATGTTACCTGTGATTTAAATCAACTCACGTAGGTCATGCAAGTAATATATGAACTGGGACTGAAATAAACACATCTAGGTTTACTTTGATTATGTAAATAGTTTCTTTCAGGTATGAGAATATTTACTGGTTTTGTTAGTGTTCTATGATACTAACTATCATATTTAGTTTTTTGGCTGTTGAACAAAAGGCCTATTTCAAGATGTCAGCTTGGGAAAATGTGATGATTTTCTTACTATCCTCTGAAATGTTAAAGACAAGCGATTAATGAAGGAAACAGTTGAACAAATCAAGTGTTGTTACCACCCTGAAGTGATCCATCTGTACCGATCACTCTCCATTAGATTGTGCGAACAGACCTGAAGGAGCTGCGTGACTTCGACCTGGAGGGAGCGCCGTACGGCTACACTCCGTTCTGCGAGAGCCGCAGGGAGATGGACGGCTACCGCTTCTGGAAGTCCGGCTACTGGGCGAGCCACCTCGCCGGGCGCAAGTACCACATCAGGTACACACACGGTCTATCACACACACACACACAGAGACGCTCTTACTCACTTTTTCAGTATGTTTTTCATACTTACATAATGATGAATATTTTGTGGCACTGTCATTTTTCCCCTGCAGTGCCCTGTATGTGGTCGACCTGAAGAAGTTCAGGAAAATAGCCGCAGGAGATCGACTCAGAGGGCAGTACCAGGGGCTGAGCCAAGACCCCAACAGCCTTTCAAACCTTGACCAGGTCTGTGACTGTGAGCTGTCATTTTAATGTGCATTTTGGATCTGATTCTAAAGACTAAAACAGGACTGTTTTATTTTGTGTGATAGACAAATTTAGTACCAGTTTCCAGTAGTTTCCATTCTTTTCAGTGCCTTATGAAAATTTCAAACTATCACAATTATCGATCACTAATGTTTTTTTTCATGGGCACTTTGGTAAAAACTTTTCCGTTTATGTTCAAGGATGCTCTGTTATCTTAAGAATTCATTAAACAGCAGCCTTGTTTAATGTGAGAAACAACTGAAGTTCATCTGATTCTTTTCACATTGTGAGTGTTTGCTTCTTTTTTTCTCTTCTGCTTATTATTTTATGACAACACACTGTGAATGCGGCACCGCTCAGCAGCTGCCTTTCACATCTCAGCCGCTCTAATGTCCTTCAATGCAGCAACAAAGAGAGCTTTTAAGACTCTCTTATTGTAGCTGCGTTACGACACAACCCAAACATAAAGGCGGCAGATGGTGACACTGCAGAATGATGCGTGTTAGAGACGCAGTGTTTGTCTGTTGTAGATCAATCTTTATATTATGATTTTAACACTTTGAAAAAGGTGAATCTGACTCAGATGAACCCAAAGCTTTCGCATACGGTGTCCTACTTTGATTTAAACAAAGAGATCTTACAAACAGAGCTCAGCGGAAGCAGCTGTGACGGTTATCTCTTTAAGGTTCCCGTCCCTGCTCAACTGTCTGTCCTTTCTTTCAGGATCTGCCCAACAACATGATCCACCAGGTGCCCATCAAGTCTCTGCCTCAGGAGTGGCTGTGGTGCGAGACCTGGTGTGACGACAGCTCCAAGAAGCGCGCCAAGACAATAGACCTGGTAACAACAGTTTGCCAGTTTGTCTGTGTAGACGTCAGGGGAAGGATCTGGGCAAAATGCTCGGAAAAGGGTGCCAGAAGCCTGTAGCACCCTGTACAGCTCAGCAGTGTTACAGAGATGAGGGTTTTAAAGATTGCCATACCCACCAACAGCCACTAGAGGGCAGAGTATAATATATATGTATACTGCTGCGTCTGTGATTGAGTTTCTTTGTGGATAAATTAAAGAGTTTGGCCTAGACCTGCTCTTTGTGGAAAGCATCTTGAGGTAACACTCTTATCTTAATTGGCATTATTTAAATAAAGATTGATTGATTGATAAATTAAGCGATTCACATCTCAAAACAACAAATCATAACACGAAAAATAATTATTATTCTGCCAAAACTCCACAAAGGAAGTAACCAAATCATTGCCAAGGTTACTAATCTGTCATCTTTAAGTCTAAAACAAACAAACACTAAATATAAAGTAAATACATCAAGTGGCAGCGTAACAGTTGCACCCCGCCACCTTCGCCCAGTGCGATCGTCGGTGAATAATGGAGAGGAAACCCAAAAATAACTGGAGACTTGTGTGAGACGGTTGACACACCAGTTAATGATCTAACTGACCATTTCTACCATTTGTCAACAAAGTATTAATACGGAGAAGAAGCGGTAACATGCTTTTCCAAATACCTGCGAACCTCACAGTTGATTATTTTGGTTTGTTCCCTCTTGTTTTTCCTGCTCTCAGTGTAACAACCCCATGACCAAGGAGCCCAAGCTGCAGGCTGCGGTGAGGATCGTGGCCGAGTGGACCGATTATGACCAGGAGATTAAACGTCTGCAGACGAGAGTCCAGGAGAAAGCAAACCACACGACAAAGCAGCAGGGCACAGGTACCGAACACTCGCAGCAGACACCTGTAACTAAAGCACACACTTAGAGAAAAGAACACTCAGAGATCTTCTCTCCTCCTCCGTCTCTCCTGCAGATGTTCACACGGAGCTGTGAGGATCCTGCAGTGGCTGTGACCAAGCGGTGAACTGGACTCTGTTTAAAGAGTCCACCTCTTGAAGAGGCTCCTCTGCTGCCCAGAGGAATGCTGACAGACTGACCACAAACCAGCGCTAAATGGTTTATTGTTCTTTTTATATCGCGTGAAGCGGGTTGAAGTGGTCCTGGTTAAGAGGTTTTTCTGTACGTGTGTGGACATAGTGAGAATGTGTTTAGTGAAATGAATCATGAATATAAATTCCTTTTTTATTGTGCTTTTTTTTTCTCAGTAGAGTCTTTCCCCTGTAATAGATGTCAGTCTGGGAGTTTGCACTGATTTAATTTGGTTCAGACTGTGGTTGTAGCACAAAGAGGGGAGGACCCCAGGAAATGTCACTGCTGGTTTACTTGACCTCTTAGAAACCAAACATCTGGTGTTGGGAGGGATTTCTGCTCACTCACCTGAAAAAGCAGCTTTCATTCTGCCTTCCTCTGAGCTCGTAAAGGTTAGATTTCTGTTTTACTCATGTTCCTATGAAGGTCTGGAAAATCATGGACTAATTTACTAAATTTCAGACCTGAAGACTCGAGCTGGGCAAAATGTTTGAAGGTTATGAAATTAATAACGTATTTTTTTTAAATCAATATTTACAAATACAAATACATTAATACAAATTAATGCAAAATCACAGACAATAATCAGATATTTAATGCAGTGAACTGTTATTACATCAGATTAAACTCGTAACTCAGTTTAAGAAACATTTTAAAGTAATTATTAGGTTTTTGCTCATCCCCACTTGAGATTTCTAGAAAATGCAAAATAAATCTGGGAAATTAAGGTCACATCAACATATAAACATGATTTTGTACTGTGGTAGATCCACTCCATCGCCTCAAGCTACAAGATGTTTACTGTCCAACATAAACTCAATACTTTAAGGGAATCTGAGAGGAGTCATAACGCTGTTCGTGATCTTTAGTCGTCATCTGGTATTCGACATGAAAACTAACTAAATCAGCAGGCCTGACTGAATCCTCAGTTTCTCCTAGAATAGTAACGTCACCGTGACTCTCAGGGAAAGATGCTTGTGCGGGCTGCAGCATTAAGTACGAAGCAGAAGGGAGGGAGAGTTTGTGGCACTGAAGGGAAGAGCAGCCATGACATGAAATTAGAGTTCAGCTGTAAAATGTTTTATTTCCTGTTTCTTGGCAACATCCACAGATTTGTCATTCTCCCATTTTGGCTGTCAGATATTTTTGTTGAATGAAAATCCCCAATAAAGAAGTGGTCCAGTGTATTGTCACCGTTTCCTGTAATTCTTTAGGTATTTGTCTTAGCCTGGGTTACTTACCCAAGGGGGTATTTCTTCAGTATCAGAGCTGTAAAATCATGAACAAGTATAATTTAATTTTTTTTTTTTAAATGCTGAATGCCCTCAAAAAATATTTGTTCAGCCGCCCTCTACAAAACCTGTTACTGGAAGGTTTCAGACTTTTATTGTGATCCATTTGAAAAAAGGTTTTACAAAAGGTAACATTCAATTTTTACACCAATTCTTTAAAAAAAATCACTTAAAATAAGGTTTTGATACAACAAATTCAGTTAACTAAGTAATGGCTTCTATAAACAATGTGAAAATAAGATAATATACATGTAAATGAATGCTACAAACATGGGGACAAACTGAGGAAGGGATTACATTAATTAAAAATTAAAAAAAAAAAAAAAACAATGGCATGATTGTTTTCCTTTTGACGTGAGTGAGTGACATCTGGCCAGAATTACCAACAGAGCCGTTATTGCAAAACGAATCCCACATCATCTGGTGTCCAACTGGAATGTTCGATGACAAAAAACGCCCTCGAGGGCCTGTTGATTTGTTGCATCCGTTTCTCGGTTTCCGTCACGCGGCGACATTGGTGAATGTTCTCTCCTTTGTAGCCACGTGCAGCCGACAGTGACAATGAAGAGCCCTGCAGGAGCTCCGAGGTAACCACCCTGCACTTTAAAACCACCACCACATCATGTGGCTTCGATTTACACGACACCCAGATCAGCGAAGAGACACACACACAACTGAAATACAAAGTGAATTTACAACGAAAATATGCAAAAAGAAAAATCTAAAGACGTGTTTTGACGTGGACAAGCACAGCGGACGGTGTGCTCGTGAGGACAGATGAGACATTCTGTTCAGACTGATAAGATGCTGGAAGAAGTTGCCCTTTTTCAGAGCGGCTTGCATCTATTTTCCCCCCCTCTTGAGGTGGAAAACAACAACAACAACTTGAGATCAGTCAACAGTGGCACCGTCGTCCTGCTCCGACCACCAGCTGAAGCTCCCGCTCTGCTTGAAGCAGCACAGCATGGCGTCGGCGTCACCGTCCTGTCGGCTGTCAGTGATTGGGCGACAGCTGCTGTGGGCTTGTTAAAAGGAAAAGGTCGACATTTTTGGAAATGAACTTACTTGCAAAGAGGAAATTGATAAAACTCACAGGTCTGTAAGTATCAAGGCATCTGCAGCACCTAAACAGCTCACGAGTTCACACGTATGTTTGTTTAATGCACGTGAAAGTGACAATTCGCCATTTTAAAAAAGGGGGTTATGTAATGGACTATTTCTTGGCTTGGGGCAGTAACTTCCTGGAGTGTCCACTGGCAAAATGTGTGGAGCATAACCCTCCATGTGACTACAAAGTGTTTTAGTTTTTGTACAGATTAAACTACAATGTGTGAACTAGTGAGCTTTAGACGTGCAGACAGTCAGAGCCAGGCTAGTTGTTTCCAGTCTTTATGCTAAGCTAACCGGTAGCCTCATGTTTACTGTGCAAACGTGAGCGTGTTATCAAACTCTCAGCGAGAAAGCTAGATTCCCAAAATGTTGAGCTTCTCCTTTAAGAACAAAAGCGTGCGCAGCGGTTCAGCGAGGATGCGGCGCAGCTTCAAACAAGCCGCTCGGTTTTGTCAGAACTCTCCAGAGAGGTTCACAACTTCCTTTTCTCTGTTTCAGAAACTCCTCCTTCCCCTCCTCTTCATCATCATCATCATCATCATCATCATCATCTCCATTTCACAAACACATTTATCTCTGTTACAGTTACATCTGCAAAGCTTAAAAAACACATGCACCTCCAGCATTTTATACAAGAGTATGATACAAAATAAGGCATTTCATCGTGTTGAGTATTCATGTCGTGTGTTGAGTGTTAATACATGTTTTTGTGTGTGTGTGTGTGTGTGTGTGTGTGCGTGTGTGTGCGTGTGTGTATGTTTATGCATGTACATAGCGACCACATTAATGTTATTTTTTGCCCGCCTATAAAAAGACTGCAAAAAACAAACATAAAGTCATGATAACTCTTACTTAAAATATATATATTTGTCATATATATTTACGTATATATTCATATGTAAAAAACAAACAAAAAAAAGGTAAGAGGGAAACAGAAAAGCCCAAGAGGTCCCTGTGATAGGCCAGTTCTCAAAAAAACCCCACCTCACCGCATTCGTCCCCCCCCCCTCATTCCAAGACCTCACCGGACGCCACCGTGACCAGCTGTAAAGGGATCTCCTGATTGGCTACGAGGTCGTGGGTGGAAGCGGTCTGGAGGATGAGCGTGGTTCCGTCGGCTGTGATGACGGCGTCTGCGGTGGGCGGAGACGTGGAGGGAACCCCGCCTTTTTTATTCTGGTGAGTCTTTATGTGCTTGGCCAGGTGGTCGCTCCGCATGAACCTCTTGGAGCACTCTGTGCACACGAACTTCTTCTCTCCTGCAAGATCAGCGAAACGGAGACATCAGACAGAGAGCGGGGGCAAATACAACCTTCACTCGAATTAATAACGACTCATCAATCGGCTAAACCGGCTCTGTTAAAGCTTATTTCCTCTGTATCAGCGTTGACATATATATTAGCCAATAGTAAATCAGTAAATCATTTTAAAAACATGTCAGTCCTCTGACTTTCATCCAGAAATATTAAATAAGACAAGAAAACAAGAAATATTAAACATGGATGGATGCAGATTTTTTTTTTGTTCTTTAGCTGTTAAGAATCATCACAAATGTTGGTCAAAAAATCTGTCGTATCTGTCAATTCAGTGTCCGACCAAATGTGAAATAAAGTCAGTCTCTCCTTTTGTTGCTGAGTTATGTTGGTTTGAATAACGGCCACAAAGGTGTTTTTGCAGAACATTATGCTGTCAAAGTGTCAATTTGATCTTTTGGATATAAAATGCCAAAACATCATTATTTTTATCCTATTACATGTTTGTGTGTCGTCATAATTAGAGTATGAATTCTTGAGCTGTGGCCAAAAATGTGTTTAGTGAAGTCACAATGACCTTTGACCACCAAAATGTAATCAGTTCATCCTCGAGTCCGAGTGGATTCTCTCGAGGCGTCCCTGAGATGCCGCGCTCACAAAGACGAGGCGGACGGCGGGGACATAGAAGTCTTTTCTCAGTCAAGTTACATGCCGAACATTAAAGGGTCTGTTCACCACAAACAAATCACAAAAAAACATGTTCTCACTTACACCCAGCACCTAACAGATCGAGTTTCATGGTCTAAATTGCCCAAGCCCCTTGAGACAACGTTCACTGAGACTTCTGCATCCACCCAAATACAGTGGAGGAGGATGAAATTTCCATTGTTGGGCTCAAACTATTGTCTTTTATAGAAACAGTGTCCTGGTTACTCTCCATAATCCAGACAATCCAAAGAACAAAAGGTGAACAGTTTTCACTGCAACTGCTTTGCCAAAGAAATAGTCTGTGAAAACTGGTCGCAGCAGTAAGGAAATACTGTAGGAGGTGAGAAAACATGTCTTTTTTTTTTTTTTTTTTTTTCTTTCTAAATGAATGAGAAACAGTTTGAGCATGCCGGCATGTGTCCAACAGAAGCAGCATCCCGACAGAAAATGACCAAAGACGCAGCAATAACAGACCAAAATATTACATTATGGTAACATTAGTACTTTACCCCCCTTATTTTCTAGATGGAACTTTGTACCATGACACAACAAAAGCACCCGAGTTTGAGGACACTGATCAATATGCTGTTAATGCATCACACTCCATCCACTGCTCCTTTCTATGGTAATTCACAAGCACTATGTACAGTGACATACACCAGCTAGGACTGTCAACACAGTGTTTCTTCATCAAAGACTCAAATCTAAATGAAACTTCATTGACAAATCATTTTACTTTGTGTCAAAAATATTAAATCCTCATCAGAGATGATCTGAGCCAAAAGCAATCTCCAAGAATTGCACAGAACTCCTGAAAACTTTAAGACGCAAAAAGCTTTAAAGATGCACAATGAAACACATGAATAACTGAATAATCGACCGATATAACTGCGGTAATCACGTCCCATAAACGGCTCCGGACACACATCTGCTCTGGTTTAACTGTTAAGTCGAGCAGGATGAGAGCGAGGGAATAAACACACACCGGTGCTGGAAAGGTGCTGAACACAATGACAATAAAGGTGTAGCAGAAGGAAGTCACGCGCTCTTACCCACAATGCAAGATAATATTTATAGTATTTAATATAGTATAGTATAGTATTTAAACGAAAGTCTTCCTCATGTCACAACGCTGGTATATCTAAATACATTTTCTGTGCCACTACCTTCTCCTTAACTTAAGTCTAACAAAAGGAGCATCTAAAAACCAAATATGACGCTTTCAAAGTTCACAGACAGAAAGCTACAACACAACACGAAGAAACTTTGTTTTTGCTGTCACTCCTATGTTACTCATTTCCCACTCATAACTACATCCACACAAAAACACTGTGATCATCAGCTTCACTTTTATAGACTCGCACGATAAAATAACTGGAGATAAATAACGCGGCTGTGCGCGGAGGTGATTTGAAAAGCGAGGAGGCGTATCAGCGCATCGTCTCACCTGTGTGTGTCCTCCTGTGTCTCTGCAGCTCGTCGCTCCTAGTGAACCTCTTCCCGCAGAACATCCAGTTGCAGACGAAGGGTCTCTCTCCGCTGTGCCAGCGCAGGTGAGCTCGCAGGTGAGACGTCTTCCCGTAAACCTTCCCGCAGCCGACGATGTGGCAGATATGCTGCTTCTTCTTCCCCATGCCCGAGCCTCTGTGGGACGCCGGGAAAATTGCAAAATGAGTAGGAAACACACAAGCTGTCAATCACTTGTTTCTTTTTTTTAAAAATGCAAAAATCATACAAAAATACACACGTAGCTGAATAAAATACTCAATATAAAAGACAGCAATGCTCTTACATTATTATGCTGATAAAGGCCGAGCCACAGCATTTTGTATTTGCATGAATATTTTTGCAGGCAAATATTGATTTGCATGAAAGTCTGATATTCTTTTAATGCCACATGAAACAGGATTAACAACCAGTTGCATTCACAACTACAAACATGCAGAACATAAAGCTGGTTGCAACAGATCACTTCCAGTTAAACACAAATCCTAAAAACATAAATGAGCGATAAAAGTGAAGCTAGTTTGAAGTTCTGAGACATCGAGTGTTTAATGAGGCTGCTGCTATGAGTGTTGTCGTCTGGTCACTGAAAGGTGTCGCTAAAACAGATTTTATTGTTGCATTAAAATTGACTGTAGCTCAGAGAAGAGTAATAAAATATATTGAAATGATGATGTGTAATAAAGTTTTAGGACGTGATTTTGCTTATTTTGTAATATTTTTTTATCTTTTCACACCTGCACCCCCTCACATCTGTATCTGTGTGTGTTTTTGCTGAGGCCCACCTTCCTCCAGACTCTTTGCAGTTGGGGCAGGTGCAGGCTACCCTGCGGAGCCTCTTGCCCTCCCCGCCCGGCGTCTCCATATCCTCGTCTCCCACCTGAACACGCAGGTTGTTCAGGTCGCTGGGGTTCAGCGTGGAGTCTCCGCTCAGCTGCCACTCCTCAGAGTCTGGCTCCTCTTTTATCTGGATACCTGAACCAGGGGAGAAGAAGCAGATTTGGGATTTCTTTGAGTGACTTGACTTAATGAATTCAAGATTTGCTCATTAGAATAAAGAGCTATGTGTGAGGCTGTACGGTATGAGCAGGTGTCCCGTACCAGCTGGACTGTTTGCGTCCTCCCCCTGTGTGTACTGAAATCCAGCTTGTGACACAGAGTTCACCGTGACTGTCTGGAGGTTCGGCAGGCTGACCTGCCCCGTCTGGCCCAGAGGGAGGGTCTGGACCGGGGCTAGGGTCAGCTGCTGGGCCTGCCCCTGCCCCTGGGGCAACTGGAGCCCCTGGAGTGACTGGACACCCTGAACCTGCAGAGAGATGGGATACGTGTTAGTAATCACTCATCTTCCATTGCACAAAAACACAACATTCTGCTTTAATGATTCCCATCGGAAACTTCTGTAGGCTAGTTTGCTGCTTTCTACGCATTCCTGATACGTTACCTGGAAGGTCTGCCACTGGATCTGCCCAGTAGCAGTGACAGTCTGGGCCTGGATCAGGAAGGTTCCTGGGTTGACCAGCTGCACACTCTGTAGAGTCTGACCTGCTCCTCCAGTCAGGTCCTGACCCTGAGCCACCTGGGCCTGACTGTCCCCAGACAGCTGTAGGATGGGCTGCGCAATAGTGGTGGTGTTAGCGGAAGAGACCTGCAGAGCAAGCAAACAGCAAAATAAATTACAATTGCTCACAAAGGCCTGAGAAATCAGCATTCACGTCATGTTTCTGTGAAGGAGGTCCTGGTTCAACAGCACAGTGGATGGTTTGCCTTAATCATGTTAATAAATTGCAAGCTGGAGCTTTTCTCACAGGCTGCGAATGTATTTGCGGTTGCTGAACACGCAGCTCCGAACACTTTGAGAGCTGGTTGCACAACAGCATTGCATTGCACAAGCCATCATCCATATGACTGCACCAGTCTAGCTGTCTGCACTCTCATTTGAAGCTAACGTGCAACAAATAATAATAACATAAATCAATAAAAAAAGAACAACCACACCCTTGCTAACATGAGCCAAATCTACTTCAGTGGGTTAGTCAAAAAACATTCTATGAAATTTGAGATACATGTCAGAGACACTTAGACAGACACAGGTAACAACACATAGCATGAAAATGTGAGCCTCGTTGTGGCCTTGAAGCAGTAGTACCCCACCTTTTCAGCTTGTGATCCCTTAAAACAAACCAATATCTATTGAACACCCCTCATCATTAGGGCTGGGTATCATCTGAAATCTGCTAGTGCAATATCCGAGTTTTGATGCCAAAGCAATACTTTTTTTGATACCTCACTTTAAGGAATAAATAATTAATTAAAGAAGCCAATTCCTTAGATGTTAAGTGTTATATACACTTAAGCCAGAACCCAGTGCTCTTTGCTCCAGACACATTTTGGCCAGTACCAAGACAGAATTGTGGTCTAATGTACAGGCCTACTCATCACCAGCTGTTGCCTTACTGAGCACAAAAGACTAAATTTTCCCTTTCAGGTTGTTAAATTTGAAAGATTTTAAAAGCCCCCAGGGGTGAAGGATGAAGCATCTCACAAAGAAATACAAATAATTTTGTGTAAACATTTACATTAATTCTAAATTCTTGTCTCAGATCAGATTTGTCCAGGGACTGTCCTCTGCTCACACTGAGAACCACTGCCTTACTGTATGCAGGCCTGTTCAAGGTGTTAAAGACACACGCTCTGACCTGGATTTGCTGCAGGTGGTTGTGTGTTGAGTTGAAGCTCGAGGAGGAGGGGTCGGACACGCCTGCAGAGACGGCGGTGGCTTGGGTCAGAACCCCGGTGCCGTCGATGGTCTCCGGAAGATGGGAGGAGTTGGAGGAGGAAGTTGTGGTTGGCACATAGAGTTCGGGATTGGTGCTTGCGTCGCTCACCGTCACCAGCGACTGTTTGGCGCCAGTGTCCTGACTGCTCATGATTAGCTGACCTTCAGCTGTTACCCCTGTTGCGATGGGGACCGTCTGTGCCCCAGTCAGCCCTAGGGACTCCAGATCCAAACTGTTTATGGGAACAAACGTTATGTTGCTGGGCAGCCCTACAGGCACTGTGCCTGTGTATGCTGACCCTCCTGCCAGCGGGACGCCTTGGATTGACTGTACTTGCCCCGCCTGCGTCAGGAGGTCTGTGGTCGCCGTTGTGGCACAGCTGATTCCGATACTACCGTGGCTACCATCTTGGAGTAGCTGGATTTGACCCGTCCCATCATCCAACCCCTGTGCTGAGAATCCTGCAAGTGTCCCATCTGCATTTTGGATTTGGGGGATAACCTGAAAAGGAAGCGGCAGCGGAAGTTTTGAGCAAAGATCATCCCGTGAAAATAACACCTACTCTTAACTTAACCGTGTTTCTGTCTTTTTTTTACCTGATACTGAATGCCGGACACTCCATTGGCTGCAGCCTCGTTCCCAGAAGCTGTAACATAAATGGGCTGGCTGGGAAGACTCCCAATTGGAAGCACGTACTGCCCATTGGACGTGACAATCCCCGAGTTTGGAATGTGAACGACTCCATGGTCTTCCTTCCCAGTTGAGACGGGAGTTAACACCTCCCATCGGTCTGAACCCGTCAACTGAATGGCTGACATATCTGTTGTCTGGGGGTAAAATTGACATCGATTAACAAGATGACAGATCACACTTAACATCTTTAGACTGGATCACAGGAAAATGGAACCGGGCTGTCTATTGTCTTGAAGTCACTTATGGATTCAGAGACTGTGCGGATATATGAAGGAGGCAGAGAAATTATGGGCAGTGGGGGAACAGATCATGTAGGATTTGTGGTGATGCAAAGGATGGACGATGAAACAGACATGAGCTGGATGCAGCCAGCAGCACACACGCACGCACAGTGAAGATAACAGGCTCAGAAATGGTCGAGAGCATGGGGTGGGGGATGGGTGGCTATTACAACACAATTGAACGCTACTGTTTTTGATTATGGACGCTATCCCTGCATTATTATCACATTATCGGCATCCTCCCAGCCCAGTGTGCACCGGCTATCTTCCAGCGAGCCGACCCAAGTGACTGACTTCAGTGTCCTACCCACTATGGGCGGGTTTTACAGGGGTAAAGTGGGTGGCCGTTATTGAGGGGAACACAGGAAGTGTACGGCTTTCACCCCATGCCATCAAAATTTTAAAACGTGTGAACTCCATGCTCTCAAAAACACAACCAGCAATCGAAAGCGAGCGAGAAAGACGAGCTAGAAAATGTCGGATACCTGTGTTTCCGCTGCGCCGCCGGGTTGCAGAAACTCGCTTTGACTGCTGTCCACGTCCGCGGACGCCATTTCTCCTTGTTTCAGAGGCTGCTCTGGCGCTAGCAGAGAGAGAGGGGGAAACTCAGCAAAACTCTGTAATCTTCGAGTCCTTCCTGCCAGAAAAGCCCGCAAAGCATCCCCACTCTCCAGTCCAAAAGGAGCAGACTGCGAAATTCAACTTTGCAGCGCAGATTCTGGGGAGATTTCGGCCCAGTTTGACTGTTTACTTTGTCAACTCCGCGGCTAGCCAGCTAGCTCAGTTAGCTAACCATATCTAGCTAGTTAGCAGTAGAGCAAAAGATAAAAAAGACGCAGCTTGCTTCGCTGTAGGTCTCACAAACTCACCGATTAGTTGCACGCTTCGATGCGCTAAGTGTTTACGTACCAGTCATAGCGTGAATGGTAGTAACCGGGAGGATTATCTGATCAACTAAACTCCAAACATGATTATTTTATCAAAGGCGGGCTAGTGTTGATCGGTGAATTCGGGTCGATTTTTTTCTATTTTGATTGACGGTGCGGGAAACACAAAAAGGTGGGACTAACAGGCTTGACCGTCGAATTTGCATCACATTACAGGACGTCCCGCCCTTCTTCTCTAAGGCGATTGGCTGAGCGCCGGGTACGGTGGCTGTCATTGGACAGCTGAGCTGTCAATCATTTTTTATAGGACGCGAGCTTCCTGTTTGTTGTCGAGCGACACAAGAGAAGGAATGCAGTTGTTGAGTCCTTAACAGAAATGTGTTGGAGCTCAGCAACATTTGTGTCCAAATCTGCTCACTTTAACGTAAAATCAAGTTATATTTTCTAGATATTGGTTGTTCTTTTAATGAAGTGTTTTCCTTTTGCCATAACTTTGATTAAACGTGCGACGGGAGTTAAGTTTTTAAAGTTTTGGTTAACGTCAAGTATAATATAAATCGTTAGTTGGCCTCCATTACAACAACAAGGCTGGTTAAAATTACTTAACACAGACTCCAACTTGTAGCGGTTAACAACAGCTAAAGTTGTGTCCAATTCGGCACCTATTAAACCAAAAAAGCCTTGCTAGATCCCAGAAACTTTGTACGAATTCATGATATTCACTAAAATAAAATAGAAACACTTAACAGATGAAATGTGAACATCCACAGCTGCACAAACACCGAGCAAACTGTTTATTTCTTGTTGAGTCAAAGTGATCACATTGGAAACAAAACTATAAGACCACAGTGAAGTTATTTTTAGGTTGGATATTCACAGACATTCATTCCGGACCTAGCGGACTCTTCCACTCAGTTCCTCCCAGTGTTGGCGGCAGGAGGCCGGTGAGCTCTCCTCCAGAGCCTCGGTCCTCACCGCTGGAGCCATCAATAGATCACTGTTTAATTGGCACAAAACTATATTATTTCAATACCTTCAAGGTGATCCGACAACCTTGGCAAAAGCTGTGATTAAAAATGATACTAAATTCATGTAGCTCACTTATTTTGATTGCTAATGTGTTAATTTATGTATTTTACACAAATATGTTATAGAAAAGTCACCTGTGATAATGTGAAACAGAGCTCAAAATCAATGCCAAAAATGATTACTACACAGACCTCAGTGGACACACCTGTACAAGTGTACAGGTGAGTTACATGGAAGCTACTGAAGAAAAAAATCAAGAATTTTACATATTTCTAAAAATATATACTTAAATTCAATATGAAGACGTATGACCTATGTGTCTACTCGTAAAAAAAAACATAAAAATCCAAAATAAAGAGGTGTGTTCTATTTGTCCAGTGTGACCTTGAGTGACTGTGACACATAACATGGAAGCTATTACAAAAAAATCCTAATTTCCCATCAAAATGTATATGAAAAATACAAGAAGCACTAAAATCCAAATATGAGGAGGTGTGTCTCATGTGGCCTGCTAACCAATCATTTCTGGTATTGATTTGGAAATTGAATCACACATTTCCACTAATAAATGTATACAAATAGCAAGAAGCTCTAAAATCTAATATAAAGAGGCCTTATATCATCTGTGTAGTGGTACATTTGGACATTGATTTAGAGCTTCTGTGTCACATTACATGGCAGCTATTAAAGAAACACCAAAGTTCAATATGAAGAGGTGTGTCTTCATTTTTGGTACTGCTTTAGAGTCGCTGCCTCACATTTTGCGTAATCTACTAAAAAAAAAAAAATGAATTTCAATTAAAGTATTTACAGAAAAATAGAAGAAACACTGAAATCCAATATAATCCTGTGTCGAGATCAATTCTGACAGGACAAACATGGTGTTGATTTGAAGTGACTGCATCACATTTCATGGAATCTACTGAAAAACAAGTCATGTACTCTCCATAAAAATATTTATACAAACTACAAGAAGCACTAAAAGCCAGTGTGAAGAGGTGTATCCTCTCGAAGGCCTATGAGGTGATTAGTTTTGACAACATCACCATAACAATATTCACAAACCTGTAACTATAATAAGTCAGCTTCACAACAGCGGAAAAGAAATGTACACGACAGAAGAGCTGCAGAAAGCCAAAACAATCACATTGAGAGGAAACACGCTGCAAATAAAGATGCGTTGCAAAGTCAAAAACAAGCAACAGAGGAAATGCTGCTTCACAGCCGAAGTCCTCCAGACCTCCAGGGGGCGCGCTGAGAGGAGCAGCAGGACTTTAGACCCAACTGGGAGAAAACCTTAAGACAAAGTGTGTTTGTTCTGTGTTTCACATGCGGCCAAAGACTGAATGTTTAACAGAAAACATACTTTTTGTGTCGCCTCTTTACTTTTCTTATCGCTGCAACAGTTTATCGTCTGGTCCGTTTCGGGTGGAGAGTCCAGCTGATCCTCTCAGTGCTCCCCCTGGAGGCCTGGAGCACCTCGGCCCTGCTGACCGGACATGCAGCATTTTTCTGTGGCATTTTCGAGGTTTCACCTATTGGAAATGTTTTGGGTCACTTTGGCCAAGAAAAAGGAAAAAAACAGATGAAGATCTAAACTGTTATGACAACCAGACACCTTAATCTGCTGATATGATCAAAAACTAAAATCTCTAAACGCTAATTGATGATTCCATTTTAAAAGTCAATTAATGTAACATTAAAATACCAGTGGTATAGAAAATTACTTAAATGTCCTTGCTGCTTTAACATTTATTTTGCATTCTCTAGTTACTTTAGAAATAGCTGTCGATATATTTTTTTCTACCCATAGTTCATTATTTCCTCTTTTAAGAACAAATTGAGTTATTCAATTTATAATAGCATGTGTCACTACACCAGTTTACAAGCTGAATGTGATCTAATAGTTAAAGTTATGTTGTGACTTTAGCCTCTAACATGAGGAAACAAAAAAAATTCACAAAGCAAAGACAGGTTTACCTCCTTTTATTGACACATGCATATTGATGAGAATGATACTTATTGTGTCTTGGCTCCCATAGGTACGCAGGATTTCTATCTTTGTCCAAAATTTGGCAAAATGTTTGGTGAGACGATCGTTAGGTTCTCTTGCAAATAAAGATATTCACACGATGGAGGCGGAGAGAAGAGGTGAAGTAAGCTGTACAGTCCAGATGATCCACAGACGAGTTCATCACGTGAAAAATCTTCTCTTTTTTTTTTTCTTTTTAGGAGCCCAAACTAAGTTAATAAAAGCAGTGTGAATAACAACATTCTCCATACAGGTGTCTGATCAGCCTGCTTTGCCCTTTCTAAAATAACAATCTCTTTCCCCCTCAGAATACAGCACAGGATGGCCTGAGGTCTAACACTGAGTGGAGGCTTTCATTTTCTCTTAATAGTGAACACACGCAACCATTTATAGGCATCTTATATTTAAGGATTATAGAATAAGGTATCCTGGCCTTAAAGGAAAGGCATAAAGGAACTGAAAAATGGAAAAAGATCTATTTAACACTAATTAGAAGCTGTTGCAGACAGCACACGCTGTATAATACTCTCACTAATGGTAGCGCTGTTTACATTTTATTATTATTAAGCCCATTCAGCTCATGTCTGTATTGAACACAGCTGCCTGTAATGGAGCACGAATGAAGAGTTTTGTGTTGATGTGAGAACTTGCCGGTTGATCAGCCATCTTGAAGCTAAGTGTCAACTAACGGCAAAAGGAAAGCCGTTATGACCCAGAGGACACAAAGTCTGTTTTACAGATAAAAAAGAACTTTGTGTCTTTGGAGATTACGGCTTAAACTATTAAAAAGCATCGCGAAAGAGGACAAGTTCTGATCAAAAAAAAAAAAACCCAGAGGCTTAGGGTTAGGGGAAAATCTGAAATTACGCGCTTCTCAGTTCAATTATCCCTATTTCTCCTTAAGACCATGATAGTTAGAATTTAATGTTTTCAAACGTATTTAACTGCTCCAGTAGTGCAAAAGAAAATGCTCAAAATATTACAAGTAGGAATGTGGCCTATTCCTGTGTAGAAACATTAAAATCTAGAATAATCTCTATAGATTCTGGTCCAGACGTGGGAGGCCGGCCGGCCAACCAGGTCATGAGTTGATCCCCTGAATTCAATTAGAGAAGTTAGAAAACCAGCAGACAGTGTAACACATCAAGGCCAAACTAAACTGTACTGTGAGCTCCCTCTCAGGTGATTGTGTGGTTTCAGGGCTTCTTTTTAGGTGCATTTGGTGTGTTGAATTTGAAAAAGATAATGTCCCCGTCCTCCACGATGTAGTTCCTGCCCTGTTGCCTGTATTTCCCAGCAGACTGTGAAAGAGGGAATGAAATCAAAGAGGACAAATTTAAATTATATTCAAGGATGTTTTTCAAAGGGAGTGTAGTTATTGACTGTGCCAGTTAAAGCTTATACAAACACACACCTTGACTGCATTTTCACTGCCCTCCTCTTTGAAGTCATTGTACTTCATCACCTCGGCCATGATGAAGCCTTTCTCAAAGTCAGTGTGAATCTTTCCTGCAGCTTGAGGAGCCTTGGAGCCTTTCTGTTGGAGCAAAACAATAAAAAAAAAATCAAAAAATCAAAACCATGACACATTAAAAACACTGCTGCCCTGAATAATCCTATCATAGATAAGGATAGGCATTGTAGTGTAACTCTCCATACTGACACAATTTGCAGCTGCCTGTGAACATTATCAAAAAAACAAATAATGCTAGAAAAAAATAAAATACATTTTAAAGACAAAAAATAAGAGAAATGCGCATCGTGCAAATATTAAAACACATTCAGCATTAAATGCTCGTCTGAATTGCCGCCACGTCTTAGATTTTTAGTGAAGTGAAAGCTGACCACTTTACCACTAATAAATATGTAATAGTGCCATTTGACAGCAATGCCACTCACTATTTGAGATAAATAAATAATACAATTTTTAACACGAACATTTCACAGAATTGTCAGCTTTAAAAGACATGAACTATAAATGAGAATAAAAAGTACTTTGAAATAAAATCTAGGATCCATCAAGAGCTAATGCTTGAGGACGTACGGCACTTACCCTGATGGTCCACGCCCGCACCTCGTCTGGTCCCGCTGTGAAGAAGTATTCCAGCTGTAGTGCCGCATAGCCGGTCTTTATTATTTTGGTCAGAACGCTGGAAACACACAGAGGAGCCACGATGGAGCAGTTCAAGCAAAAATTCATTATTAAAAGGTGCATTCAATGATTAAAGCCAAAGGTAGACAATCCTTCTTTATTGTATTTTTCAACAGAATTTCACAATGGAGCAAGACCTTTTGAATTATTCAGTGTCAGTGGACTCAAAGGCCTTTGGCACTGCAGACACTATGTGCTGTCAAAGCAGGAGAAACTGGAATGATTACTAACAAGTAAAGTATCCAGATATTCAACTCTAAGTAAAAAATACTGCATACGACACCTTACTTAAATAAAAGTATGTAAGTGTTATCCCTGTCACTATACAGGGGATGTTTTTGGATCAGTATTACGGCTGCATTACTGTGCATTGCTGCATTTTACTGCTGTAAATTTCAACTACTTCAACTGTATACTGTTGGGTAGTTCAATCTCCAGCAAAGCATCATGGTTTATAAGATCGTCAAATGTTTGTCCTGTGAGAACCATGAATGTCAAAAAGAAAAAATCTACTTTTTATGAGCTCAGAAAAACTGCCTGTTTTCAGCCTTGTGGTGATCCATTTCCAGCTGATCACAGAGGGTTTAAATAGTTTGTCAACCCATGAAGGAACACTTCATCCTTCAGTTTATCACAATCTCAAATTTAAAAACAAAAACAAATTTAGACACGGTTTTCACTGGAAAGACGGGATGAAATTTGTAATCTTCAAAGCTGATAAAGCTGTGGACATTTGGAGTGGAGTAAAACATTTCCCTCTGGGATGTAGTGTACAAAGCTGTATAAATAAAAATACTCAAGTATCGTACAAGTACCTCAAATCTGTACTTAAGTAAAGTACTAAATGTGCAGTCCACCACTACATTTATAAGGCATTTCAACGTGGCAGGGTCCTGGTCTGGTGCATACTGACTCACTGGTAAGTCTTACTTTTCTGACACTGATAATTATGGTATTCTTGCTACATTGTGTGTCTATGTCTCACCTCTGCGTCTTCACTTCCTCGCAGTACTTCTTCTTCTCCTCCTCCTCCATGTCCAACAGTTTAGCCTCCACACATCCACTCAGAGGAATGACCAGAGCCCCAGGGTCATGGGCATCTACCCACTCCTTGATTTTCGCCAGCCTGAGAAAAAGCGGCAGCAGGGCGAAATACTCTGAATGTTCACCAGCAGCTACACACCGATACACACTGAGTGGGTGTCAGCAAACCTACCACTTGTTCTTTTTTCTGATGTAATCCTTCTCTGAGAGATTAACCAGGTAGATCATGGGCTTGGATGTCAGAAACAGGTATTTGTTCAACACCTCAATCTGAGGAGAGAATTTAAATGAAAAATACACTTCAGTCCTCAAAAACACTTTTTTCTAAGGTGACATCCTACTAGTGAGATGATGTGCATCTCCAAACATACTGATGCCATATTGACCAATCAGATTACTCTGTCTGTCAGCAACACTGCCTGACTACAGTGAAAGCAAAATGACACCAATCACTAGACGTTTATGTGCATTGTAAGTTTAGGTATTAGTTAAAAAAAAAAAAAAAGCAAAAATTGAAAGCAGTAAAAAGACTAAAAACAAAAAAAAGCGTACACAAAAGTCATAGATACCAAAGAATAAACTACAGATAGAAACAGATTTTAATGATACAAAAAAAAAATGTTCATGAGAATGCATTGCATCTTTCTGCTGATCCATACAGCTGCCCAGTAATATTTCCAAGGAAGATTACACCAAACATGTACAGACGCACTACCACAAAATCATTTGTGGGCACGCATACATAAATTATTACCTCTTTGTCGTTCCACTCGTGGTAGAATCTGACGTGTTTCTTCTCATCCACTATCCAGTTCTTAATCTTTATCATGATATCCTAAAGCAAGAGGCAGCAGGTTATATGACGTATACAGACTGATCTCCTTTACCCCCAAATATTGACAGTAGCGACACAAATGTGAAACAGGATGCACAGCACATACACGAACACTTACGTATTCAGGTTTGAGTTTTTTGTCCCCTCCTCTGACGGCAGTTTTCTCCAGTTTGTCAAGGATGGGAGCGATCATTTCCTCGTCCTTTAGTCGCAGCTCCTCGTGGATGATCTCAATGTCCCTCACAGGGTCGACGTTACCCTCCACGTGGATAATATCCTCATCATCAAACGCACCTACATGACACAAGCAATGACAGATGTGGTCAGTCTATTATACATATTCAAACATTACGAAATCTGAGGACCTTTTATCAATATGACGAATGGATGAATTCCACTCTTTAAAAAAAAAATCCACTATGTTATTCCTAAACCATTTCAGTTCAAACTGAGGGCTGATATTACTGGGATGTAAAATGTTGCTCCTTAAGACTTTTGGTTAAGGTTGCACACCCGGGTAAAACAGAAATTCTTATAAATTCTTAAAAAATCTCAGAAATAGTTGGAGTGGATACACAGTATAGAGTTTCTGTACTGATACCAAAACAACACTGCTTTTATACCTCACTTTGAGAAATGTTCTTTTACCAACTCCTGTTTCATTCAAGTTCTCAAATGTTAAACCTTGTCCAAATAAAATTAAGAATTATCAGAAGTGATGATATGCAAGCAAAGTTACCATAAAGAAATACCCCACTACAGGACAGATTATATTGACAGGGACTGACCATAAGATGAGTGAATTCTTAAAACCCCTTTAAGAAGTGCAGTAATGAGTCTTAACTTCCCCTCCTAACACCTGTGCTCTCTGCTCAGTTGTTACGACACAGCAGCTGCGGGCCGTAGTCTTGACAACTCACGAGTCATGTGGAAGATGCCATCACAGGCGCTGATGTGGGAGAGGAAGGCGTTTCCAAGTCCCTGTCCTGCGTGAGCTCCTTTCACCAGACCAGCAATGTCCACAATGTTTAGAAAAGCTGGAACCTTACTAAAAGAGACAAACCAACAAGACTCAAAGAGTTAGTGGGACAGAAATCCATGGATGCTGGACAAAAAAAAAACAGTTGTCTGGATACTCACCTGGCTGGTTTGTGATACTGGCAGAGGAAATCATAGCGCTCATCTGGAACAGGCACTCTGCTCTCATTTGGGTCAATAGTACAGAATGGGAAGTTCTCTGCAGCAGCTTGGCTTTTGGTCAGCACATTGAAAAAGGTGGATTTCCTGCGGTGCGTAGTCAGGAGAGTGTCAACATTAAGTAACCCTGAATGATGACTCCAGCATTACCAAAGACATGTACATACCCGACATTAGGTAATCCCACAATCCCAATTTTCAGAGAGGTTCCAAATCGTCCAATCAATGGAGGCTGTTTTGGGGCTTCACCCTTTTTGGGGGGCATCTGCGAGAGTAACGACAAGTGGGTTACACCATGACCCCATGTGAAAATATTTCACCAAAGCCACTGCTAAACGTCAGCTAGCGCCCCTGAAAACGTGCACAGGCAGCTCCAGTCATATGCTCATTCAAACACAGCATGCTAACGTTAGCTAGTGGTTAACTGAGACCACTTCTAGCTACCTGTTAGCCAGAATATCTGACTGAACTGACACTATTATCTGCGTTTTCCCCTTAGCTGCAACTAGCTCCAGCGCTATTTAGCTGTGAAATCTCCTCTCTTAGTACCTTTATGTCTTTTTTAAGCCTATGGTGTACGTGGTGTTCACTCCGGTATCTGCTCACACCAGCCGCTCCGGTGGAAAGGCAAGTTAGAGAGCAAACCGGAAGTGTTTTGACGGGAGGTGTCTGTGATTGGTCGGAGAAAGCGATGGCACGTGACGTCAAAGGTGCGCTAACTGGCAGGCCATTACATTCAATTTTAATGTCTTCACTGTAATTTCTAGTGTTTTTATGCCATAACATTTATGAATAAAATGATATGTGTGTTTACTTTACCGTCTGCCTTTCCGTGGAACAATTTGGCAAGATGCGTTCAAGAGCATGCCTACATACAAACGATAAATTGGCCAATATATGATGAAATCGTGTTAGAAAAATAGTTTCAGACTTGAATTTCATTCATTCAACAGTAGATGACAAACCAGGTCAATGTAGTGGCTGTTTCCGGAGCTTTTCGCCCTATCACATGAACTTCCTCAGTAGATGGAGTTGACCTGTTGTCTTGGAAACTGTTTAATTATGAGCACTTCATTGACTCCTCGTTCAAGCTGGCTTAAAATATGAGATTTTAAGTGTACTGTTTTATCTTAGATACAGTAGCATTTGAAAATAGTAATATGTCTATTGGCCGGTAGCCAAGCAACTGCATTAAACTGCACAGTATTTACATTTCCTCCTGGTGTTTTAGCAGATGTCTGGTTAATAAAAACAAAACTTTGCCATTTGCACAAAAGCTGCAGCCAAATTGCCCCTATGGACACTACAGGTAGTGACCGTTCATGTCCTCATCTTGCCATTGTATATCCAATTTATTCTATAATTCCACTGCCAAAACATTGTATTAATTTACTACAAACTTAAGACTACCACAGCTGTTTGATGTAGCCAGGATGAATTGCATCGGCCAATACATTTGAAGGGTTGTATAAATGCCCAACAAAAAACTCAACAGGGCTTCATCATATGAGATCACCTTGATGTTGAATCAGGGGGCATGTGTTAAGTCCGAGCAGTTATATTTTTATTTGTCACAAAAAAACAAAACAATAAAATAACAGTAATTCCAAATGACGTTGATGGGACAATATCTGCAGCATCGCTGCCTCTAAAACCAGAACACTGTTACTGAACAACAGAGCACATCACCCAAGTCATTTTTATTGCTTATATACACAATACAAAAAAAAAAAAAACAACCACCAAATAAAGACAAAATTAAAATGAACCATTGTATTTAAAACACGTCAAAGCGCAAACTAGGGTTTTGACAATTGAAGTTTGAAAAAACCAACTACATACAAACAGCAAAATGAAAATTTTGTAATGCAACCGCCACAGAAAATCTGGCCGATATAAAAACAAGTCTGTTGAGCCGAGCATGAACAGCCCTTAGTTTAACTACCACTGCCACACAGACTGTTTTCAATTCCTGTTTGTCAGCAGTGAGGAAGATACAACACAATTACATCAGATTTTAATAAAAATGAGGGGTGAATTTAGCCAATGAACAAGTGATCAGGGATTGAAGCAAGAAAAAAAAGTGTGAGCCTAAGACATTGTCCAGGAGGAAATGTGTACAATGTTTTGAGTTGTGTAATTTAGTCTAAAACTGCTCTGTGTCTCAAATCAGACATGGTGCCTGAGAACTTTAATCTCCAAGCAATATTTCTGGTGCCAATCCAAAGAATTTTCCCATTTCCACTAGGACCTTTTTCCTGCCTTTTTCAATTTTTGGCAAACCACGATTTTCCTTCAAATATGGCAGCAGTTAATCCAACACTGGTGCTCGGACAGACTGCATTTTTAAACCTTTCATACATAAAACAAATCCAGATTTCCTATCACATACATAATCTGGTGAAAAAACATAAAAAGACAAGCATCCAAGCAATAACACTGAATCTGTTGTTGACTCCTCACTCACTGCTCAGTAGTGACCTGTGGGGGGGAAACAGACAAAGAGGAGATGAAGTGTTGATATCAAAATGAATAACAGTAATACATAAATGGTATTTCTGTTATTTCCTAGATAATCTTAACTGTTCTTGTGACAAAGCTTGTTTATTTATAGTTCAATAAATACATTTAATGTAAGTTTTCTAAACCCTGATAGGCATATGGTTTAAACATACGTGGTGAGTAGGACCGTGATCGGGATCGAGAGCGGTATCCTCTGCTGTAGTAAGGAGATGGAGATCTGCGTCTGTTGGGGGGGAAAAAAAAACAGAAAGAGATAACATTTCACCTGAGGCGTTCAATGATTCAAAAAGCTTGTTGTTTGGTTCCAAAACGCACTTTGCCAACTCACAACTCACCTGTATGACCTGTATTCTCGGTCGTCATAGCGATCATAGTCACGATCATAACCTCTGTCGTACCCTCTGTCGTACCCCCTGTCGTAGTCCCTCGAGGCGCGTCGCGAACCACCACCACCACCACCACCGCCTCCTCCTCCTCCTCCCCCTCCTCCCCCACCGCTGCTGCCACTGTGGGAAAAATACAAAACAAAACAGAATTAAGTACAGTGACATCAACCACAATAGCTTCTGGAAAATATCCCCACAGCAAAAGCTGCCTGGCTAAGAAACACTCACTATGTGGGACGTCCCATGTAGATTCCAGGAGTGGGAGTGTGGGCTCGTTTTGTAATGGAGAAATCTACCCGGATCCTTCGCCCATCAAGCTCCATTCCATTGGCACGCTCCTTGGCCTAAAATCACAACACCACAGTTAGAAGTAGAAATTCTGTCTAATGAGTTAATGAAATAGTTTGCATGTTTAAAACATCCATTACAAGTTACCAGAGTCCAAAGTGATGTTTTAAAATTGCTTTTCAGTTTTCAACTGACTTTGTATAATTACAAAGTGGGTGGTATTATGCAAATGAACAATCTTTCACCATCTACCATGTCACTTGCACAGAGAGCTCCCCGCTCATCATCAAGCTCATTGTTGGCCAGATGATGCCTTTCTCAAAGTCTGCTGTTCAATCAAAATGGGCGTTAACTTATTCTTGTTATTTTACTGTTAACTCAGTTATTCAACTGAGCCCCTGTGGCGCAAGACAACGAGTGGTGAGCTCTGGGTGCCGGAGACACAAAGGAAGGTGAAAAAGTTACTAAGTTCATTTGCAACACTGCACTGTCAACTTGTTGAAAATCGGTAAAGTATCCCTTTAAAAGCAAAACCCAAACCATTCAAGTACTTTTAGTGGAAAATAAATTGCTACGTATTTGATGGTCCAAAGTCAACATTATAAAACTTTTAAATGTATATTCCCCGACTTTTCCCCCTTACCTCCTTGGAGTCCTCAAAGTTTTCAAAGTAGACAAAGGCAAAGCCCCTTGAGCGGCGTGACTGCTGGTCATATACGATGTTCACGTCAGTCAAAGGGCCGTATTTAGAGAAAACATCCCTCAGATCCCTCTCAGTGGTGTACAGGCTCAGTCCAAACACACCCAGACAGTTGTTGGGGTCTGGGTTGGCCTGTGACAGTAAAGAGAGGAGGAGCGCAAAGATGTAAATGACCCGCTACATTACTGCAATAATCCTCTTCCGAGCAAGTCAGCACCGGCATGTTAGACAAGAGGTGTATATTTTTCTGTTACACTATCAAAGTCGGTGTGACAATTACACTTTTCAGTACAGGGTGAGGTCAAATAGATTCAAATAAAGTGTCGTGTAACAACTGACAGTTGAAGGAATGTGAGGACTTGTTTGAACATATGGTTCGGCTTATATTTTACCTTTTTTGGTTTGACAAAGTCCCAAAGATAGGACACCATTAAGAGTTTTTACTAATGATCTTCTCAAACCATGAAATCTAGAAATTCAAAACCCCCAAGGTGTCAACAAAGTTTTGTTAGATCAAGCATTTTAAAAGTAAACCCAATACAACAAATTTTACATTCACAAACTGTGGGAAGCCCAAACCAAACACACAGAAGAAACTCTAGATGTATACCCTGTTCCCAATGTGTCTGCGGCGGTTTGACATGGGGGAACGGCTATGACTCCTACGTCGGCGGTACTCCCAGCTACGAGATCGGCTCCTGGAACGGCGTCGGTGGGAGCGGGAACGAGAGCGCGAGTAATGCCTGCGTGAGCTCCGATGAGAACGGGACCTAAAAGCAGACGTAAACTTAACTTGGGGATTTACTTATGTCTCACACACACCAGCACCAGAAATTTCATTTTTGAGTCCACGTCCCAACACAACTTTCAAAATGCCACCTTTGTATGCACATGAAGGCTGAAAGCTGCCGTACCTGGATTTGGATCTGGACCGAGAACGAGACCTGGACCTGGAACGGCGGGAGCCATCTTTGGAGCGTGCAGGTGAGTGGCTGGTGGATTTTGCAGAGCCCCTAGGGGATGCGCTCCTCGAGCCAGGGCGCGAGTCCTGGACAGACCAGACACGGACGTAAGAAACACTCTAAGGCCAAGTTTGTGCAAAACAACAAGAAAAAGGGCCAGGGGTGACAGCGCTTGCCCTCTACATGCCCCTTTCAGAGGGAGTTTGTCACATTTTGGAGCTTAACAGGTTTGACACTAAATATTTAGGTATTTGAATATAAAAAAAATATAGCAACAAATATTTGGAGCAGAGATTAATTTAGCTGAAAAATTGATACAGATTGCACAAAAAGGTATGGAGGGATTGACCAGTGATGTTTCTGATAGATAGATAGAAAATAAATTGTGCATGCTTAAGAGAAAGAAACAGGATGAAATAGAGGAATAACATAGCAGGCTGTTAGGAAATTACTCATACCCTGGTAAACTTCTGATCTTAACTTCATAACTTCTTTAACTTCATTACTTCAAAACAACCCTTCATTTCTTCTTTCTTCTGTTTGACATTACGACTTCTTTTCCTCCTCTTCCCCCATTTACCATCTGCCATTACAACACTAGTAGCGGGGACAGATCTTGATCGCTTCTTTTCAGCATCCAATACATTAGCATGCATCAACACCATCAGCTTCAAATATTAACAACTTCACATCTGAAACGTCTTCCGCCTTTTTCTTTCTTCCAACCTCAACCTTAACAAAGAACAAACAAGGGTGATAAGGCATGTTGGTTTCTGTAAGAACCAAAAAGGTACAAAGAAAAACAGCAAAACCAGGAAAACAACACAGATTAGCTGAATACACGTTTGTATGTTAGCTTGATATTGTTCTGATCGGTCCTACACTAGTATAAACCGATACAGAGCTGAACATTTAAAGTAAATATTGACTGAAAGTCAATATCAAATGTTTACCAATAGTCAATATTTCACTAGTTTATGTGAGTAACAAATTAGCGGTAAAGTCAAAGTAGCATGGCCAGGCTGCTATGCTGTGTAGGCCACATGCTATAGCTAACGTTACGGCTATTGGTTTTAACACGTACCTAGGTTTAGTCACAGTAAGTAATCTTCTGGTTACTCACCAGTTTCCCTAGCCGTATACTAAAAACGTTACAAAAACAGACTTTTCTCAGGCTTGAGGCCAATTTTCAAAATCTGTTTCTATGACACGACCTGCGGACGCAGCTAACAGCTAAATCAGTTAGCTAACCTTAGCTAGCTTAACGTCTTTCCAACCGTTATTTTCTTAACTCGAAATCCAAACTCACCTGCTCCCTGAAATCTTTCTCGTTGTCACTCATTGTTGTGACTAATCAGCAGATGTGTAAAAAGTAGTTGTGTGGTGCGCTGGCTGTGGGGACTGGTTTGGCTTAATCTCATGCCGAGTTTACCGCAAAGCGAACCGGACTGAACTGAATTAGCTAATGGCGGAAACGACCTGCACCTAAAGGAGGCCACCGTCCACTTCCGGCTTGATTTTCACAAAAAAAAGCGCCTTCTTCATAAAACCAATACAAATGTCATCTGTAAAACCCTTACGACAAAATCAGAAAAAGAAAAGACCATTTTTTACTGTATTATTGCCCCTTTGATTCTTTGTTAACCCACAAGGAGCTCAATGTAAGGTATTTTTCTACAATACTATTAATGTAGTAGGAGCAATAGCATCCATGAATAGTAAAAGTTAATAGTTAGCATAGCTGCTACTCATATACAATAAAGGCCACCACTAATGGCAAAATATCATTAATTTTTCCAATTATAATGTCAATTAATCTGATGAGATTACCAAACCCAAACCAGTGGTTGTGCAAGTGCTTTGTAGTTTGCATTGCAGTTCCTGATGTTGCAGAATACTAAGAAGCCAAGATCTATAATATTTATGTGACAATTCATGGTAGAATAGATTTTAGGTTGTACCATCCAGCTCCAGATGAACCCTTTAGTATCACTGCATGAGTAATATATCAAACCCCAGTTTAAAAAAATGAAGTACTTTATTACAGGGAGAGAACATAATCACATTTTCAACATAAGAACTCAAACATGCATGTATGCACAGTAGTTTGCTATGCAGTATACTATACTGTGAGTCATTGTAATAGCCCTAAGTAGCCTTTTGCAGTATGCTCATTGGAAAGGATTCACAGACCTAACAGCGCCTTAAGTTACATATGAGGAAACAACTATTAATGCTCCACTCATACCGGAATAACAAACTACACACACACACACACTCCAACACCACTTTCACATCCAGCCAAGTCATAAATAATGGCAAATCAAGCATACTACAAGCACTCAACCATGCAAGGGGACTGCAAAAGAGGTATTTTGATTTTCATTGTCCGTTTCATAGAGGTTGAGTTCCATGACTGAATAGCATTGTAGTTAGTTGCTGTCCACGCTGTTGATCGTAAATGGGAGGGGAGCAGCCAAATTACACCAAAATGTCACGGACTTCTGATAATTTAATTCAATGAAAAAGTCAAGCACCTCAGAACTGACTTTAAAGTTGTAAGTGGCTCCCCAAAATATACAAAAGCATGCTCTAAGTTGAGCTCAGTGTCAAAGGGCTGAAGGCACTTCAGGCAGAACTTCAAACAATTGTAAAACTAACAATCCAAAGTCAATAAAAAAAAAGCCATTCAGTCAGTAGTGCCAAAACTTGTGTAACACATACACTTCTTACATCCCAATAATGTCTCCAATTACAACTCAGAGATTACAAAATGTTAATGTCCCTCACAGGAAAAGAGACATAATCAACTATTAAGACTAGTTTTTGTTTTCTCCAGACCAGAACAACTAGGCTGGGTTAGATTTCAGTCAGTAAAGTCCACTTCTTTGGCCCACCCATTTCTTTTTTGTCGCCATGTAGTAACTGAGCACACGTGTTGCTCCCGTTCAGACAGTCTCTGGTGTTCAGCGATTAAGTGATATTGTTGCTGTTCTCTACAGCAGCTTCTGATTGAGGATTTCCCAAATCATTAACTTCCTGAAGAGAGGCATGTGGCACTGTAGAGGAAGAGGCAGATGTTACTTTCAGTGTTTATGTAAAACAAAATGTTAAAAAAAATAAAATTACAACAAAAAAAGTGAGACTACGTTAGGTGAATATAAAGTTTATACCTGTTTAAAGGTTAGAGGCCTTCCTTTAGCGATATAGTCTGCATATTTACAGGCAAAAACACCACAATCGCTGCCATTTTTCTGCTGGGGAATCTCCTATACATGCATAAGAGTGTACAAAACATTAATATCGTAGTGAAAATAAATATATTCATATTGAGTGATGTGTCATTCATGTCAGCTGAACTTACAGCGGCACTCAAGCTTCCAACAGTCCATTTGGCACTGTCGAGCTCCCTGCCTTTCTTTGCTTTGTGCTCCTCTTTAAGGTAGAGTCTGGAAAATGAGTGTAATGATACCCATAACTGTGCAAGAATACAGAGAAATATGTGGAAAATGCATTTAAAATGTCAAAATAACTGAAGCTTCAGAGCACACTGAGAACTCACAGTAAAAGACTACAGATGTCGTTGTGTCTCTGGCCCATCGAGTCAAATGACTTCACTGTTTTTGACTTAAAATCAATCACCTGGAATGAGAGGGAGGGAAAAAAAGTTAAAGTACATCAAAAATCTTTCAGCCCCCCTTCTGCTCAAGCACTCAAGACACCGTATGTCAACAATCACCACCTAAAAGGAGGAATATGACATGGGAACGGATTCGTTGTGGGTCTGACTTACAGCCATTGCCCAGTGGACGCCCAGGTGCAGAGGGACCAGGACGAGGTCGTAGAGGAAAAGGTCAACAGCCTTGGTCCAGCGCTTCACAGCGGTGTGTCCCCCTGCCTGGCCACCTCCTCCGCCCCACAGCTTTGGGAAGAAGAAGGTGCTGAAGGAGTAGACTTTTAGTCCTGCTGCATCGCCAGAGCACCGCTCCATGACCAGGGACAGGTAGAAGTTAATCACCTTGTAAAGGAAACAGAAGAGGCACAATACAACACATGATAAAAAAAAAAACAGATAATGGTCACACAACAACACATTCTCAATGTGTTTCTGATGAGATCATACCTTAGTTAATTAAATGTGTTATGCTAAAAAATAAAGTAGGGGGACTGATTCTCAAACAATTTAACAGGGAGGATAAAATACGCTTTAAAATAAAAAGATATTGACTTGAATGAAATGCTAAATTGAGAAATCAGAATCAGAATTCCTTTAATAATCCCCAGGGGGAAAGCAGGTCATGCAACAAAAACTATTTCCATGGTGACCGGCTGCTATTACTGCTACTACCAAACAGAACTTGTCTGATATGTTAAACACCGACACTCCACACGCAGATGGTTTACTCGCTGTTCATGAGGAGGTTGGTAGCATTAGTGTTTCAACTCCATTTTCACTGGAAGCAATGGAGGCCTCAACACAGTACCAAAGGCATTGCACAGGAATATGACCAAGCTGTACAAGCAACAAGACGCGGCTAATAGTCACTGCTGTGAATACTGTGACCTGTACCCCCTGAAGTGCACTAAGATAAAGAATAACATCATAGGTAATTCCCCTGAAGTCCCACATCAAGTATATGTATGACAGATATGTTGCCAGTTACATGGTTGTGTTCATTATCCACTCTTTTCAAAACACAGTTTGGTAGATCCGTAAAGTCCATCTCTTTGTTGACCACATATGTTTGTATGTCTCTAAAGGTGATGACATTTCATAGAACGTAATCGCCAAAATAAAAATACTGTGCATTCGAAACAACTTAAGCTTCCTAAAAACTGCCTCCACGTTCTTACCTCATCGTTGAGCCAGCCACCTTCCTGCAGCGTGACCAGGTCTCGCTGTGTGATGCGAAGTTTGAAGGCCGCACTGAGAACAAGATTGGGATCGCTCTGAGCCAGAGCACAACTCACCTCTGCAGCCATGTCCTGCACACACACAAAGAGAATAAAATATCAGATAAATAAAAAAAAGACATCATCTTCATGCTTTCTTCAACATCCTGCACTCCTGACCATCTCACCTTGGACAGCCAGGGTATGTCCTCATCGCTGTGTCTTGTATGTGCTGTGTGTGCAGGATGTGTGTCATGGACACTGACAGCAGGACTCTCACGGTCCACTAGATTGAGGCGAGTAGCTACTTCAGTGGAAAGGTCCAACTCTGCGGCCTGTTTCTGCTGCAACACAACAATGACAGCTTTACAGAAATAATACGTTTGTGTTCACTCCCACATGTATGACTTAATGAGTGCTTTGACATGTCATGACAGAGAAAGCGAAATTACTACCTTTGTACATCTGACAGACTGCGTGTCCTCAAAGGCCCCACTGAACGTCTTACTAAAGGTCAAGCTACCCCACCTGGATATCAACCATAAAGAGGTTAAAATAATGAACAAACCATAAATATACATGACACACAGACATATGGTATCATAAAACACAAACCTGTCCTTGGTTGCAGATGCATTTCTCCATGTAAACACGCTTGGGGCAGCTGTGCAAAAGACAAAGGCATCAGTCCAGCTGATGTTTATTGATGTGGATATACTGCAGCCTTGTTGTAATTGTTGTAATTAGAACTACCCATTCAGATTAGTTTCAATAGCGTATACAGGCGTCTTACATGTGTATCCCGTCTTCCTGGGCATTGATTCAAATGCTTTTCCTGAAGCAGCAGTTTTGTGGTCACCCTGTGACAGCGACTCACTGGGAGCAAAAGGAGAAAAGCAGGGTTTGTACAGCCGTTTAAGAGTAAGATTCAAGCACTTTCAAGGTACCTAAACCAAAATTTCCAAACTCTCAAAGACTTTATCACCACATCTAAACTGTTACTATAAATGCAATTGCGAAAAATTACATTTACAGAAGTCACAACATTCAAATATTTAAATTGTATTTATTCAAAATTCTAAGTTTTATTATGGTGAAAATTAAGCATTTCAAGTACCATATTTAAATTCAAGTTCATAACATTGAAAACAACATTGTAAAAAAATAAAATCAAGCATTTTACAACCTCACAAGACTTTGTATGAACCCTGGAAAAGGATCCAGGGGAACTAATCAGCCCATGTCAAAGAGTGTGATGTTAAATATATCTTGGTGAAATACCCCATGAACAATGGGGTTATACTCACTCTTGCGGCTTTGTTTGGTTGAAAGGTAGTGGTTGGCTTTTGCTGTATTTCTCTGTCACCATCTCCAGCAAGCGCCTGTAGTGCTCCTTATTGTTCTGCTTTATGGCCTAAAGAGAGAACAAATACAAGACAGTGAACACAACTGAGTAGTGCAGGGTCCTAACACGATAAGTGGTGTTGTGCGATGATTCTCTTGGTGAAAATAACTCAAAACTGGTAACTGTTAACTTTACTTCATTGACCTGCACTCAAAGGGGTGAATCAGAGATGGGGTTTGTTCCAGATAGAACAAATTGCTGGTAAGTAACAAGACATTGCAGTTGAGTAGAGAAGAGTTGAGAGAGTTTGAGGGCATTTAGAAAAGGTGTCACCAGTGCATAGTATGCCTACCAGAAAGCTTTGACAAGTTTAATTTTACACTGTAAAATGTCAACACAAAATCTAAGATATCCATATCAAGATTGCTCGTTTGTGATGTGTTCATGTCTTGGCCTAAATAAATATATACATTTGGCTGTTTGCCACATAAATATTGCCTATTCTGGCATTAAAGAAATCAAAGTCTTCCATAGTCAAAAGAAGTGTTTAAATTATGCAGAATTATAACATATCCTTATATAAATCCAAGCGAAATAATTGATTATTTTACCTCTTCCACAGTAAGGCTGGGTTTATAGCAGCGGTTGTGTCCAAAACCATTGCAGGTTGGATCCGGGTTAGGGGTCCCCACCCTCACAGCAGGTCTGGAGGTGAGCAGCTGGAGAGAGCCTCTCCTCTCCCTGTCCTTCCCCCTGTCTGGGAGCCCTGCAGACAGCCCTGCCCCGCTGGATTCAGACAGATTAAGTACATTAGCAAGGGATTATTATTATTAAAAAATAAGGTGAAACTGATGGTTATGCGGCCCTATAGTTACTAGGTGAGTGGAGAGAACTGTACCGAGACAGTGGACCACTTGCCTGTATTTCCTCATTAAAGGGGGTGAGGAGCTCTGAAAGGGATTCTTTCCTCCCCTCTCATTCACTCCAGCCATTGGTTTATCTGAAGAGACAGAAGAAAACAAACCAAATGACAATACAGATGAGAAGACTACATGGTAAAGAGTGTGGATAAGAAGTGACATAAACACAATCAACAAATCATTATTTTCTTGCAGTAACAGCTGCTCTCACTTACTCATTCTCCACTCAGTACTGTTCAGCCATGAGGTGTGGAGCTCATCTATCCCCATCAGAGTAACAGGCTGAATAAACAGAGGAAATGCAAGGTAATTAATGATGGAGAAGACAAATCACAAAAGTAACGATAGAGCACCAAACTTAAGTTGTGCTTACTTCTTGAGCTAATTGATAAAAGCAGTTCCAATGCAGTTTGACAGCCACACTGACTGTGCTTACATCTTGTATCTTGCGTCAAGATACATATACACTCTGTCTTTATCCGCTTGGCATGCATTACAGTTCACACATCAGTCACATCTGATTTTTCAGCCTCTATTAAATTTGATGTTATATTTAGAAACCTGGTCACTGCACAACAGGAAAAAGTACAAAAGAGAAAAGAGGGCTCCAAATGCCTGTATCATATCTTGCTTTGAGTAAAGCCTTCAAAACCTTGTCCGGGTTCTTTGGTGTAGGCAAATCAGCTGTAGCTGCTAGTGTATTTGTATGTTTATTTTAGTACATTCAAACTACATTGTCAGAGAACTTTGCTTGTGCTACACTATCAATTCTGAACAAGAGCACTGATATGTACAAGATGTGTTGATCAACATGTAATTTCCCTGTATTAAACTTTCCATGCACATGTCTGATGGAGGGAGTTGGAGCAAAGACCTGTATCTCTTCTTGATGTCTAGGCTTCTCACACCTGGTCGTCAGAGGGCTGCGCAGCCTGAGCAGACCTGCTACCCCGGCCACAGTCTTCTTCACAAAGCTGATGACTACATCTGACACACAGAACATCACAAATCAACAACCTTATTCATATGTGGGAGACTTGTTAAATTTTTTTTTGTTTCGTTTTTTTTTTTTAAACAAACCTCGCCTGCGTCTTTTCACCTCTACTGGGTCATTCTGGCAAACACCATCTGCAACATCGACACTGTAACAGGAAAAAACAAGGTTTGAGATGGTTGATATGAACAATATCAAATATCGCAAGAATCCTGATTTATAACATAATATCAACAATGTGATAGATTTGACTAAAATGTATTCACAGTTCTGTTGAACTGTATAATGGTGTTTCTACTAATTCGTTTACCGTTACTGATAAAGAATGGGTAGACAAAATATTCAGGGTGCAACTGAAGATGATGGTGATGATTATTACTGTTATCAAGTTATCTGCCAAGTCTGTCTCAATCAAGTTGTGAAAAATGCCCATCATAGTTTTCTAGGGTCAAGAGCAATGTCTTCAAAAATATTGTTGTGTCTGAGAGACAGTCAGCCCAAAGTCTGAAAGACAAAATACATCAAATATTTTATACCTCTCTTAAATAAAGTGCTCTATGCTCCCCTCCTTTGGAACAAGCTTCCTGGACACCTACGGTCTGCTAAATCTGTCAGTGTCAGCATTTAAATCAGGCCTTACAACATTACTGTTTACTGTGGCTTTCCAGTAATAGAGCTACGTAGAGCTTCTTTCTATTTATCCTCATGCTTTCATTGTCTTTTAAAGCACCTTCTCTTAAGCTTTAACCTTTTTTTTTTCTTGTGCTTTTATTATCTTTTACATGCAGTTTTAATGTTTCCTTGTCTTGTTTATATTGTTTTATGTCCCTGTAAAGCACTTGCCTTGTGTCTGAATGGTTCTATATACAAGTAAATTTGCCTTTAAGGACGTTTTAAATTACGCTAAAGAGAATTTTTCAGTTAAGTGAAATACAGTCTGAAAATCAGACAGCATGGAAATGTTTAAGCTAACACTGCGCCAATGTTATATTAACCAAGCTAACGCAGTTACCATAGCATGTCTAAGCTAATATCACATTACCATGTTAAGTAGTTAAGTAGTAGACATATCAGGTAACTAGCGCTAACTAAACGTTAATTAGCTGACGTTAGCTAACTAGTTGGTTGACTTTTACCCACTTACCTCCTTCATCTGACTGCTAACCAAACCATTACACAATGAACAGTGTATCAGCCATTCAGCTATTCCTAATAACACCGATGTAGAGTACAGAAACGGTATTAATCTCCACCGACCGACCTCTGGTAGTTCCGTTTAGCCGGTCTGCCGTGGTTCTCCTGCCGCTGCGCTCCCGCTTTCACGCCTGGTCGCTTGAGTGCCTCCTCGCTAGCGTTACCTTTCCCGGGCCACTCGGTGGGGTTTTGCCTCGTAACGGGCTCAAACAGCGACGATATTCCGTCAACTATCCATCCATACATCCCCGACAAATACGAGAAAATTGTAACGGGGTCTTGTACGCGGGCCAGGACTGTTTCACCGCCGAAATTGTGTCAGACGACCATCTACGACACACAGCCTGCCATTGAGTTAGCTTAGCGTAGCCATTAGCAGCACCGTGATACCTGCGAGGGATGTGCGTCATTCAGTGTTGCTGTTTGACGTGTTGTGAGCGTTTTATATGTCTACGCAGAATGGGTGGGCGGAGTTCTACAACACAGCAGGAATTAATGGGGAAAAACAACAAGCGGGGTACCTCAACTTCATAAACGAACGAGCCCCTGAGCGTCAGCGGCAGGTCAGACTGTGATTGGCTGCTGCTGAGCTGCTCCGAGGTCAGTTCTTAGTTACGTAATACTGATCAAACATCAGTTATTGTAACTCAGTGACACATGAAGACACATTATGGGGAGAGCTCTATTATATCTATATATCTATCTATCTATCATTCTAGGAGGTGATGACATTTTAAAACTAGAAAAGTGGATTTGCTGCCAAAAACAAAGAAGTGTCATCAATTTAAAACATCTTCATAAAAATGGAAGCCCATTTAAGTAAAAGGGAAAAAAGATGAAAAGTTTATTGTAGAGAGAATATATAAATGCTCATAGCAAATTATGATAGGTCAAAAGCTTGACTTTACTCCATCTAATTACTTTAACTATGCAAATTTAAATGGTTAAAGTTATGATAGTAAGACAAGTTTGACTTAGTACCTTGTAATTCACATTTTTATTGTTATTGTGCATATTTCACCCAACATCACCCAACACGGACCCTGAAGGAAAGCCACCCAAATCTGAGCCTGGTTCTGTTAGAGGTTTGATGTTAAAGGGGAGTTCTTCCTGCCACTGTTGTTCAATATAATATGTGATGCTTGTTCATGTGGGGATTCTTGAATCCTTAATTTTGAATTCCTGAATCGTTGGGTCTCTCTCTTAATTAAAGAGTTTGGTCTAGACCTGCTCTTTATGTAAAGCGTCTTGAGATAATGCTGTTATGAATTGGCGCTATATAAATAAAGATTGATTGATGTCTGGCCATTCTTGGCAGGAAATTGTGCAATAGATATATGTAATGTACACACAAAATAAGGCATGGTCTACCTAGTCAGGAGTAACATTACACTAATTAATTATCAAAATCATTGAGACAACTTGTATAGAGGCCAAGAATGAAACTGTTTTAGTAAGGCAAAAATTAAGATGACATTTTTCAGTCTGTTCTCAATCATCTGCTTTAAAATAAGTCTGTACATTTATTGCTTCTATTTTATTGCAACTTTTAACAGGGTATTGGATTAAAAGGTAATTTATATTCAAGTCTACAAGTTTATATACAAGTCTATCCAATATTACACTTAAATAAATAACAAATACCAAACAAACATCTAATATAAAAAGACAGATCACGAGTACACGTTTTTAAAATATTTATCAACTTTATGGTAAAAACAATACACAGATACAGAAAACAGATATGGTTCAACTTTATGTAATAATGCACTCCCTACTATATTCATCATGGATTTCCAGTATAAAACCAGTGCAAATTTTGACACAATGAACATCAGTTCCATTTACATAGCACAAAAGGGTATAAAAACATTAGTAGAAAAAACAACGAACGGCACCATTTAAAACAAAAAATATTTGTTCTTGCAACATCTCAAGAGTGACCTTCAAAATACTGAAGTACAGGGAATAGAAAAATTACTATAATTAATAAAAAATATTGAAAAATAATTTATGTTCTTATAAAAATCACAAGCAATTCAACATGTGATATTCCTCTTGACACATTTTAAACATGGATCTAAGGCATGGACAGTTTTGGAGGGATATGCAGAAGGAGACATTCATTCTTTCAGTGGTCAAACAACGTTGGGTCCGGCTGGAGAACAGATGACCCTGATGGGACACACAAAAAACAAACAAATAATAATAAGACGCTATGAATAACATTGTTTTCATTTTGCAGGGTTCAGTAACATAATATCCATACCTAAGCTACCGTAAAGTTAAGACCAGTGATGGAACACAATTCTCGCCCAGTTAGTCAGTAACTTTGTTAACATTACATCTACGAATCGTATTAAGACAACAAGCTATTCTCACATTTGCTCTAAATAGACCGAAAAACACTTGTCATCATTGATAAAACATGATGAATATATGAATTAGCCTGCACATCTTTGGGTGAATATCTGCTACTACTGTTCTGCTGCCAATAACCTGAACACGTAACAAGTAATTTAACACATAAATTACATAATATTGCAAAGGCGCATCAGCAGAACATCCTACGTCATCAATGAAATATTCATTTCTGTAAAACAATACCGGGGAAAATGCTCCTGCAGTAGAGCGAAAACAAAAACAAAGCACACACGACTAATCGTCCGTTGTCAGCAGGGCTGTCACACTCTGATCTTTGAGGAGAAATGTCTTGCTTTTTTTTTTAAATAAATTGTGACAGTTGAGAAGCCACAGTGTGCATTACACCAGGTGTGTCCTGTTTACAACTATACTGGTGTGTTTGTATGTAATCGGTTCATTTACTATGATTTGACCTTCTCATAGTATGCATTCAGAAATGAAAAAAAAAAAGAAAATTATGGAGAAAATTAAACAAATGAATATAAAAATAGGATGATCAGAAACCTGTGAGACATGTGCGTTCCCGAGCAGAGTGTTGCCACCTCTTGTCTAGTGCACTCAGAGACTGATGACGAGTCAGCACCCATCCTGACAGGTACAGTGTGCTGCTTTATTTTTTGGCGGAGTGAGTATGTTACACTCACACTCACCTGGACCATTCAGGAAAAGGGGCGACAAGCAGCTCAGGTACAGCCACGTCCTGTTCTCCTGCAGCCAGCGCTGCCGGTAACCAATCATATCAGGGGAACAGGCTGACTGTATCCTCCTTTCCACTTTAGGGGGCGGGGCTAAATGAGTCTCGCTTACTGGGTTGGGAGATGATAGAGCACACAGGTTTGGTTTTGTGGGATTTAACAACACGTGTTTTGCAGGAAGGGTTTGGCCAAAAAAACATCCGAATTTGTCCTAGAATTACTTGTCTTGTGCTGAAGGCTGTAACCTGCAGCATTTTCTGTGCACATTGCTCAGACAAACGGGGAAAGCACTTCCTGGAAAACGAGACGTGTATCAAATGCTGGGATCAGACGACAATATTTGTCTTTAGATTTAGTCACTGTGTCATATCCGATGATCATTTCCTCACTTAGTCAATTTTATGTGAAGAAATCGTTTACATTTACGTTTATTCATTGAGGATAAAAGAAACCAGAAAATATTCACATGAGAAGCTGATATCAGAGAATTGGCAATTTTTCTTAAAAAAATATAACACAAATTTGATGAGTATTAAAATAGTTGGTGATTAACTGCAGTCAGATCTGCTGACAGGTCAGCAATCAGATGTTTTTGTATGGAAACAGTTTTATGAATGACTGAACCTGGAACCATATTGTGTGATCTGATCCCGGCATTAGAGCTGTAAACATAGACCCAGTGCCACGTAACATCTCCCGGTGATATCACTCATCTGCTTCATAACTTGGCAGAGTGGGATGCTTTCACTTTGTGGGTACAGTCACCAGTGTGATTTCTAACTTGACTGCTCAGGTTAACACCAACATGTACATTTTACAGTGTTGACCTCACAACCTGTGTTTTCAGAATTTCCTCCACCTCGGTGTATTCATCTCCATATTTCGTCCTGAAACTCCTGTTTCACCACACTAATCATTAATGCTGCTCACCGTGCCTGGCTCCCACCAACCGCTGCTGGACTTTCTCTAGATGGTGGATATATTCCGTGAGGGATCGCTCTGGATCTTGAGACGTTCCTCCTGAATTCCCAGAGGCCAGACTGGTGCTCGAGTATGACCTGAGGAATGAGGAAACTCAAATGTACTTAAATTCCACTACAGTACAAGTGAAGTCTTCCACTAGAGTTGATTAGCCTTGGCTGAAGAGGAGCACAAACCTGTTGTGTAACCTGAAGGGTGATTTGGTGGGTGGAACAAGGGCTGAAGCTGTGTCTCTGTGGACGGTGCTGCTGTCTCGGTTTGGTGGCGATTCAGAAATTAATTTTGGCTGTTGTTGCCTTAACACTTCAGCTTTAGGTCCTGTAAGAGATGCCACGATTAAAAATACACCCATTAATACACACACACACGGTACGGTGATGCATATTATCATAAACTGTGTTCACTAAGCTGACCTGTAGCATGCCCATTGACAGTCCCAGATATAGACAATCTTCTGATCGCTCTCTGCCATTTCCTGGTCAGGAACCTCATTCTGAAAAAAGAAAAAGAAGGGAGAATTCAGTTTAATCCATAGATATGACTGCGGTAACCATACTTCCTGGTATGCTCCCTACCTTGAGACAGCAATGACAACTCGTACAGCAGCCCTAAATCGTCCGAGGGGTCTGCGCTGTGAGGAGAGTGGGGTTGACGGCCGTGCCCCCATATGGGCAATGAGACACAGCGTGGCCTGCTCACACTCCTGGAAACCTCCCAATAGCAGCAGCAGGTAACGTTTCTGGTACACCAGAGCTTTCCTGAAGCTCTCAGCACGCAGGTAACGTTCATACAGACGCTGCACCTGCAAACCAATAAAAAGAGATTGGGACCGTTTCAGCACTGCCTTAGACCAGCGAAGCACATGAACTACTCCAAGCCAAGCAATACCACTCAAAACAAGAAATGTAATGCCGCATTTTATTATGATATTATAATTCCAGGTTTCCAGGTACAAGAGATTAAAAAAATATTGGGACTTGGCTGCAATGATTTGTCTAAGTGGTGATATTATTTAGTTCTGGTTGTGGAAGACCTTTTCCTGCGCGCACATGAACACAGGAGCCGTCGTTAATGTTATTAATTACAACTGATTTTCCTGCTGTGACAGAGCTGTACACTACAGAAAATACTGCAGTGATTAATCTTGTAACCTGTTCTTGGAAAGCTGATCCAAAGAAATGTGTTAATATTATGCCATTGTTTATATCATGACAAATGTGTGTACGTGCATGTTTTTCCTACTGACCTTGCTGTTGCTGGTCACATCATTGATGGGTCTGTTTTCAGTTTCTGCTGTGACCTTGGCGAGCTCATTCTCTGTGCGCCGCAGCTGTCGCTCCAGGCAGGTGAGTCTATGTTTCAGGGTGGCTCTCTCCTGACTCAGAGACGTCACACGCTCCGTCAGCTCCGAGTTCTCTTTCAACAACTTTTCCAGCAGATTGGGTGATGACGGCATCTACAGCGATGAAAGGACATTCATTTCACAAACAGTTTACTAAGTTAAAAAAAAACCTACGATACCAGAATTACGCAGCAGCACAAGTCAGCACAAGCTTTACAAAAAGTTCCGGTTTTACTGACCCATGGGTTGTTGCATGCATCGCTAGCTGAATCACAGTGTAATAATCAGTTGTGTACCTGCTGGTTTTGCTGTGTGCTTCCTGACTGGAGGTTACTTTGGAGATGATGTGAAGACGCAGCCTTTTGCTGCTGCCCCGTGGGTCGTCCAGACAGCCTCTGAGCAGCCATCTCTCGCTCCTCTCTTTCCAGCTCTGCCAGAGTGCGCTGCAGCTCCTGCATGCGCTGCTGGTCCTGTTGCCTCAACAGCTCCAACTCACACTGAAGTCAGAAATAATTATAAGGCATGTTTCAAAATAAGAGCATTACATTTTCCAAAGTAGTGAGTATAGTAAAGAAGTACAAGAGCTAGGTTGGTGATGTTTTACCAGTTTGCTATTGGTCCTCTCCTGTCTTCTCTCCCTCTCCATCTGCTCTTGTCTCCCCTTCCTCCTCTCTCTCTCCCACTGCTCCTCCCTCTCCCTCTCTTTGTCCTTCAGCAGTCGCAGTTTCTCCTTCAGCTCAGTCAGCTCCACCGTTTGGCGTCTGGACCGCTCTCGCTCCACCTCCAAAGCACGGCTGGCTTCCTGTTTCTGCTCCTTCAAGGTCTCCATAGTGACCCGATGCCGGGTGGCAGCCTCCTGCTCCCTCTGTAGCTCCTCCCTCCTCATTTTGTCCTCCTCTTCCCATTTCCTTCTGCTATGCAGCATCTCGGTCCTCAGTCTGTCTGTCACAGCAGCCAGCTCCTCCCCTTGCCTTCGCTCCTGCTCTAGCTGGGCACGCAAGTCAGAGATGAACCTCCTGTCTCTGGATTCATCCGTCTCATGTCTACGGTTGAGTTCATCCACCTGCCTGGTGCAACGGTCTCTCTCTTCATCCAGCTTCTTGTGAGCATCTGCGATCTTTGAGTGAATTTCTGCTGAGCGAGACTCTGCTTCAGTCAGTAGGCGCTCGAGACGAGTCTTTTCATGCAAGCTGAGCTCATGTTGGTGGGTGGAAAGTTGGCGTTCATCTTCTACCTCCTTCTGGGTGTCCTTTAGGCGTTTCTCCAGCAGCACACTGCGGGACTGTTCAATCTGAAGCTCCTGTCTGAGGTTGCTGCAGGCCACCCTCTCCTGCTCCACCTGACCCTTCAGAGCCATGACCTCTGACCTCTGCTGCTCAGAAGATACTTGCACAGCCTGAGGAGGGAGAAGGGTCATCTTTCATGGTTTAAAAGGGAAAGCTCAAATACACTCTGGTTACACACCCACTGGATCCTTCATATTGTCTGATCTTTACATACAATTATGAAGAATCCCAACAAAATTCTAAAACAATATATACATAAATAAAATTCAACACTTCCTCCAGAATTTTGACATTAAAAGTCCTGTAGCCTTCTCAATATAAATATGCTTTTATTATGGAAAAGACTTTTGAACAAAAGTATGAAAACATTTCAGTTATAAAAAGAAAAAAGAGAAAACTTGGCAGCAGATTAGCAAGTATGACATAACCGCTGCATTGTAGTGCTGTGGAAATGTAGAATATACTAATTCTACCATGTGTCGCCAGTCTAAATGTGTTATTTCTTTCACATGGCCTTTTTTAGACTTTAGACATGAGACATTTTTTAGACATGACTTTATGGTATGTTCAGTATGGACATTTTTAGTTCTCATCTTACCTCTCTCCTTTCCTCCTCCTGTCGGTCCTTACTGAGACTTAGAGCTCTCTCCTGCTCCAGTTGTTGTTGAAGCTCCTGAACTCTGGTCTGCTCCCTTCTTAAAGCTTCTTCACTTTCATTTACAGTGAGCCTGAAGGAAAACACAATTATTATTTGGAAATTGGAGACATGAGCAGTTACATGTCTTGCCAGGCAATCACTGGCTGACATGATTGGAAAAATACAAACTAGTAAGTTATTTGAAATCCAAAGATCATATAAACCACTTCAATAGTAACAAATTGTTGATTTTACCCAATATGACATAGAAAAAGAGAATACACTGTATATTGACAAACATGTAAACTTGTGCAATATACCTGAGTGACTGCATTTTGTTCTGTTGCTCTTGCCGAGTGTCATGAGCACATTTCAGCTGTTTCTGGCTCTCCTCCAGCTCTACCCTTAGTTGGGATGCAGCCTGCCCATCGGTCCAGAGCTGATCTCCATGCCAGTCATCTTCACCTCTGTAGTCAGTCTGAAGTTGAAATAAAGTGATCAGTCAGACTGGCAATATTATGGTGCGATGCCACTAACTTAAGATAAAATTAAATTTCCCTTCTCTAGATGATTGTAAAGTCTATTTAAAACCACAGAAACTCACCTGTGTGTGTCTCTGGGCCATTCGACAGAGCAGCTCTCGGAGAGCAATCACAGTCTCCTGCAGGGCCCTCTTCTCTTGCTGCCAGCTCATGGGGGGGTTGGAGGATGATTTGTCGTGGTGGTCCAGTACGGTGGAGCCATCTTCAGAGTGATGCTGTGTCTGACTCAATGAGAAGGCCTTTAAATCTGAGACATGTGGTTGGATTGAGGAAGTGGCACGACGCTGGGACAAAGTGAGAATTCGGCAGCTTTCTTGATACACTTTCTTCAACAGGCCCTGTAGAAAGATGTAGAAGAGTAAATCATAGGCTTAACTAAATAGATTACTTTTAGTATATATAGTACTTTAGTATAAACGAAGCCTACCTGAAGCTCAGGTGACAACAGGTCATCACTGTAGCTCATACTGCCTGCAGCACTATCTGTGTTAACTGTGGGGTTAATGCCTCTGCAGCGGAGATACTCGACAAACTGAGCATCCAGCCTTTCGGTCTGTTCCAGCTCCACTCTTAGCCTCGCACCCAATTCTGAACTCACATCTGAAGCACAAGAGAACAGAAGAATTGAATAGGTGAGCCTGTTGATATTCCATATTTCTTTCATTGTCAAACTCACATAAAAAGACAATAGCAAGAAAAAAAAACTATTGGTCTCAGTGTGGAAATACTCACTGCTGCCGTAGCCATCACTGGCCCATTCTGGTGCTGACAAGGACGAGGTGGAGCCGAGAGGAGATGGAGGTGCTGTTAGGTCAAGTCCTTCTAACTCACGCACCTAAGACAGAAAAAAAAAGTATAAATGTTTAACTCTAACTGAATCAAAGAAAAGCTTCTTATAAGATGCTATAATGGAAGTACATACTTTGTCTGTGTCCAGTGAGTCGAGCATGGAGAAGTTGTCAGACAACGACACAGAGACTGGGGAGTGGGTACTCTGTGTGGCTGGATCTGGTGTGATGGTTCTGGAGTGTGGAGGCTCCATCACAACCCTGGGAGAGGTCTTGACGTGGGGGAAACCCAGGCCTGTGCTGTTCAGAGCGCTGAACTCAGATAGACGAGAGCCGAGAACAGAGGTGTGGAACCTCTCTGGTATTCTGTCTTCGGAGCATTCGAGTCGCCTTAAAACCTCTGGAGAGCTCAGAGAGGCTTCATCACGAGAGACACTCACAACCTCCTCAAAAGCTCTGTGAGAAATATCTGACAAATTAAGGAAATAAAAAAAACTAATTGATGATGGTATCACAACAGAGATATGTTCTCATAAAGGTTCCCTGTCAAGTTTTATTGAATTTTTGTTTTTGATTACCTGCCTAATTCCTGATATCAAACATTTACAAGTATTGAAAAATACCCATCATGCATTCCCAGAGCCCAATATGCTGCCTACAAGTGGCTTGATTTGTCCAAACAACAGTCCAAAACCATTAACATTCAATTTACAGTCTCAAAATTGAGAAAAGCAGCATATTCTCAGGTTTGACAGGCTGGAGGACAGATCGCTAAAACTCAGATAAACTTAGTCATCTGTAATTTGCCTGAATATGCCATAGGACTGAACAGCAGTACATTTTGGAAGCAACATTGAGTGCTCACCCTTCTGTGTGTGCCCTTGTTGGTGAGAAAGTGAGTCCAGCTGGTGAGAGTGTTGTCTGAGTTGTTGTAGTTCTTGCTGCTGATAGTCCAGCTCCTCTTCCTGTACGGCCAAGTCTTCTCGTAAACTTTGAAGCTCCGCCTTCAGTCGCTGGTTATCAGCCTCCAGGTCGGCTAGAGCACGGTCTTTGGTCTGACAGACAAATCAGTGACATTACAACAACAGCGGTCTCAATTTCAAATTTCCCAACAAACAGTGGATCCGTACAGAAAAAGCACAAGAAATGACAGAAACTCTTGCTGCTACACCAATTATATCTAAAATTCTGTGCTCAGCCGTCATATATTCCCACCTGTCCTTCCTCATGTAGTTTCTCAGCCTTTTCTGTACTGGTACTCAGACCCTGTTTCACCGCAGTCAGCTCTGCCCTCAGAGCCTGATGGTCTGCCTTCAGTGTGGCGAGCTCAGCCTCCTTCTGTCTAAAGGCAGCGTCTGCTTTAGCGAGGGTCACCTCAGCATGGGTCTAAGACAGACAAACATTCTTATCAGCAGCTAGAACCAACATGGCGCCTTTTTTAGACCACTATTCATTAACCCTGCAGCTACATGCTAATTTTAACTTTGTTTTGGTCATAGTGTTCAGTTATTTCAGGGAAAAAAAAAACTACTGTTTAAACAAGAGCAACAACAGATAACTTGCTTTGTAAACAACAATTTGAGGAGTACCACACATATATGTGTGTACGTATCTGACTGAGTCCCTGTAGTACACTATAAAAACAATACATATGCTAAAAACAACTATGAACGCGTCAAAAACAGATCTGACTGCTCTGACATGCAGCAGTCCAACAGATGCATTACAGCCCCCATTGCCTTCTTTTTTAACCACTACAACTTCTCCTTACCACATCCTGCCAAGATGAAACAAAGAAATAAAAAATAAAGTGCGTCAAAGGTTTAAAAACATTAGCTAACAGAGATCTTCCTCCTGCTTCCTCGTTTCAATGCCACTTCCTCCGTGTTACTCAGATTCTGCTGCCTAAGGCACGACGCTGTGATGACGTGCATCAGCAGTTAACTATAACCAGATGTGGTATTGCCTGCAGTCACTAAGCACTGCTGCTCCAGCAAAAAGCGGCAGCAAAGCAGTTCCTGTCTGGACATGGGGCTTGTTTAAGCAGGTTTACCAAGTTATCTGAATTATTTTGCTCAGTAAAAACCCATACTCTTGCAAACCTGGAGGGTAGGCTAAAGAAAGATTTGTTCTGCTTCTTTTGGACAGATTAAAGGCCCCGTTAGTACTTTTATGGCCACATTCCAAGTAATGTATAGTCAGAGACATAATTACAGTTTACAATACTGAAAATAATGTCTGTTTTACTGCTGTATTTGTATAATTATCACATAAAACATTTCAATGTTAGACAATCATAGGTAATTTGTGCCTTAGATTTGGTTATTTCATAGATTTTTATCCCCTTCATTAAAAGGCCTCTTATTCATTTGGGAAGTGATGAAGAGGATAAATTCTGTGTCTGAAATTTTTGTTTACATTTGCATTTTGGGTTGTGCTTCAAATACTGAAAATAACAGTTTACTGTGTAGCTGGCACTCACCAGCACTTCCTTTTGAGCCTCTTCTTGTATGGTTTCTTTTTCATTGAGCTGAAATGTCAGGTTCTGGATACAGGCTCTCATTGAAGTCACTTCCTGCCTGAGCCTTTCAATTTCCTCCTGGAGTTGCCGCTCCCTCCTCCGCAGTGCCTCACGCTCGGCAGAAAGCTCCCCCTTCACAGTCTCAAGGGTTTTTATCTTTGTCCTCTCCTCAGCAACCAGTTCCTCCATGTCTACCACCTCGGCTCTTACCTCCTGGACTTGTCGCTCAAGAGTGACACTGGTTTCTCTAAGGGCTTCCATTTCGATTTTCATCTCTTGCTCTTTTGTTTTTAGGATCTCAATCTCGCTCACACTCTCCTGTTCTTTCTTTTGGAGCTCCAAAATCAAAGAGCTGAAGTGAGTATTCTTCTCAAGCAGGGCGCTCATCTCTTGGGCTTGAATTTTGCAACTGTCTCTCTCATCTTCGGATAGTTTCGTCTTCTCCCTCTCCTCTTCTATCTGGGCTTTGACTTCCTGCAGCTCAGCTTCTTTGACGGCGAGGAGTTCATCTGCTCGCTCCCTCTCAGCTTTCAGCCTCTTTCCGAACTCCTCCCCGTGTCCTCTGTACTCTTCCTCCTGGGTGAGCAGCAACCGCTCCAGTCCCTCTTTCTCTGCCACCGCAGTCTCCAGCTGAGTCTGAAGGGCCTTGAGATGAGATCGAAGGGACCGCGATGAGGCAGAATGAGTCAGACTGAGCTCCTGCTTCAGGCTGTTCGGCTCTCCACTCCTCTCCTGCTCCTGGATGGTGTAGTGGTGAGGTTCAGGGCTGGGAGCGGGCGAGGGATTGATGCTGTCACCATCCTGAGAGTCACTGACTTCATGCAAGTTGGGGCCTAATGTGGCGAGTTCTGCCTGCAGCGTGCTGATGACCTCATGAAGGCGCTCTTCTTCTTCCTGTTTGTCCTCGCGCACCCTTGTGATTTCAGACTGAAGGTGCTCCACCTGTGAGTGCATGTCCTCAAGCTCAGCCTCCAGGACCTTTAATCAGAAAGATCAAAACAATTATTCATCACAGCCTAATCAACTATGGGCACTTCGACATTGTCTACATGTATTCTTTGTGTACTGTTTCTGACCTTGTTGTCTCTAGTGTTCTCCAGCTCCTGTTCCAGTCTTTGGATCTCATTGTTGAGGTGGTCGATCTCCTGATTTTTCTCGTGGAGTAACGCTGAGGGGAGGTTCTCTTCCTCTGGATCCTCCACCTCACTGTGCTCCTCTTTCTCCTCCTTGAGTATAGAGAGAACAGACACTTTCTCCTGCAAGCAGAGTTGTACACACCAGTTCAATTATAAGTTACACATTTCAAGCTGTCAACATCACATGAAAATGAGGACCTTTTAAAGATGAGGGGAAAAGAAAATAACATTCATATTTATAAATAGAAAAATAAAATTACATACACAACCATCAGAGGCTAGAAATGATACCCTGTGGTGTGTTTGACGCACACTTAAAGGGTCCAATAGATGAGACTAATCCATTTTGTCCACTCTCAGGTAATAAAATAATTCTCCCTTAGATAATTATACACATTTGTCAACACTTGGTTATTTATTTCTTCAGTCATTTCTTATGGTTATCTTACAAGCTACCAAAAGCATTCTCACTAAGTATTTATCCCTCCTCCTACATTCAAATTCCTAAACTAAAAATAATGTGATTGAAAGGCAGTTTCCAGGATGCTATAGATTTCAGTTCAAAATGGAGCCACAGAAGGACAACTCCAAAACATATGAAAGTGCTGTGAGTCTTTGTGCTCATAGCTTCTCCAACAGTCAGTCTTTTGGGCAGGGGTGCAGAAATAACAAACAACATTCCAGCATTAATCTCTCCAAGAAGGAGATACTGTTGACTTTTACTGTTGACTGAAAATAACTTTAAATTTAAATAGATAGAGATATAGAATAGCTACACATACCATAAAGATATGGTATAAAGACAAAATAGCATGTACCTTTAGGGCAGCAATCTGTTCTTGGAGTTCGTTGACACAAGCTGCATTCTGATTCGTCAGTATCTCTAGCTGTAGTGTGAGGTGTTTTAGTTCAACTTCTTTGATGCTCAACTCGCTTTGTACATTCTCCAGCTGGCTAAGCAGGACCTCGACCTAAAAGACATAACAGTACTTATTAAATAAAAACTAAAAAATATAATAAGATGGGTTTCTATAGAGGCTTAAAATATTGAGCTTTCAGAGTGGTGGCTTTTAAAGGATGGATCAAGCAAGCCGATACCCATCTGTACCAAAAGGTGGCACTGCAGCAAAATGCTTATCAGCCCAAATCATCTTAGCTCCCATACACCAGCTTTGCATAAAATCCTACAGACCTCTTGCTCTTTGCTTTGAAGGCTCTGCTGAGCAGTGTCCAGGGCATCCCTAAGCTCCTGGGTGGGGTCAGGCATGTTGTCATGGTAACAGTGTCTCGTCTCATCCACTTTGGACTGCAGGGCGGAGATCTGAAGCCTGTTAGACAGCTGCTGCTGCTCCAGTGCCTGCTTATCCTGTGAGCACATTTATGAGAAAAACGGTCAGATGAAAAGTGGCATTAAGTGATTTCAAATTTACATACAGGACAATGCTAAGAAAAATAAGATAAGATAAACTTTATTGATCCCGAAGGAAATTATTTTGCCAGAGTACAATACAATACAAAAGTTGCATTTTCTTACTTGTGTGAGCTCCTGTTCTCTCAACTTTGCTCTGTGGAGCTCTTGCTCCAGCTGACTGACAGATCGATTACTCTCAGTACTGTTAAGCAGTGCTTGCTCGAGTTCTCTGATTCGCCCGGCTAGCTTGTCTATTTCCTCGTTACGCTCTGCAAGATCGCGTTGGGCCTGCTGATTGGCTGCAAGCAAGGAGGCATGGTCGTCCGTCTTGTCTTTAATGATAGCTTGTAGGCTCTCCACCTGCAGTGACAGAGGGAGCGGCATTTTGGATAACATGGTTCTTTAGATTTAAGTAACAGAAAGGGATTTGCGAATGGAAAACTACATGATTTGTAGATGAATAAGCCATTCCAGATCTGCAGCCACTGGTACCAAATATTGAAGTTAAGTCATTCCAGAGAGAAGTGACATGGAGGTGAAAGACACATGAAGTGTGAAACAGAAGCAAATTAGTATTAGCAAACAGAAGATGAAATGCAAATGGATGCTGATCTTATGATATGCACTTAGAAACACTAAGAATTAATCTATAGATGATTGCACAGAAATAATGATGTACAATACACACCATGCACAAGAACCAGGAGCTAAGAGAAATATGCTAGTTAGATTTCATACCTGCAGAACCAAGTCCTCAAACTACAGCAATCCATTCAGCACAGGGATAAACACATGGTAAAAGTCAGGCTCAATGACAAACAAAAAATGCACTCATCACTTCAACCTCTGTAAATAGTACTACATACACTTGAGTTAACTGGTTCATAGCCCTATCAGCAATGCATTAGACACTCTCCACAAAAATACACGTCAAAAGCACACACACAGCAAATGCATTCCACCTTTACCATCATCATCTAGAGATAAAAACATTTTGTCTGATAATATCCAGTTGAGAAATATTCTCTCATTAGATTTTACTGTGTGTCAGATGAATGAGGCTCACCCTGTGTCCTTTGTTATCCAAATTAGCTGTCTGTCTGAGTTGGGCCTCCAGCCTTCGGATCTCCTGCTGAAACTCGTCTCTTTCATGTTCACGCTCCACAGCCTGCTCCTATGAGCATAGGAGCAAATCATGTGAAAGACTGTGTCCACTACATTAAGCAGCAACATAATGCAGAATTGCAATTGTAAGTATTTAAACAACTGCAGAGGAAAGGGGCAAACGAAAGAAGAGATTTATGAAGAATTGCACTTTAGATTAAATAAGGGATCATTTTTAACCTTTCAGATTATTTTAATTTGTAAAAAGTCACCTCTATAAACTGCCGGTTGTGTTTCAGCTGTTTCTCGAGTGCTTGGACACGCTGGTTGAGGTCTTCGGTGTGGGTCTTGTGGTGCTGATCTGTCTCCAAGCCCTTTGTTTCCTGCTCATCCAGCTCCCTCTCCAGGGCCCTGACGCGCAGGGACAGAGTGCTGTGGTCCTTCTCTGCCTGCCGCTGCAAGTCCAGCCTATCCTGGGCCAAGCGCTCTGTCTCTGCCAGTAGAGCTTGAAAAATAAAATGGAGGAAGGTTAAGGAAAGGAAGGTTACAATTTAAATACATACACACAGAGGAATTATAAAAGCGGGCACGATATTAGAGGAGTTGAATACATACAGCTATGATGCATGATGTGCCTTTCCTCCAGAAAAGACACTGAATGCATACTCTGTAACAGCTCTGAACTAGAACAGTGATTACAAGATAAAAATAACACAGCACTCCAAGAGCCTTTGCTACAAGCTACTGGCAAAGGCAGTGTTACAAACAGCAACTTCACACAACACTGCAAATATACTGCATATTCATCCCCACCCCGTCATCACACACACTCATACTCCACTCTGACCCACAAACCTGTGTCAGGATCTAAATTGAGCCAATGGCCTACGGAGAAAAGACACATCTGAGCACAGGCATTATATAAGTGTGTGGTCAAGATCACTACAAAGAGGCCATGTAACATCATGATCTCATGTTTTTGTGCATGCTCCGCTCACCTTTCTCCCTCTCCCCAAGGCCGGCGGAGAGATGCTCCTTCTGACGCAGGAGACGTGTGTGCTCCTCACTGAGCTCCTGATGCTTCATTCGGACGCTGTCCAGCTCTACAGTGAGGCCCTGCATCTGGTGCAGCTTCACCTTCAGGTCCTCCAGTTCCTCCACTAGTTTCTCCTCTTGTGTCTCCTTCTGTTGCAGAGATTCCTCTAGGACTGCTTTCTCTGCCACATAGCCATGCAGAAGCCCTGAACACATGCAAAGTTAAAAAGGATGTGAACAGGAAAAAAATGCATTCTTGTGCTCAGCATTCAAAATAGCTGAGTAATGTTTAAATTTAAGTACAAGTGCTGAAATTAGTGTTTAGGCAAAGAAGCGCGGAGTGTTAGCAGTCAGTTGATTGGCTACAGAAGATGAGTCAAGTGAGCCAATGACGTTGCAGTGCTCACCCTCTGCCTTGTGGAGTTCCAGCTGAAGTTGACTCTTCAGCTTTGACTCCTGATCGAGCTGCTCCAATAGGAGCTTGTGCTGCTCGAGTAGTTGGGAGGAGTCTTCTCTGCCCTGAGAGAACTTTTCCTCCAGACAAAGGTGGAGATCATGAGTCTGTTCCAGCTGGATAACATGTGAGAAACCCATGATTATTAGACAACTAAAACTTACTGTAAAAAAGAAAAAAAACTTTTTCCAAGGATTTAAAAGGACTGTTGAGAAATCAGTGGGTCCATACACCCATACATTTACCTGTGTGTTGGCCTGGTTGAGCAGCTCAAGCAGGGTGTCAACAGTGTGCCGCAGTCTGCTGCAGGCATTCAGGGCTGCTTCTTCTCCCCCAGGCATGATCTGAGTATCTGAAACCAGCAGGCTCTCACAGAGCATCTGAGTCAGCTCCAAGTCATCTGAGGTCAAGTCAGCAACTGAAATGCCTACAAAAGAACAAGTCAAAATGTAATGTTGCATTGATGCAAATATTTAAAATGGAGCCCCTGAATCTAACAATTTAATTCATCCGTATGTATATTTGTATCTATTACATAATCCTGTGAACTAGCCAAGAACCACAGCTGCGTCATTAAAGCATGACGCAAACATGCCCTGAACTGCTCTGACACTAACAGACCTGATTCTTGTGCATCTTTGTTCCCTGTTGAGCTCCTCTCAGATGTTTTGGCTCTTGCAGTGATCTTCTGTCCAATCAGCTCCTCTGTTACAATAGTGCAGCGAACCATTTCAACCAACACCTTCCCCAGCTTTTCATTGGCCTTCTGCAGTTTATGTCTGGGAAAACAAAAAAGTCACATCAGACACGCATACGGCAAGTACATGACTACATTCATCTCACGTCACAGAACATCAGTTACCTTTCCTCTTTAGCCGTCTGCAAGTCATCAGTGAGCATCTTTAGATGGTTGCCTCCCTCCTGACTCTCTCGCTCCCGGCGTTGGAGGAGTGTGTCTAAAGTTTCCATCTCTGCACGCTTCCCTTCTAACTCCCCCTGCAGACAGCTGACCTCTTCTCGCAGCTGGAAAGGAAGACGCAGAGGTAGCTTATTAATTCAAAACAATTAAACCAAATCAACTGCCCCTCTCCCACCGATGCTATGACCAAAAACGACCCATATGCGCAACACAGTGCCAAAGAGGGGCGAAACAACTGATTGACGCTCAATTACGATAAGAAGTTCAAATCAAAACTAATTATAGGAACACCTTAAAGACTGGCTCACTGCCAGCTCATTCTCGTTCATGAAGTATTAACAACATCCTATAAGTGCCACAAGCATGACAGAAGCAGAAGGCATGTTGTGTATTCAAAAGGAGATCAAAACCAGATGTTGATTGTCAAAGTAATCCGCCTTATCCAGAGACAACAAACCGTAACATCACCCAAACTTAATTCAACACATCCGCTCTAAGAAAAAAAAACAAAAAACAAACACCACACATCCCTCCTCTACACGTCGGCCTAAAGCACACACACGCGCAAATACTGACTGTACTCATCAGCATCCTTGGTAGCAGTAGTCTGGTTCAGTGCCAAGTCAGTGTGGGATTGAGGCGAGCAGACGTCTGAATTCACCTCGGCGCTCTTTCTGAGCAAAGCATTTATCAGAGTTTTCTCCCAAGTCTGAAGGACGTTTTGTTACCTTTCGTTCCTAATCCCCTTCAATCGCTCCTCCTCCTCCTCCTCCTACCACCTTTTCCCTCTCTTTTTCCCTCTCCCTCCCATCAAGCATGTCTCATGCAGCCACCTGCCTCAACAAAACAATGCTGTTGCCCTGACAACAGCACCCTACCAACCTCTCTTAAGCTTTGCTACCTCATGGGGGGGTTAGTGAATGCACAAGTGTGTGTTAATATCTCACTACTAAGAGCCAAGCCGGGAAGGTGCCATGGAAACGAATGCATGTTATGCTGATTGTGCTTAAGACTCATGATTTATATAACTAGTAAAAGTAGGAGAGCGTCATTTATCAAATGAGTCCTATGCAGTCAAAAATACTTTTTTGAAGACAGAAATTTAGGCTTTAGCAGGCACAGTTACTAACTTGTTTGTCACCAAGGGGATTGAAAACAATCAACGTCAATGTTTCAGTGTTTCACAGCCAACCGACAGAATGAAACTTTTAACAGGACATAGTGTAAACAAACAAACGAGAGACAGAAGTCTGCATGAATGCATGTTGCTGTGCATGAGTTTACAGATCATTCTGCCATCTGAAGACTGTATAACAACATGCTAGAGCTGTAACAAATAATTTTTTACATTTTCATTAACCTGCCAGTTATTGTCTTTACTGCCATTTTTGTAGACTGAAAGATTAATAAAAATTACCTGATGTCCAAAGTAAACAGCCCAAAAACCTTGCGATATCCAGCTTATTATGACATAAGACGAAGAAAAGGAACAAATCTCTACAACTGTGAAGCTTGTATAAGGGAATTTTCCCTTATAAAATTACTGAACAAGTTAACCTCTCATCAAAACAAAGTTGCCGATTGTTTCTCTGTTTATCAACTTATCGATTCAGCTCACAGAAATTCTGCTGTGCCTTTCAACCGAGAGTGCATGACCAGAACACACACAAACATACACACAACAGATTACTGTGGTGATTCAGTGATATAATCTCTTTTACAAAGATGTAGTCTTATCCAAACATTCTAGCCTATGGATGCCATGCCTTGGCATTATTTTTCTCTTTTTTTCTCTCCTAATTCCCTTCTATTTTCTAATGACCTTCATTTGCTGTTGTATGTCCCTACTGTGTTTCCTAAGGAACATGAGGTTTTCTGTGGGTTGGGGTGATAGTACTGAAAACAATGCAGACATTAAGGCATTTTTATTAATAGTGGCAAAGCTTGCAGGATTTGTTGAAGTATTTTATCTTTCTGTCTTTCCTCTGCCCTCTCCTCTCCTGCTCCCTCCATCTGTCGCCCCCTGAGGTTTCCTGTTCCCTTTCATCCCTATGTTTAATACATGATCTATCGAAGTAAACAGACGCTTAATAATTATGAGTAACAGTTATTTTTCAGTGACAGTAATAGCCATGTGTTTTTTTTTTTTTTAATTTAGCTTAGTGCACCCGACCCACAGCCTGACAGCTCCACTGTATTTGAAATATTTTAATGGCTTTCTTATGGAAAGAGAGGGTTAGAAACGTTGTGTAATGTATTTTTTTTGCTGTGGCGGCAAAGAATTAGACACTGCATTAAAATCTTTCATTTACCCAATTTTTATTTTGCTTCACAATACTCCTGATAAAACATTTTTCTAAGGCCTGTCCAGTCTTGCCCCTAGTTAAGTGAAGCTGCAGGTGTCATCATATTGAAGATTTTCATTTACACCAAGAACATAATGTAAAACCTGTAAAACCACTAGACTGGGCAGGATGTGTGCGTGTGTGTATTACCTGAGCTACCACAGCATCTAGTTGCTGAAGTTGGGCAGTGAGCTGGCTCATTTTGCCTGTGTAACTCCGCTCCCTCTCGTCCTGTTCAGATGTGAAGCTCCGCCTCAGGTCCTCAAGCTCCGCCTGCTTCTGCTCTTCAAACTCCGTCTTCACAGAAGGCAGTGATGTTTGTACATCAGTTCAAATATGTAGATCGCCATCTTAAAAAGCTGCAGTGCAGTGTAGTTTCATTTGTTCTTCTGCTAAGAGAGTTCTGACTGTCTCACTGGCTTATGTGTGACTACTGGCTTGCACATATCAGATGGTTAAAAGCCAAATGTCTGAGAAAAAAAAAGTACCTTCAGCCTTAAAACCTTCTGCATCAGAGGATAAAAAGCTTAGAGCTATCCCATTTAGCCACTGTTCAGATGGCAGCAACGCAAAACACATGCACAGCCCAGCAGCATGCAGACTCAAAACAGTGAGACAGCCGGACAAGGACACTTCTATATATGATGGTGGGATTATGTGGAAACTGGGTTTGAATAAAGCTCCAGTGGGACGGAGTCCAAGCGAAAGAGCTACCCTTAGGAATGAACTGGTGCAGCTGGAGCTTAGAGAGGCCAATGCCACAACACACACACACACACACACACATTACAGCTCTTGATAATCCAGAGTTATTACATAATGATATTTCAAACAGGCACTCAAACACAACTTAAAATAAAACAGGAAAGATTATCATATTTTTCACATAAAATTAATGACTATTTGCAGGCAACATGGCAGCCTCCAAAGTATAGTATAAGCATATAAAGAGATCTTTAGCAAGAGAATGCCTCAAAGCTCCTTGGCATCTCCTGTTTTACCTTCAGATGATTAATCTTGTCCTGCAGTCTCTCCTCAGATTGGACTTTGTGGAGCTCCACCTCTTCTAGGAAGTGCTGACGTTGCCTTGATGACTCCTCTTCGAGCTCCCGGCGACATGCCTCCAATTCTCGTGCAGAGACACCTCGTATCTCCTACAACAGACACAGGTGTTTTTACTTTATTTTGTATTCTTTTTAATACTGCAATGTGCAGTTGGTCAAATGTTCATATTCAACGTTTCTCAAATTCTAAATAAATACTCTGTGTCCCTACACAAATAAACCATTATATAGGATGAACAATAACTCTGTGTAGTCGGGGCTGTAAGAGCCACAGAGACAAGACCTCTACTGAAAACCATTAAACACAACTTGCCAGGCAGAGCACTAGATGGGGATTCCCACACATACACTCATCCTTAACACACACACACACACACACACACACACACCTGTAGCCGGAGACGATGCTGTCCGATGAGTTGTTCTTTCTCAGCAGTGAAGGTTTCTGAGAGCTCCTGAAGAGCAGTGCTGTGCTGTTGCTCTAGTTCTAAAACCTAAGAAAGCACACAGGACACAAAGGCAAATCAACACTGGAAAAACAGCAGGAGAGAAAAGTAACCATGAGGTTTGTTGTGAATGTCCAAAACACTCATAATAAAGACAATATGAAAAAAAATTATTCAGTGTATTAATGCCAGCAGCAGTTTGAGATATGGATAAAATCTATCACAGAAAAGTTGTAATGTTATTTTTTTTACCCCTCCCCCCAGAAAATCTGTTGAAGAATGACAGACATTTGAGGTCCGTCTCGTCTATGACGGCCAATTACAACCAGAGATTTACAGTATATCACCATATCACCCCACTCTATACCAGCAATTTGAGATAAAATCTAGCCAGAGTAATCTAGCTACCTCTCTGTCTTTTTTGGGCCCCTAAATGCATTTTTGCATTTTCAATTCTTCCTTTGCAATTGTTGTTTCAAGTTAGGAATGACTGCAAATATGACAGAATGGTGACTTCATGCACATTAGTATGTGGTGTTCAAACATATACATCTGCAAAAATTTAATATAATGAATTATTTTGAATTAATTTAACTATTATGCTATACAATTATATGCACTCAGATTGCAATAACATAAGTCGAGTCCTTGTGAGAAGAGAAGTGAGTTTAAAGAGATTATAAAATCAAAATAAAGTAGGGATGATGCTAACATACCTGCTTTTTAAGGGTCTCCAGGGCTTTGCAGTGTTCAGCATCTAAAGCCTCTTTTTGAGCAGTCAGCTCAGTCTGTAGGGTCAAATCATGAAAAAAAAAAACAAAAAAACATTCATTTGATAAAAGTGAGCAGTAAAAGCTGTCAGTAATCTGTATTTTTGCTTATTGATTGAATGACCAAATGTCAGTGCCACCAACCATCTTCATTCCTCACCTTGTGAGCGTGGCTGAGCTCTGCTGCCATGGCACTAAATTTCTCCATGTGCACCTGAGCCAGCTCTTTCCTCAGTTCCTCCCTGCTGGATAGTTGCTCCATGGTTTGTTGCTCCACGGTTTGTTGCTCCACTTTCTGCCTATGCTCCGACTTGTGAAGATTCAGGTCTTGACGATACCTCTCTTCAAGCTGCACCATTTCATCTCGCAATGTCTTAAGAGTTAAAAAAGACGACAGCACTTACAAACTGATAAACCCTTAACAATAGCAGTATTGTGTTATAGTAAAGAATTTCAAACATTATGTGTGACTGGTTAAGTAGTGCACGTCCTTACTTGCACTTCCTTCAAGTATGTGGCCTCCAGAGTGTCCATATTACCCAGCATCCTCTTTTCCAGTTCATCCCTCTCTTCCTGGTGTTTGCGAGCTAACTCAGCCTCTAAAGCCTCCAGATGAGCCTGATTTGTCTCCTGAAAGACGACCTCCAGACGTCCAAGGTCTGCCTCTCGTTTGGTGTTGAGGGCCGCTTCCAAGGCAACAAGCTCAGCGTTGTGTTTGGATTCAAGCTCAACGACCATAGCTGCAAGCTGATCTCTGTGGCTGGCACTGACTGAATCTACTTGTGCTTTGTGTTTGGCATCGAGTGTGTCCATCTCTTGGGAGTGTTTGTTCAGTAGTGTTGCTCTCTCCTGTTCCAGCTCAGTTTGATGTTTGTTCTTTAGCTCTATCAGAGAGAGTTCATATTTTTGGACCAAACTTTGCTCCAACTCTGCTTTTTCCTTTTGAAACCTGAACACACAGACAAAAACAAATTACTGTTAAACAAAACACTTTAAGGGTCATCAAGAGTTAATTAATTAATTAATTACCCATGTACACCTCTTTAGGGGTTTTGTTTTGATAGATGGATAGCAAATTGTGTGGATTTTTATTTTTCAAGAAACAAAACAAAACTTTTTAATATGACAATACAACCATGACTTATATTTCAGGGTACAACCCCTGAAAATCAAAATATTGCCCTCCAGCTACCTCACCTCTCTTGGGCTTGGTGTAGTCGCTCCTCACCCTGCTCCTGGAGAAGAGCAGTGAGCTCCTTGATTTCTGTTGCCATGCAGCTCTTTGCCCTTTGCAGCTCTCGGTCACACTGGGCCTCCAGTCTCTGTTTCACTATTAGAACCTGTGGGCCTAAACGTCAAACACTGTATGTTATAAGCTGACACAGAACAGTTTCTTAAATATAAAATATATAACATTTCCAAAACTTCTGATCTGACTGAAAGCTACAATGAACAGACATTCTACTAACAACATCTTCATCACACACATCAGTCTTTAAAAATCGTCTCACTGTCATCGTTGTCAAGTGCAGCCTGTAGAGACTCTAACTTCTCCCTCTCCTCTTGAAGTGCTTTTTCAAGGTGTGTCCTCTCCTTCTCCATCTCTCCATTAAGGTCAGACCTCAGGGCAGAGAGCTCTGCTTCATGATTCTTTTGGAGCTCTTCTCTCAGTCTCTTCATTTCCCCCTGCACATGCACCGTCTCCTGTTTCAGAGCTTCCTCAAGGTGGACAAGCTCCCCAGCAAACTCTTGCTTCAACTGTAGAAGTTGGGTGGAACATAAGTACTATGATTTTACATTCTCTTATTGTATTAATAAATCTGTTTCCGTTTAACTGTCCGTACATTTCTAGTTTACAGGTTTGTAAATTAATGTGTACCTTTTGTGTGTTGCTTTGCATCTCTGCATCACGTTGATTCAAGGTAGCCAGTCCATCCTTCAGGGTGTGGATGATGGTCATACTTGTCTGCAGCTCCTCAGTGTGACACCACATCCTCTGTTCCACCTCCACCTAATCATAATCACCATAATCTTGCATTATACTGTGCCTTAACTCGATGTGTAATTTGTCTCGTGTGTGCGCATATCTTTTCTCACCTCAATCTGCCTTGCTGCCTCCAAATGAACTCTGGTAAGCTCTGTGACAAAGACATTTTAGGAGTTGTTGTTTAACTTTAGCAACTTCTCAATATCAAAATGGCATAAATTTGCATTTCATAATGTGTGTGTGTGTGTGTGTGTGTGAGAAATACCTTGTAAGTGGCGGTCAGAAAGTTTGGCTCTGAGTTGCTCCAGCTCCAGGGCGTGACGAGTCTTAATCTCCTGCAGCTCTTCATAGTAATGGTCAGTGAGGTCTGAGCGCACCTAATGTACGAGTAATGATATATAAACAAATAAATGGGAGCGTGAAGGGGCCAGTATACTCCATCAGAACTGCCTGTTGCGAATGGTCAAATAGCTTCAGCAACCCCCTCCATATACAGCTTTCTGACATTTGATTAGGGCGCACTGTATCTGACCATTTCGGTAACTTTCTGAAACTGACAATCTGACATTCAAAATCAGCTGTTTGGAGGCTTCTTAATGGCACGCAACTGTTCGCTCTGCATTCAGGTGTTGCCATTCAGAACATCTATAAACACTTCTGATTGACGAGGTCGACACAACAAGCACAACATGATTCTAAGGAACATATTTCATACTAGCTTCTTATTGTGTTTTTGTGGAAATAGATACATTCAAGATTGAAAGACTGAGTTTGTGTCTGACCTGTCGCAGCTCTTCCTTAAAGGAAAGAGCCATAGAAGATCGTAGATTATCAAGCTCCACTGCGTGTTTCTCCTCCAGCTGAAGGCGCAAATTGTCAAGCATTTCCTATATGGGACATAGCATGTTGTGATCAAGATTCCAAAATTAATGCAGACCAATTGTGTGTGTTTTATGAAACCTCAGCGTGTTATTAAACAACTTAGACAGTGGCAAGTGCAGGTCTTCAAAATGTCTCATCCAATTAAATTCTTTATATAGTATGTGCACACCTTGTGTTTATCCCGTTTTACTCCAGTATCAGAGGGCGCATGATCTTTTTCCTCTTCAGCTTGGCCTTGAGATGTGAAACTGAAATAGAAACCAAAGGCTTTGATATTAAAATAATCTTATCCAAGTTTGTAGTACATGTATTTGTTCCTTAACTGGCCTGCTGATATACCTGCAATCTGTGGTTTTAAGCACAGATTCCTCCAAGGCACGTTCCACCAGCCTTAGCTGGAGCAGAGCAATTTCCTCTCTGTAGCCCTCTTCTGACACCCGCAATCGCTGTTCAAAGTATCTAAAGGAGGATGAAGATAAAACGTGTGTAATTTTCTCAGGGGTTAGTGAAAGTGTAAGAACAGGAAAATTGACAGATAACTGACAGTGTTGTAGCCCATACAAAGAATGCTGTGGAAACCACAGTGTTTGTGCTCTCATACCTCCTCAGGCTTTCCAGTTCAGCCTCATTCTGCTCTTGGATTTCCTGCTTTTGATCATTAAATTCTGCCTTTAGGCGCTCAATGTCATCAACACGAGATGAGCGAGCTAGCAGCTGCTCCTTCAGCTCTGTGAGAAAATAACATAGACAAGAAAGAAACAGAAAGCTATGTGTTTAATTAAATCCCACACATGAAAATACAGCATTGTCAGGCAGACGTCAGGCAGGTGTATCAATCTGACCTCCCAGCTCTTGGCGACTAGTCCTCATGCTCTCCAGCTGGGCCCATAACTGACCTACTTCTTCTTCAGAGCTCTTTTTTAGCATGGCCTTCTCCTCCTGTAGATGCAAAACCTGGTTCACAGAGAGAGACAAACACATACACACTTAATGTGGATTTAAAGTTTTGCAAATTTCATTTTATTTTATTCTCAGGTGCTAGCTAAATGAGTGTCTTAAATGTCTTTAAAAAAAAATTCTAAAACTATTTTAAGTTCCATTGATTAATGCAAGAACTAGTGTACTGATTTAAAAAATGGGAACTTGGCTACATATTAATGTGTTTGAGTGAACTCACCTTTTGCTGTAGATGCTGTTCCTTCTCCTGTAGGTGGAGTGCTTGTTGCTGTTTCTCCTGCAGCACTGCCTTATGAGTAGAAACTAACTCCTCCAGAGCACCTAAGCAGCATTTACAGAGTGTGCAAAGCAATAACATAATTCTTAATAATACAGAACACAAAATACATAGTAATAATAATTCATAATGTAACTCAGTGATCATGAGTCTGATATTAGACTGATTCATGCAGAGCTCTAATATTGGCAGACAGAAATAAGATAGTCCTCAAAATCACAGCTACTATCATATTATTGTATTAAACTGTAGAATTCATTTTCAAAATGATGAATTTAGAGGATTGCGCAGCCTTAGTGGAAGTGTGCACTGTTTGGATCGAAGAAAGATGCAACTCACTAGCAGCAACATCTCTGTCAGCCCAGGCTTGTTTCATGTCCTCCTCTAGTTTCTGGTTCTGCTCCTCACTGGAGGTCTGGAGTTCTTCCAGCCTGGCCCTCGACTCCTGCAGCTCTACCTGAGTCTGCGACAGAGCTGTCTGTGCTTCAGTTACAGCTTTGCTGGTCTGGGTAAGGGAGGCCTGGGTACTGGCGAGTTCTGTTTGGGTAGCAGTAAGACTGCTCTGGGTCTCTGAGAGAGATGTTTGAAGGTTTGACTGGATGCTTTCAGTGTCCTTTTCCCACTGTGACCTTAGAGCCTGAGGAAAAAAGATAGGACCAAGACAAATTGAAATATATAGTCAAATTAATTAAATGTGGCCCAATTTCCAAAATATGCACTGAATGGCAGTACTAATGTTTAAATAGCTTCAATTAGCCTTTCAACATTTGCATAGCAATATTTATAAAGCCTGACCTGTATCTCTTTGGCCTGTTCTTCCTCCATGGCTGCTTTCTCTTGAGCAACAGAAGTCTCCCACTGCAGTTTCAACTCATCTGAACATGCATACAAAAAAAAGACATTGACTCACCCATGTCAAAGAATTTGAAGGTTACATCTGTCATTGTGCTTTACTTTGCTCTGAACCAGCCTCTAAAGAATTAGGATGACTCAGCCACATCCATAATGGCAAACATGTTGAGTGGACCTAAGGGCAAACATGAAAAAGAACACTGACAGAACTACTACAAAGCACTTACTCATGTCTTGTTGGTGCAGCATACGCAGTTTCTCCTGCTGCTCCTGGTTCTGCTGTCTGATCTGGTCCAGCTCTAACTGATGTTGGGCGTGCAGGAGTGCGATTTCCTGGGCAAATGTCTCCTTCAGGGAGGCCTGGACCTTGGTGACAGCAGACTCCTGCTCCTGCTGCATGTTAACCTGAGAGTGCTCCAGCTGGGACATATGGACGTTGCTCAGGCTCAGACGCAAGGCTTCAAGCTCAACAGCCTTTTGGACCTAAAGGAAATGAAAGCAAAAGGTACAGTTTGTGTGAGAGCTTTTCTTGAGTCTTATGGGAAGGAAAGTGGGTTGTGTGTTAATATGTACATTTACCACACATTCTCCTTACCAAATTAGTGCAAAGTAGAATCGAATTAAATTCCTAAATCTCCAAAACTACAAAATACCAGTACTGAGTACTACTAAAGGAGTACAAGTCATTGAAACTTACAAAATGGTTATGTAAATGAGGGAAACACTATAATAAGTGATATTTTGTAACCTGCTGAAAAATGTTAATGCCTGTGTGTATATATGTATAGTATACCTGTGCCTGCTGCAGTTCAGCCTGGTGGGCAGCCTCCATGCTCTCCCTCAGCTCCAGGGTCAGCTCCGTCTTCAATTGATTCAGCTTCTCAATGTGTTTGGCAGTCAGCTCAGACACCATCCTCTCGTGTTCACGTTCAGTCACCTGGGGGAAGACAGAGTGGTAAACAGCTGAAGAATAATATCAATGCAAAATAATTAGTTAAATAACTTAGAGACAGAATATTCCACTGTAGTGTGTCTTACTGAGAGTGAAATGCCTGGAGTTTTCAAACTTATTAATTCTGATACCTGTTTAATGAGGCTGATCTGCCTCTTCTGTTCTTCTTCCATAATGACCTGCTGCTTCAGCAGTTTTGACTCCAAGTGAGTGTTCAACTCAGAAATCTAGACATTCATACAGATAAACATACCAATGAAATCAAAAGACAAGAGGGCATTCAAACAATGTTAAATGCCACATTTTTTCTTTTAATAATATGACAAATATTGAATGTGAATCAGTAACATGCAATACAAAAAAATCCTCCAGGTTAAAAAAACATAACAAAACATAATGCCTATACATGTTATACTACATATATTATACTGTCTGTATGGTACATAATACATAAAACAAACAACAGTAGGGTGGCACAGACAAAAACATTTACATTAAACCCTAACATTTAAAAATGAATGCCATCATGAATCTGTAAAGTTACTGGCCTTTCAAGTTTGTGTACTTTATAAATCCCACCTCTTGTTGATGTTTCTCCATCAGGTTGTTTAACTCATGTTGGTGAGATGTCTTGAGTCTTTCTGTAGCCTCTTCAACAGCCATGACCTGCTTCTCCAGCAGAGCCTTCACCTCCTCCTCCCTCTCCCTCCTCTGCTTCTCCAGGTGATGCCTCACATCGAGGAGCTCTTTCTCCTTCTCCTGTTTCTCTTCCTCCCATTTCTCTCTCCCTTCAGCCAACTGTAAAAATGTTTTTGTACATCATATTAATTTCTTAACAGTGGATTTATTTTGCTCTCTTTTACTACTATTACATGACATATCTCACCTCAACGTCCTTGGCTTTCAACAGGTTCTCAAACTGCTCCAGTTCTTCTTCTAAGACTTGTTCCATTTGTTTAATTTGTTCATCCATCTCCTCTTCTTTCCTCCTGTGCTCCTCCCTCTCCTGCGCTGCCTGGGCTTGGGACTCCTCTAGGTTTTCAAGGTTTTGTCTCAAACAGGTGATCTGAGAATCCAGCTCATTCTTCTGTTTTTCAGCACTGTCACGACTGCCCTGGCTCTTCTGCAGCTCTCCCAGCAATCTTTCCACCTCTGTCTGACCATTTAGAAACTGTGCACGAGTGGTTTCAAGCTTCTTTAATGTTTCGTCAAGCTCCATGGTCCTTTGATCTAGTAGGGCTACTGCGGTCCTGTGCGTCGTTTTTGTCTCTTCTAGCTCCGACATGAGAAGTTCACAGTGAGCCTTTAGAGAGACAGAAAGGGAAATTCTTTAAGCTCTTTGCACATTATATCAGCTCATAGCTTGCTCCCTTTGAAGCCTTTAAATACAGATATATTAGTGCTGCTGTATAGTAATATTTCCATCTAATTGAGTTGGGTAAAAAAAAAAAAAAAAAACTGTTCACATTCTTATCAAGCTATTAACACAAACCAATTCATTATGCTGGTGTACCTGTAGGGTTTGCATCTGGTTGGCATCTTTGAGCTCCGGGCTCTGTTTGGCAGAATTTGAGGCCTGCTTTATCTCCTGCAGAGACAATACCAGTGGATCCTGCTGTTTTTGATGAGACAGGAGTGCAGCCTCCTTCCCCTGCTCATTTTTTAGCTCCCCTACCAGTTTATGTCCCTCCTCTGACGGAGAGGTGGCAGGGACCTGCAGAGAACTGTCAACAGCTGCCTTTCCCATTAACATGACTGCATTTTCCTTTTCTCTTTCTTCCAATAAGGCACTGAGTTTGTTCTTCAGGTTGTCTTGTTCATGGGCTTTCAAGTTCATTTCCTCCTCAACACCTCTCCTCTTCTCTTTCTCCTCTTCAAGTTCCCAGAGAGCCTGCCTGAGATCTTCTGTTACTTGGGCCCACCTGGACATTGGAAGATAGTACTATAAGTGAACTGAGCACAAATAAACAATACAACTAAAAAAGAATAAGCTGAGAAAGTATGATAAAGAAAAATAACTTATAAACCCAATTAACCACATGAGCTAATTAACATAATTACCTGCTCCTGGCCTCCTCCAAGTCTTCAGCGCTCTTGACGACTTCCTCCCTAAGCACATTCAAGTCCCTGTCCTTTAGATCCAGCTCCTCCCGGAGCTCCCCACACTGCTGATTCAGCAACTCTTTTTCCAGGTCTGTCTCATCACACTGCTGCTCAGACAGTTTGCTCATCTCCAGCTCACTGAAAGAGGAGTTGTGAAGCAACTGAGACAGAGACTGAGGGTTGCAATTCTCAGCCACAGGGATGCCAGGGGATGGCTGTGGGCTAGAGGTGTTGTGGAGGTTGTCATTTTCCTCAAGGTAACGGTTTGAAATTGACAACAGAGGCTCATCTCCCACAACGTCACTGTTCAGCTCAAAACTGTGGAGAGAGGCACATAGATAAATTAGGAGATACAACTAGCGTTTAAAAACAAAAATGCACACAGAGATAACAATTAGCAACCTGTAGTCTGCAGAGAGGTCCAGCTGATTGCAGTGTTCGAAGCTTTCATTGGCAACTGAAGACTGTGAGTGTGCATGAGGAGCTGAAGACAAGTAGCGCTCCATCAGAATGTCCCCAGGTATCGATACATTCATGCTGTCCTGATGAGGTGTGCTATCCAGATTGGCCTCATCTGTACCAATCCTCTCATCGCAACTAAAACCAGCTTTTGCTTGGTTCTGCCGATTCTTAGAAGCTTTGAGCCCAATGACCTCCTCCTCTCTAAACTTCAGTTCTTTCTCCCTCTCCTCCAATAGCTGCCTGACTCTTTCCACCTCCTCTCTGTGCTCCTCTTTGAGCCTCTGTATCTCCTCTTCCTGTCTCCGTCTTTCCTCCTCAAGACTCTGGAGAAGAAGGGCAGAGCTGGCCACCTCCTCACTAAATCGCCTCTCTAGATCTCCTTCTTCCTGAAACTTTTTCCTGAGCTCCAGCACTTCTCTGTTGAGCTTCTCCTTCTCCACTTTGTACTGCTGCATCTCAAGGCACTGAGTTTGGACTTGGCTTAACTGGGTCTGGAGGTCTTGTAGTTGTGCCTCTCTTTCTTTTCGCTCCTCTTCCCAGTTTTTCTTCTCTTTTTCCAGAAAAGAAAGCACATGCAGGTGTTTCTCGGTCTCTGCTGCTTGTTCGGCACATATACGTTGGCAGTTCTTCCTTTCTTCCTCCAGCTCAGCCCTCAGTTTGTACAGAACAGTGTCTGTCTCACTGTCAATGCTGAAGCTTTCAACGTGTGACTGAGAGTCAGGACCTGCACTAACTGATTCCCTTGATGTTGCCTCCTTATGACTGATGTCTGCATTTTGGGAACAAAGGCCATGCTGATGATGAGGGTTGAGAACTTCAGCCCCTGACTGGCTTTTGATGCGCAGAAATTCTACACCAGTCTGTGTGAAAGACATTTCAGAGAATACGCAAGTTCAGTTGCTGTGCATATTAAGATTGAAGTGCATATTTTTAGGCACCAATAATGCTAAAGTGCTGCCAGCCTGTTTTAGCTTTGAGTGGGACTTACCTGCTGGAGCTGTCTCTGCAGTGCCTGAATCTGTCCAGCAAGTGACTGTGCCTCCAGCTGTACCTGGTCTCTGCTGGCCAGGGCCTCCTGCAGGTTGGCGCTGAGTTTAGCAATTATCTCATTACGCTTCTCCACTGCCTGCTGCAATTGCTGCAAGTGTAATAAAAGTATGGGTCAATTTCATAAGCACAGGCATACACACAATTATAAATACACGTAGTTTCCTATGGTGCATATTTCCACCAAAGCAGCCCAAAGATTATAGAGAATACTATTTGTCTACAGTATCACTGTGTCAAAAAGAAGACAACAGCCAGGCCAATATGAGCCCTTGCATTCATGTAACATAATTTTAGACATTAGACAACATTTTCACTTGAGACTCCCAGTTTAAACACATTCCTCTACACACAGACATAGATAATATAGATTAACTATGCTTTTCAGTGCAGCCAAGCAGCCATGCAGAGAGGCAGACCTTTACATTCCGCATGGGTTGGTGATGACACAGAACATAGACACACAAATTCAAGCACCCTCTTTATCATACACACAGCAATACCATGGCAAGACCGACCATCTAATGGGTAAACAAAGCATGAAGACAAATAAATCCATATAACCAAACAGATCTATACACACTGCAACATGGCATGTAAACAGACAAACACTGATTTACAGAACAGTTACAGAACCCAGTTCCTGCTCTAAATTTAGAGCCTAGGATTATTATGCTTTATGACATTAAACCAATCTTCCCTTTTGCTAGTCATATCAAGTCATCCCTAAGCCCAGTTGAGTCTTTAACATAAACAACCAGGAAGGAACTACTTAGAAGACAAACTTATTGAATCGTGCCATGTAAAAAACAGTGTCTTAGTTAGATGCTTCAACCTGCACTATGAAAAATGATATCATGCCATAAAAAAGAAATAATTTGACATCCTGTGAACATGCTTAATCACTGACTGTGTATACCTTGAGCTGCTCTTTGCCAGTGAGTGCTACTAGATCCTCTTCTTTAAAATCATCCACAGGGGATGGGCTTTGTTCCAGGGTGGGTGGCTGAGCCGGTGGTAGTCTGTCCTGCTGAACCTCTGATTTCTCTGGCTTCTGGGGTTCCTTCAGAATTAAATTGTGTTACCATAACAATGCAAAGAAAATATCAGTGAAATCCATTTGTCTACATCTAGTTTTGTGGTTAAACTTTCCCTTTAAAAGGCAGTAAACAGTGCCACGGTTAATCCTGGCCAGGTTGCTATGACAACATGCCCTACAGGCAACATGATGGTTAGTGACCCATTTCTCTAATGTATGTTTACCAAGCAGGGGGGGCACAGACCACTTGTTAAAGCATACAGTGAGCAAACAAAATTAGACAGATACTGGAGGTCAGGCAGTGCGACCTTTGAATAGTCCTATCTGTGACCAGTGGTGTACCTCATGGTTGGTCTTGCTCTTCAGCTCTGTGTCAATGGCTGAAGAAAGTGCTGATTCTACGCGACGGTCTTGCGCTGCGCTGTCATTCTGCGAGACAGTCTGGCCCTTCCTCTTCTGCGTCTTTTTCGGCGCCCCCGCACTGTCGCCTTTCGCCCGCTTCTGTCGGAAGCTAGCAAGCTGCGCAGGAACGACAGTGACAGGTATATGGACACATAGGTCAGGACTACTGAGCACCACCACACTATCAGCATGGTGAAACACAGGGATCAAAGGTGAGACAGAACTTGAGTCCAGCTTTATCCCCTCAGTGGAAAAAAAAAAAAAGAAATCAAAACATCAAAAATCATTACGCAAAGTATAAACATGTATACAAGTTGTTGGTAGTCCCCGCTGTAGAAAAGAAAATAGACTAGCAGCCCTGATTTTGATGAGTCAGAGTTGTGCAGCAAAAAAAAGACAGTGCCCAATGAAGCAAGAAGAAATCCCAAACTCACACCCAATATAGACTACACCATAACCTGACAAGGTTTTCAAGTTCAAAATGAGGTGATGCTAAATATTCTCAAATCTCCAAAGAGCTGTATCAAACCCATGAGAAGTGCAGATTTTAGTGACACACATTAGACAACCTCTCATCAGACCAGAAACAGCACAAGTTTAAAAGAAAAAAAAGGTACACATCCATCTCAGGTACTTTGTCATAAAGGAAAAATAAACTGGATGACTGGAGCATTGTGAAGCATCACAAAGTCTTCTCTAAAATCATTAAATGGCAAAAAAATAAAAACAAGAGTCTGAACATGAGAAGTTCATTCACAATGAAAAACATAATCCCCAATCAAGCCATGATATTTAACATGAATTCCAGGGGGACCGACTTGGTACAAATCCACATCAGGCAGTCTCTCTTTGCAAAACATTCCTCTTTTTATCGCTCCCGCTCTCTTTCTCTGTCTCTCTCTCTCACTCTGCAGGTCTCTCTTCTTTAAGCAGCTTAAATCAGATTACAGCAGTTCACATTGTGACAGAGACCCTGATGAAGCTCTCCATCAATAACTGACAGTCAAGCATCGACCTCCTTTCTTGCTGGTGGTCAGGTCTGCCAATTCTTCCTCATCAGGGCAGTAGCTCTACTACAGATGTAGATCTTGTAGCACTCTGTAGGCAACAGCACACTGTGCCAGACTTCCTTTTTCATCCTCAAACTCCCTGCCACAGCCAGCGCACAGCACAGAGGGATCCACAAACTCTGGATAGAGGATTGCATGTGTCTAGACTAAGGAAAGAGGGTGGAGACTGGGAGATGCATTCACATGGAGAGGTGGAGTGAGTGGCGAGCAGCATCAGAGTGTGCATCAATTCAATTTGAGAATACACGGCCCTGGGAGAGCTACTTGTTGCTTTATGCAATGAGTCATATAAATGTGCATGACAACATTTTGTGTGCATGTGCATCAGTGTTAATTCTGATCACATGTTACTTGCCTGGTCAAAAAATCTGTGCAGCTTTTCTTTGTACTCACATTTAGCACCATGCACTGTAACCACCACCACACCATCTTCCACTTTTGACTCCCAAAACCAGGTTAAAGCTTTGCTGAAAACAGTCATTCTCCACTATGCTTTAATCTCTCCCCACCTCACATAGTTCATCTGTTTCCTTGCTCATTATCACTTCAAACCCCACCCTTCGCGTCCTTCCATCACCCTGATCCCCTCCTCCGCCTGCCACAACACATATCAAATCTCAGAAAGACACATTTCCCAGATGAGCAGTGATTTGCCCAAGGCCGCTACCACACGACCGAGTCTGACTAACCAAGTGGCTGGATCTTATTGTGGCTACATCAGATGTTACTAAACTGCTGAATGCCTATTGTGTTCTCAATGTCAACAGTTAGATGCTGATTTGATGTGTATGTTTGCATTTTGTCTGTGTCCAATTTGTATAAATGAGCCATGCCTTCAGTGAGGTGAATAAATCAGATTTTTGATGTGCCAAACACAGAAAAGGCAAATGACAGCACTGTATTACCATAGCAACACCTACTCAGCCTTAACAAATCTCTTGGGCTCACTGCACCACCTGATGGTCCGCAACCAGCATGACAGTATAATGCGTGTTGCTCGCATATCTCAATCACACATTGAAATTACGAATGCAAAACAGATTTCCTTTCAGTTTTACAGACTTCATAATTTGTAATGAGAATTATTCTTTAAAGAGCAGTGGGCAGCAATCATATCATAGTGCACAAACAGAAGAAAGCCCACACAAAGGAAACATATTGGAAAAACAAGAAGACCAGAATCACAAAGAAATTATGTCCACAAACCCAAGTCCCATGACAGAGGTAGATTTTTCTGTGAGTCACCAGTTTTTATACTTACCGATTGGCTTCGGGGCATGTTGAACGATTTCTGTCATGAGCAATATCGGTAGTTCAGATGAGTTATTTAGCTATGTATCACACAGATGTAAACATCTACCATGAGCTGGAGATGATCCACAACATCTACGAAATGCGATTAAATTAGCCACTCTAAACCTATTACCTACTTTTAAATCTAGATTTTAGACAAAGTGGTCTGGTTGTCAATTCAGGGCAAGCAATTGTTGATTATTGACCCATTACTAATATGGCCTCCCATTTAAGTAAAAACAGCTGCTAGCTTTTGCTATTTTGGCAACACCACAGAAACATTGTCCACAGACTGCATTTAACTATCACTGGAATTTCTAATAAGTAATTCTATTATTGTCAAGGCTGTTCGGCTGTGCCATAATGCCTGTAATATAGTTATAAATCCTAAATATCAGCTCCATTTCATAGCTGTAAATTTGTTTCTCTATGCTCATGAAAGTTTCCACAGGATTTTAAAATGTGGTAGTTTATTGGGCCACAAAAAGCACACTAACCCAAATGTGATAAAAGGCAATGACTTCATGAAAGTTAATCTAACCATGTGCCAAAATGTAAAAAAAAAATCGGATGCACCTGCACCGTGTCTTGACACAGCTAAAAGGAAGCACCCTGTAATAAGTAAAAAAGAAAATTATACTGAATAGGAAGAAATCCCCCTAAATAAGTGCATATTTCAGTCTCTGTTGGACTTCAAATGTAAGTTATATGAAGTGATACAGATCATTAGCCGACTGACCAAACTCCGTAAGTGTTATTGTTATCTTTAGCCAACGTCAGGTGCACAATCAGCTAATGCATTCAATTAGCAAAGTTACGAGTGCCTGTAACATAACGAGCAGACTGCATCTAAGCAACGGCAAACAATACGTACTTTTGGAGGTGGCTGAAGTTAGCAGTGGAGAAATGCAAAGCTATGACAAAAGAGCTGGCTAGCGTTAACTGCTAGCCTTCACTATTAGCATGCGTTAGCAACAAACCTTAGCTCTCCCAGCGTCTAGTTTCCTCTGCCGTTCATCTTCATCCATGTCTTGGTCTAAATTAAAACTATTAAAAGGTTAGGACACACGTCCTAATTCGTCTGAAAAGCCCAACAGACCTTCACTTGTAGCGAAAGTTAGCTAAAACAAAATCTTTGAGCTTCCTTAAGACACAACTGTCAACAGATAATATTCAATATGGCCGCCAAGACGTTTCAACTCCGCCCTTATCGAGTTTCCGTGAACTAACGGACCAATCAAATCATCACCTACCACATCTTCAGCCAATAGGGTTTAAGATACTTTGAATATATTCCCGCACAGCTAATAAACCGCCTCCTAACTTGAACATCATTCAAAACTGGGCTAGAGTCGACCAATCAAATGGCCGTATCAAGTCGCCAATCTTGGATTGACGGCTCTCTTAGCCAATCAGACCGAGTTAATACAAACCACAGCCCCGCTCAGCCCTATTTGTTTTGAAAATGAATGTATGGGATCCTCCACTGGCTCAGGAGTTTTTAAAGCAAAGGACAACCTAACTTATGACGAGGCGTGGTTACAGTGAAGTGCAAAACTTGGTCAAAGGGTTACCACCATTCAGATGACATTAATTAAACCATAAAAACAAGTGTAATATTTGGTGTTGTTTGTAAGTTATGTTAAATGAACCTTATCTAGATATGTGTGTCTTTCTAGAGGAAATTAGTCCAGAATGTGTCCTAGCTTGGCATGTCTGAAGTGAATGACTGAACCCCACTGGTTACTGGAGCCTATAATTTATCTAAAAACTTTTTTAAAAGTGATCTGAACTCATTTAGTTGATGTGGAAAGTCTCACTCCCTCTTCTCTCTCTCAGCGTGGAAAGTAGTTTTGCAAGTCATGGTTAAGTACCAGTGGTAAGCAGGTGTGTCATGGCAACCAATGTGTGGCTTTGCACTCAAACACACCGCTGCACGCAAAGTCTGTGTGACTCCAAATGCCACGATTTCAGGTAAATTACATTTTAAAAGCATATAATTGCATGTGTGTTTGTACACTTGTGTCTACCACTTCAACCAATTATTTTCATTCCAGGACTTAGAAGAACGTTTCAGTTACACTCCTTCTTGTAATATTTTAGCATGGCAGTTCAGTGGTTGATCAGACAACAAATTCAGGAGAAAAGATATTGCTTGAACTGAATTTGCTTTGGTCATTTAGTAATCTCTTCTGCTTTTAATCATTTTGCAACAATATTGTAAAAAAGAAAATCCTCATTTACATTTCTAGAGACTGGGAACTGAAAAGCACAATATGGACGACAGAGCAGAGTCTGCCCAGTCTGCAAGTATGACTTTATTCAGACTTTTATTTCATTCTTTATTCAGACCCCCATTAGCTGCAACACGGGTAGCAGCCTCTCTTCCTGGGGTCCACATACACACAAAAACATGTAAAACGAGGCATATAACACACACACACACACACAAAAAAGTCTCAGTGAGAACATGTTTATCATGTTTGTGATGAAGAATTTCTAAACCAGCCTTGAGAGAAACATTTACAATTAGCTGGTACTAAGAATGACTTCCCAAGAGGGCAAATGAAGAAAATGCTGATATAACATACTTTATAGACTTTATAGAAATTAGCCCATGAAAAAATGTTGGAAGTAAGGGAGGACGACATGAAGAACTAAATAGTTGTGTGAGTAGTTTGTGAGTGTGAGTTTGTCTGTTCAGGGAGTTATGATGGCCAGCTGGATCAACTGCATCATGCACTGAGGCGAAAGCAGGACCTACTGCAAAGACTCAGGGTTTGTACAAAACATCTATCTTTGAACATATATTTTATTCATTGACATTTTGATATAATATCTTACTACATTCATACATCAAGGTGAAGCCAGAAGACTTTCCCAATAACTTCTAGCAGTTAGCCCGATGTCCTAAGCATTTAGTCTTTCGCCTCTCATTTTAATAAGTGTATAACTGTTTGTGTTTTGTCTGTATTTGGTAGGAGCAGCACATGTTAGAGGACCTAAACCGACCTCACACCTGGGGAGGGTCACAAAGACAATACGAGTCACACTTCTTCGCTGCCCCTCAGCCGCCTCCGCCACTTCCGCTCTACCAGCCGCCGCCTGTTCTGCCCTCCCTGCCCCCTCCACCTCCTGCCCCGCCACAGCCTCCACACATCATCCAACAGACTGTGAGACTCTCTGCATTAATCTCAAAAACACCCCAATCCCCTAGATCTGTTACTCTGTTTCTACGTGATCTGTTGAGTATATTTAATCTCCTTTTCCTTCCCCTGATCCCCTTCTCTTCCATTTTTGCCTTTGTCCTTCTCCATTAACATGTTAGAAATTTATACTGACACTGTTATCCAGACTGTCTAGCAATGGGTTCAAGTATAATGTAAGAATAAATGCAAATTGAATACGCAAAGATGCAATAATTTCTTGTCTTTCTTTTCACTCTGCAGCTACCCCTGCAGCCTGCCACCATCATACAACAGCTGCCACCTCAGCAGCCCCTGATCACACAGATTCCCCCACCTCCGCCCCACCCAGCGCCACGCTCAGGCAGCATCAAAGAGGGTGTGCAACAGCAAACAGAGATCTGTGTCATTTGGCTGTCCCTGTGTTCATATGTTTCTATATCTATGTGTATTTGTGTGTGTTAGACATGGTGGAATTGATGCTGATGCAAAATGCCCAGATGCACCAAATCATGATGCACAATATGATGCTGAAAGCCATGCCGCCTGTGGCTCTGTCCCCACCTGGACCTCCATCTATGTATCTGGGGCAGGTACACACACACACACACACACACAATCTGATACATACAATCAAAGGGTCTGAGTTTTAACCCTAACCCTTTTCAAAATTGTCATTTCTGTCTCTCAACAATGTCCAAAATCCGTATTTCCAGGCCTGTTACCAGGAAGACCTCACGTCTGTCAGGACAGATGTCAAACCGAGGGGAAGTGCTGTCCATCATCATCATCACTATGGTCCTACCCCAGCAGCACCACAGCTGCCCCCCATCAACTACCCTACATGGCTACCTAGGGTGTCATCTGCCCCAGCAGGAGGACATCTACCCACCATGCACCATGTAACAGCACCTTTTACACTTCCACCACTCAATACGTAAGGTTCACTTGCAGCTTAAGTACTTAGTGTGCTAATATACACACATATGGATTTATTGTATTAATTGTTACTAACAAACTTTTATTTCTGTGTGTGCCTGTCTTTACAGGACTCAGATTTAACTTTGAGAGGCTCCTGAGTTCAACTGCATGGCACACAGAAAATAAAGTGCACTGGTCAAACCTAATAAGACCCAATATTTAAAGACAGGCGCACACATTGCACATGCGCTAATGGCATTGGATCAATGGGAAAGTTGCTTATCCTTGAAATTTTCCAAAATTCACACGACACGACGGACAAGGTGCTACATTTACTTTATATGTACATCTCACTGGTCCTCAGCTGTGACCAGACAGGCCAATCGTGGAGTGCTTGGTGAACATTTGACACACTTGTGAAGGTAGGATAACGATACCTAATGCTAACAGTAGCTATGTTTAGTGCTCAAAATACCACATTTTTGTGCAATATCTGGATAGCAAACATTTAGTTAACGCTGCTCGATACTTAAACTGTATTTTGTGAGCGTTTAAACTGAGCCAATGTTTTGTACAGCCTATGATTAATGCTCATGCAGTATCATAACTTGACCAAAAACATTGAACTAGTTAAGCTAGCTAATTTATTAAATTCACTCTAACGCTGGTCAAACTAATAATAATAAACCTTTGCTAATATTAATTAACGTTAAGTCAAATTTAACACATAACGCTAACTAACAAGTTACAACGTGTAAGGTAACAGTTCCTTCACAAGAGTTAGAGATTAAACGAAATTAAGGCAAATCGATGGCCGAACTGGGATTTGAACTCGCGTGTCTCGGATGAAGATGGAAAAGACTATCGCCCGAACAGGGACTTGAACCCTGGACCCTCAGATTAAAAGTCTGATGCTCTACCGACTGAGCTATCCGGGCCCTGAAAGTTACTGAAATCGGTTCTCTTCATAACATAACACAATATAAAATGTACTTTTACTAGTGACAACGTCTGAGTTTCCTCACATCTTCATAACATTAGCGTTCTGTTACTAGCAAACGCTAGCAGCGTAAGTTAACCGCATTATTACTCAGGCCAATGTTAAAGCTAAAGTTCTGTTAGCAGTTAACACTAGCTAAGATAGCTAAAGTTGTAGCTACGCTAGCTGCATGCTAACTTAGGCTAATAGCCCCACAACGCTCGTTCTATTAGCTGCTAATGCTACTTCACGTTGTAAACTAGCCGTATTCTAACTTAGGCTGAAAGATCACTTCTATGACCATATACACGTAGCTGAAATGTGACAGCCAAAGGGCCTCTAAAATGCAATGTCTGTTATTTGGCTGTGTTAGTTGGTTATTTAGTCTGCACACAAACTCATTAGCTTGTTTTTAATGGATGAATTTACAACTGTACAAAATGGAAATTTACAGGACCTATAAAACAAACAAGAACCCCCCCCCAACACTTGTCACTTATAACAGAGGTGAATCACTGCATCGTAGACAATCTTTTCAGTTTAGGTTAGCAGTGTGACAGTGCATGACTTTGCAGCCTTGATTCACCACTGCCAATCAACATGGCACCTTTCTGTGATAAATAAAATTATGAATATATATATATATATGTATATATATGAAAACATATGGATACAAACAAGTGACACCCTCTGCATTAACAAACTATTAAAGTGCATAATTCTTTTGAAGAACTGCTGCTTAATGTCAGGGGAACAGGGGAAGTCATGCTGTGATTAAGCAAGATGTGGAGGATGGTCATGGTGGAGTTTTCTTACTGTGGGATGGATTACAAGACTTCAGAAGAATGTGTGGATGATGGTCATGCACTTGTGCTTGAGGGCTTTTTTGAATGGCACAGAAGTCATTATTACATGCTTAAAACAGCCTTGTTTGTTTGCTGCACCCTTACTTAAGTCTGAAATGTGTTGGCCTTAAAATTGTGTACATCTGATGAATTCAACCCTCTGGATGACTGATGTGAAATAACCTGATAATATGAATTTACACAGTGCATGTGTGCGTGCAGAAGGCCGAGCCACACCATACAATTATCTTTTAAACGAGCGTCTATCTGCGCAAATGAGGCAGACCCTGGGAAGTTTCAGAACCTTTAAGAAAATTGACATGAACTTTCTAATGCATTAAATGCAGATAGAAACTACAGGATTGTGTGTATGTTAATAAAAGTGTCAGATGACTTTGATACTATGCAAGGCCTTAATATGTTTTTGCAAAGAGGCAGAATGCAACCTGAAATACAGAGCACGGGGGAAGGACACAAAAGCCAGTGGGTTACCAGCATCTTTCTGAAGACATTTTGGTGAAAACTGTTCTTTTAGAGACATACTGTCCTCCGATTTCACTTCTCATGCCATCTGATTTGCTTAAGACAGCAAAAGTACAGACAGCACAATTTAGACTATTGTGATCATATTTTGGGCAAATTGTTTCTGCACTTTTCTACAGCCGCAAAGTGCCCAAGTTGCCTCCAGCAGAGCTGAGGTGTTTGCAATTTTTGTTTCCACTGCAGTAACACATGTACTCGACCTTTTGACATTACAAAAGAGCGTAGTGTAATCTGATGGTGTCGTTAGCTCTTGGAAATAGCTTGATCCTGTAGGTCCTCTTCTGATACATGAATTCAGATATATACCCTGTAGTGAGTCATATGGTATCTTTGAATGGTTGATGGTGTCATCAGTTGTAACTGGTCCAGATGATTTAACTAGTTGAGTGTTTGTGGGGATCCTGGTACACCACTCCTGGACATATCCATCTTAATCACTGTTCATCTGCTCAACCTTTGGTCCATGAGGAGGATGTGTTCTGATATTCTACAGAGGGTAGGACGCTGATTCTTTGTCATGTGGCTTGGTTATGTAACCTGAAGTGAGAAAAGGAAAACAAAAGCATCCATTTACTTGGAGTGCACGCGGGAAAATTAACATTGCCATTCCAAACAAACACAAACAGCATTCACCTTGTGTATGTGAGGAGGCATTTCATCCTCTGAGCTCTCCTCTGGTAGTGGCTCGTGGTGTCGTGTTGCTGCCTGACCCTCTTCTGCCCACCCTCCCATGGGCACTCGGGCCGACCTCACCACCTTCCCTCCTGCACCAAAAGAATCTGGAAAATAGAAATAATAGACAGTGTAGTTAAAAAGTGTCAGCAAATAACACTGATATTTATATTAACTTCCTCTATGTTGTAAACTGTTTAATAATTATATTCTCAATAGCCCTACAGTTCTTATACTAAGCCTGTGTGAGATAAACACACATGGACTTTAGTTCGCATTCAGAGTGAGAAACTGCTCATTAGGCTTGAGATTGTTGTTTCTGAGACTTTCTGAGACTGTTTCATAGATACTGTATCACCTTGCAGTAGGATGTTTCTTGTCCTTAGCTCTGCCTTAAATGTACTAATTTTCTAAAGGTGTATTTATTCTATTAACTTGCTTACTATCATAAAAATAAAGTAACTGTTGAGAAAAGTAAGTACTTATTGAAATAAACGTGAAAAGACTGATGATATTTAAAAGAATAGCGGATAATTGCTGTCATCCTGGTCAAAGTCCAACTGAGCCATTCATTAAAGATTGCAATCAAACGTATATGGTGTGAAACATGGAGAGATAATCAAAAAGATAGGTACCAGCGGCAGGTCCACTGTAGCGCCTCTGGCTGCCACTCTGTGATGAAGCCCCCTCCTGGCCCAGAGTGGTACTACTGGTGGCTGAAGTGGGAATGGTACTGGGACTGGGAACTGTGGTGGGGAAAGTATGTGAACGAGGGAAATTTCTGGAATGAGGGTTGGGCTCGCTCCTCACTTCGTCGGGGACGCTGTCACTGCTCTCGTCACTCTCCTGCCTGTGCCACGTGTGACGAGACAGCTCACCACGGGACTGCTGCTTGTGTAGCTACAAGGAAAAAATAAGTCGGTAGATGAACGGTTAGGACCTAAGATGGAGATGACTTGTGAAGTATTCAGGATAAATTTAGGATAAATGTGGGGACACGCTGCGCTTCATTCAGCTTGCGACTCTTACAGATGTCCTCCACTCTTTTCCCACACACGCTCACACACAGTTACCTCATGCATGTAAAGTGCATGGATGCTCATCTCAGTGGAGGCATACTCTGACAGGACCAAACTGGTGAGCTGACCCTCCCATGCACTGCTGCCTGAGCTCACAGTTCTGGCATCAGTCCTACAGAAATGTGGACATGAAGAGCAGATAAGAAGATGAGAAAAACAGAGGAGAATACTGAATAGAAATTAGGTTTAAACTCCATGTTATCCATGACAAAGCTCTTGGAAACATGGTATGCTAGATTTTGTACTTTGAACTTTTTAATTTTCAGCCAGCAGCTCAATAAAAATCTATGTGAGATATAGAGATGTAGCCTAAAAAGAAACTGACTTGAGATATAAGTTAGAAAGAGAATTTTCCTACCCAGATCCTGCCATTGCTTTACTCATGGTTGAAGTGTGACCAGCTGCCCTGTGAGCTGCACTCAAACTGCCTCTCAGATGAACACTGCTGCTGACTGGGGAAAGGGAGCGTAAGGCAGATGCTCCGTCGCTTATGCCAGCTGCTGCGTGATTGGTCAAAGAGCTGTCCCTTCCGAAATGAATGGAGGTCAGTGTAGATGGACCTGCCAAAAGGTTTGCAATAAGGCTCCTTGGCTATAAGAGAAAGGGCAAGCGGTGAGAGAGTTATTCCCTTTGTACCTGTTGTGATGAAATTTAACTTCTGACCACTTTGATACTTGAGCATGACTGTTTATCACTGTACCTCAGATTCAGACAGTGAGAGTGGATGTGTGTCTGAAGGAGCCCCTGTGGCCTCCCTGTGAACGCGTTCTTTCAGCTGGCTGATAAAGTGTGTGGTCTCCTGAGGAGGCTGCCACTGGGGGTTGGTAATGGCAAAGTGCATCAGAGATAACTCTGTCTTTCCATCTTCTGCCTGTTGGTAGATGGACGCCTCTGTCTTCCCCTCTGACATCCACTACAGAGGGAGGAGAGAGGGTCAACACATAGATATACACACATACTCTCTCATATTTCACTTTTGAATTAGTGAATATAATGCATGTCACGAAGTCTATAGATAGTACTTAAGTACTTTATCTAAATATTTTCAAGTGTGTCTTTATTTTTGTAAGTCTGTGTGGCTGCTCTTCATGTGGCAGTCCCTCACCGCAGGGTGTCCATGCTGCCTGATGTCCATCTGGGCAAAGGAGCAAGTGTCTCCTACCCCGACCACCTCCACGGTGAAGTTCCTGAAGAAATCAATGATCTCTAGAGACTTCCTCCTTAGACAGAAGATCAGGATGATGGGAGTCACCACTGGACTTAGCAGCTCCTCTAGAATAAACGCCTGGAAGAAAGCAGAGGGGGAAAGGCTAACACTGTAGTCTTGGGTAGCAGAGCATGGATCAGTAAGCACATCAAAAGTATTCTGAACCTCTGATTCATACGTAGAAACATGTTTATTCAAAACTAATTTTGACTAAACCTTGAGTAACACTCGTGACTTAGAGACTGGGAGAGCCTGGGAGTAGAGAGTGAATCCCATGTACCCCCAAGGTGTTTCTCAGCATGGTACTAAAACCCCTACTGCTTCAGTGGATCTTCTTGATAACCAACAGTAGAAATCTGTGGTACTACAAGTCTCTCTGAGATATGAATGCAAATAACAGAATGAGGGTAAAGCTCTGTATTAGAGAGCTTTACCCTCATTCTGTATACTCAAATAATATTCTCCAGCAACATGACAGTTCAAAAGAAATAGATGTTCAGAGAGAATTTGACAAAACAATTACAGATCTTTTTCACAGGAGGCATTTTGAGTTGTCACAGTAGGAGCAGCAGAGACTTAAGTAATAAGATTAATGATGGATGCATTTGTAACTGTCCCAGAAAGCCACTGGACCCTGGCATTGACATATATAAAGGGAATACAGCCATCATTAATGTTAATTCATTACACCTAAGATTTTCACGCTACATGTTACAATGCCTACTGTGGAAAAGACCTATATAACACAGGCTTGACAAGTGTCTTGATTTATTTACAGTTCGGTATTGATACTCACTGCTTTGTACTGGAAGAGCTGGGAGAACTGGTCACGGGTCTCATATCTATGTGCATTGCCCTGCCAGTGGTCAGGCATGTAATGGATATGAGCCAGAATAACCCGCAACAGCTGCTCAGGACAAAACACCATGTGCTTATCAGGAATAAATGATCTGGAGAGAGAGGTGGTGGAAAAGAACTGAGTCTGACACGTGACAAGATTGTGAAAAATGACTTTGTGAATATGTGCTTGATAACTGTAAATTTGGAGTTTACAAGACTGAAAACATTAAATATATTAAAAAACATTTTGTCCTGAGGGTTTCTCTAAAAAATGAATCACAGATTAAATTCTACAGTTTGCAATCTATAGATTGTAGTAGACAGAGATGGATATTTAGTTATTTCAATTTCAAATAGTCGAGAGCTACTTTAGGAAGGAAACCCTCTTATACTCATCAGTTATACAGTAGAATAAGCTGCTGAGGAGCATTAGAGGGATTACAAGTCTGGGTAGCTGTAAAATGGCAATAAAGAAATGGCTCATGGTTAACAGCCCTAATATTCCACGTAGTTGAAGATTTGTGTCTTATATTAATGTTTTATATTCGTATCTGTATCATCAGTTTCATAGTGATGAAGTTAATTTATAAAACTATTAATAATGATCTGGTGATTTTTACAATACTAAGTGTTTATACAATTGCACTGATTAGCTGCTGCAGACTGTACTACCAGTCTTATTATTATTATATGATTAATCTGTATGTTTATGGTCAAGTCAAATTATCTGTATGGTCCAAATTCACACATCATAATTTGCCTCAGGGGGCTTTACAATCTGTACACTGTATGACACCCTCTGGCCTGAGACTACCAATTTGGTTAAAGAAAACTGGAAAAAGGAAGTATGATCATGCTTTGGTTAAACACAAACATTAAATCAATTATGCATGTGAATATAAATAGATGAAAATAGCAGATCAACTCGGTGGCACTAATCACTACCTGCAGACTGTGATACACACTCCAAGCAGTGTGATCGATGAGAGAACATGTTCCACTGCAAGAACATCCTCATCATAGATAGTCAGGGCGATGAGGACAGCCAGAAGGGAACCAGCAAAAAACGCAACATTTTTAGCTACCACCGTCAGCAGCGGTGACAGGAAACAGTTCATATACTTGGATGCAGCCTGAATGAAACAGGAACAAAAGAAGAAGAAGAGAAAAAGGAGGAAACAGACTTTATTATTAACTCTGCAAACAGTAGATAAGAGACACCCATATAAGACCCATATAAGACACCCATTAATGTTAAGTGATAATTGTACTGAACAGACATGTCCTTTGCATCAAATAAGACAAAATAATCAGTTTTTAAAATTCAGTTCAAGTTTCAGAGGACAAACTGAAACTTAACAGCATCCACTGTTGGCAGGATATAAGCTGACCTTGTAGCCTTTGCTGAGGCGTGACATGAGCTCGTGGTCCAACTCGTTGAAGTGACGCAGGTAACATCGACCATAGAGAGACCAGCATCTCGCTCCCAGAGAACCAGGCTCTCGCTTGATCACCTGATCAACACACACACACACAAGCGACAAACCATTGTCTGGAGCACTGAAAGAAAAGACTTGTGTTAAGTTTGTATATATGTGTGAGCCACTCACCTCTGTGTAACTGAAGAAGGCGTAGAGAATCTGCCACACCAGAATGACTGGACACAGCAGCAGGTTCGCAATCCCAATCCACAGAATACGGGAAGCTAGTCTGTCTGCCAGCTCAAGCCTGTTACCTCCTCGTTTGTACTCTGGTTTCAGGCTCCACTCATTCTCAAACAGAGAGCCTGTAGAGCAACCAATTAAAAAACAAAAGGGAGGTAAAAAAAAAAAAGAAGGCTTGTTTGTAACTCTAAACCTTGACAATTATGCAAACACGTGAGTGTGTGCATGGAAATAGTTAACTTCACCTGAATATGATGCCATAGAAATGCAGACACATACAAGACAAAGATAATAAATCACATCAAACATGGACACACCTGGCCCCCAAAAGAAGATGAGCTCAAAGTTGTATTTGAGGCCCCGGGTGTAGAACACACACTCCCCTAGTATAGGAGGTCGAAATCGCACAGGAAGGAGTGATTTATTCACCATGGCAACCTGGAGAAGTACAGGAAGAAAGCCTCGGTTTGAGGTCGCACCACTTTACTATATTTTCTAACGGCTGTGCCAGACATAAATCGTTCAGCAACCGAACAGTGTACCATGTAGTTCTTAAAGCGGAGGATGCGGTGGTAAATATCAAGCTCTGTCAGTTCTTTTTTATGGATGCAGATCTGGTGTTCCTTCTGGATCTCCACTATCCTGGCCTGAACCTCCTGCCATGTTGCATAGGGGAGTTCTGACTGAAAGGAAAAAGAAAGTGAAAGTCAACTCTCATACTCATACTATGCGATTAGAATGAATCCTACTAGATCTATATGATGCCAACAATAAGGAACAATAACCAGTACCCCTCCAAAAAAGATTTCCAGGCATAATTTTGTCTGTCTCACCATGCTCATCTTGAGTGCGTTGATGTAGAAGGATCTGATCTCCCAGTAGCAGCAGACGTTGTAGATGAATTTGACCAAGCGATGTAGCCAAAACACTCCAGAGATGATCAGCACAAAGATCACAAACGCATTGTCCCGGATTCTGGGGGAAAATATTTTCTTCTATCACTCAAAGAAGCTCTTCAGACATGCTCAATAGCTTTGGTACGGCTAATGTGTCCGTATATACACACCACAGCAAACCAAGGTAAATCACATAACTCACAACACATTCCGGCTTGAATTGTCTTACTTTTCATTAACTAAATCAACTTTATAGGGTGTCGCACTCACCGGGCGCTGCAGACATCCACTGGGAGGAAGGCATCAGGCAAGGTGACTTTAGATGAATCGGTGTGATTGACAAACTTGTTGGCAAACAGTATGTCATAGTCCACACAGTTAGCTAGGAACACTGTGAAGCCAACCACAAACAGTAACTGGCTGCATGCAGAAAGAGGAGGAGGAGGAGGAGACAGGGGAGAAAGGAACATACAGTAAGAAAACTTACTTAAAGGATGCTTCAAGCTCTGTGATATGAACAAACTTCTTACATAGAGTCCCTCAAAAACATTATTCCTGATGGATAAGATACATACACCAGCTCAAAGATCTCTCCCAGCAGCATACAGGTGAATCCATTCTTCTGGTGCAGATTATAGACGTAATAAAACATTAAGGAATATTGCAACTGTACGAAAGGTAAGCAGTCGTATTCGTGTTAAAACAGTGCACTACTCAGTTGTAAGGGACACTCAGGAAACAAAACATTGGTAACACATGTTAAACCGTGTAAAAGGATATTCTCTGAAAAAACAGGTCCAGGTTTTCTATGTGGTGCCACTGGGCTGCAAAAGATTTATTACAAATTAGTAATGGAGTTATTGTTAGGTGTCAGTATCAGTGCAAAAGTGGTGGGTGTGTCGCTGTCTGCCTGAAGCTCCTGATTTGTTTATACTTTGTGTGTGTGTGTTTGTATGTCGTACATTTGGCTCCTTCAGGCACATGCATCAGCAGGTTCTCCTCTCCAGGGGGAGAGTCGCTGTAGGACGCCTCCAGGCGCTGGTACTCTGTGTCAAAGTGCGCCATAGTGACAGCAACTTCGGTCTCACCAAGTAGCCGAACCAACTGCTACAGACTGGAGCAGCAGAGAATGACAGGGAGAGATGAAAGGGAAGGCAATAGATTGAGAGTTTACACATCACATGTTAAGTTAATAATTAACTCGTTATGGAACTTAAACACCCTGTATTATGGAGAACATGTAGTACAGGCGATAGCCTCCATTGAGGCCTTACCGTCATCATCTGCTTTGATTATGGAGGGAAAAACACCACATAATCATAAGTGTAACTCATTTTTTGACAGAGCAGGAACCATGCTGCTGAACTTGTGATGACAAATCTGTTCAAAACTAGACTCCCAGCTTAGAGGCCCGTCTCTGTTCAAAAATGCAACCCTGGACTACTGAATTATCTTCACGCACAACTAAAAAGAACCGACATAGAAAATGTGCCATTAAAGAAGTGTGAATTTGTGTTTGTGACTGATGGTTTGGAAATATTCTGTGTAGTTTACACTGTAGGTGTGAAGAAATATGTGAGATAGCTGAAAAAGAAGATGGTGTACTGAAACTAATTATCTTTTTAATACCCAAATACACTGTATCTATGGAGTGGCTTGTATGAGCTGCAGAAATATGCTTACCTCCATTGCAGTGCAGTACGTCCAATCCAGCTCTGGTGTTTCCTCAACATCCCGAGCTAAAGGAAGATATAGAGACATGTCCTCCTCAGTCTAACATAGGAGCACAACAGACTGCAACACAGGGCTTCGTCACATATTTCTAACAAACAGCACAGGACAAAAAAAAATGATGGAAACGAGTGGCTGCTTGAAACCGCTAATTAGCAGAGACACATCAAATTAGTGCCAAGACAGGAGAGAGGACTGGTTCAGGTGTTGTTGTTGTCGTGTTTGACAGCAAAGGCCTGCCTCCCTCCCCAAAATAATGTCACCTCTCAGTCACGGGCGGAGGCCTTACCGTCGGTTTCCTCTGCCTCCGCTGTGCCACCTTAAAACAGGAAACCCAAAAGGAATTCTTTTAATCTTATAACCGTTTTGTTGTCGTTTCCTCTTGGCTCCCTCGACGCCAGTTTCATTTTCGAAACAGCTAGCACTGTGGCGTCTGTCACGGCTGAGTGACGGTGACGTTAGCCAATCACAAAAGAAAGAGTTCCCTGATGTCAAGCGCAGCAGCCAATCAGACGCGGTAAGAGGCGGGCTCAGGCTAGTGACACGCCCTGCATGAGTCTCTATGAGTCAGTGTGGTTTGTCTGGTTGCATGTGTGTTTACTACCACCGCCTGGGCGTTTTTAGCAGAACTATAACACTGTTAGAGGCCCTGTCGTATTGCGAGTGTACTCTTGGTGATGCTGCTACATGTGCATTAAAACTAATAATAGTTACTGTTATAGCACAGTTTTAATTGCAGTTTTTGTCATCAGTTGTATGTTGTTTTATAAGTTTACTGGAATATGAGGCATTAGAAAACCACTTATGATCAACGAAATGGTCATACAAATGTTTATATGTGTCATCCCCAATAAATACTGTGCCCTCATATATTTGCCTGTTAAAAACTTGTGCAGAGAAGGAGTATCAATCAATACACGCAGACACACATACAGCAAAACACTATACTTTCTCTTCATTAATGTCAATTCATTGCAAGCATAAGAGTTTTGGTCGGCACACAGGAGCATGCAAACATTCAATTCAGACAATAAAGTTTCTAATAATGAATGAATAACGCAATAAAAGTTACTTGGAGTTTTTTGCTATTTTCCTTATAGTTAGTGCTAAAAAGTGCTAAAACCTGTCACCAAAATAGGTTTTAAAAAAAAGCATTATGAAACAAAAAACATGTCCCACACCTTCTGATCTGATACCTCTCAATGCTTCCTCTCAGAGTCTGGACACAATGGATTAGAGAGGTGATATATGTAAAAGTGAAAATGCACATTCCCGCTCAGATCTTGTGTGAGGCTGTTAACATTTACAGGCTAAATCTGATAAATAAATATTGTTATTGAATTTAGTCAAATAGTGAGATTCTTACTTTAAATCTGAGTCTGATTTGATATTTATATGGATTAAGATTCTGATGTTAAAAACAATAAATCAGTTCTGTGAGTTTGAGCTTTGTGTGTGTATGTTTTGATGAGCCTTGAAGAGGTTCAGGAGCTGACTGCATAGTACCAAGACGATGCTTCGCAAAGCCAGGCTCACCTTCTGTCGCTCTCTGCCGTGATGAATATTCATATATGATTGTTAAGCCTTTGGAGTGACAGCTGGGCTTTTGTTCACTGTGTCACTGCATTAGTTACACTGTTAACACCAATCACTGTGTGTGTGTGTGTGTGTGTGTGTGTGTAGGCTGCATATGCATGTGTGTGTACCTTTGTGTATTGAACTTCCTAATGACAATTTCATTAACCCAACTCCCCAGACAGAAGTGAAATAATAAGTGAGTTTCTGTTTTCATACACACACACACACACACACACACACAGACACCTGGGTAGTTGGACCACACAGAGACACAACACACACACACACACACACACACACACACACACACACATCACCCACACACACCACCCACAGTCATGTTACTTTACAACTTATCTCTCTCTTTTACTTACTCTTTTACAGTAATGCTTTCTGTCTCCTTCTCACCCCCTACCCCCCACCCCCCCATCTTCCCATGATGCAACCATTACTGACAGCGTGTCTGTTTATTTGTTTGTTTGTTTGTGTGTGGATGGGGATTTTAATAAAGGGGCAGGGGTGTCTTGAGTCAGGGGGGAGTCTGTGTAATCCAGTTATTATAGTGATCTGGGTAATTTAATCTGTCCCTATTAGGATTAGGCTTCATTCGGATTAATCCAGTAGAAAAAGTCTGTCACAACGAAGCTCACTAGCCGATAAACACCAAACAGTAACTGAGATAAAAAGGTAAAATAATGTATATATCAGAGTCGCAATGTCTGTGTTATAGCTTGATGAATCCCCACATATTGTTTGACTAATTCATTCTAATTTATTGACATTTGTACAGGATAACTAAAAGGTATGAAATTGCCAATGCTACATGTGATCTAAAAAAGATAATGATTTTTGCTCTTTCCCTGATCACAATGTATAAAACAGTAGTTTAAGTTAGAAAAAAGTATATAGAGTATTTAAGTAAAATAAAAAAAGAGGATTGAGTTTTTCTAAAATGGAGCTAAAGTTTAGAGCTCATCTCCTTTTTGCTCTACTACTCCTTATGTTATTGTAAGGTATGCTAATTCTTTACTATTACATGTCTATGTTTGTGTGTGTGTGTGTGTGTGTGTAAGCATGTCTGCTGTGCTGCAGGCTGTAGCTGGCTGATTAAATTACCTCACTGTCTGTTGGGAATTAGGGGGTTGCATTGACCGCTAATTTGGTCCAAAGACGTGCTGTCATGCTGCCATGGAACCCACGGGTGGTGCTGGGATAGCAGAGCTGGGGGGGTGTGGGGTGTGGCAGGTGGGGGTGGTGGAAAAGGAGGGGGCAGGGAAAAGGGAATCAGGATGAAGTCATCTCTTTAGAGATTCTCAACCAGGATCAAGCGCTTTCCTGTACATGCACCAGTGTAAACCCAACACACACACACAGGGTGCAACATCCCTAAAGCTCCTTTTAAAATTTAAATCACAGCTTGTCTTCGTCTCCCTGCTGATACCCCTGGGGCAATTCTCCAACAGCCCTAATTGTCCCACTTCGTGTGGGCCTCTGGAAACATACAGTAGATTACTGTTTTTATCTGTCGCTGCAGATTGAGGGATTGCTTATAAATATTTAAATATATTTTCTGTAAATTGTATTTCCCAACATGAAGGTCTAAACACTGCGTTCTCTAAACTTTCAGCAAATTGTGGTTAGGAAATATTGAGTCAGGGTGAATATTAAACCTCAATATATTCTGAGTATCAGAAAAAGTGGTCTAACTTTAGGCCACAGGATTTTGGCAAAGCTTTTATTCGGTTTGATATATTCTATGAAATGAAAAATGAGGGTCAGATTTTATTCATATTCCCCAAAGCAAAAATAGATTTGCTCTCATATCAACCAGCCTGTAAAATACCCACTCTGTGTTTAACTGAGATACATACATTACTTTGAGGTTGCTAAAACCTTCACAAATTTGTGACAGTCTTGCTAAGCACATCAGCAACACATCACACACTTTTTTAGAATGATCTCAGTTTTCTGTTGTAATCCAGTTAGCTGTGTTTAACAGGCAGGTTCCCAAGTCTATAACAATATATGTACAGAAAATAACACAGACACACACACACACACACACACATACACACACACACACACACACACAAATAATGGATCAGTTTGCTATCAATTTCCTGCCAGAGTTTGATTGAAATGACGACGAGATGCACGACTGATGTGTCTATGTGATTATTTTTGTGTGTATGTGAGTGAGTGTGTCACAGAGGAGACAGAAGGAAACATAACAAACCATAACAAAGAGATCAGTGATCTCTGCCTGTGTTTTGCCATGCAGAGGATGAGCAGGAGATCTAAAGAGCGATCTCACTGTGAGACAAAAAAACAAATCGAAATATGTTAAACTAATAGAACAAACTTGTGTGGAGGTCAATCTTTGATTCATAATTCGCTGACATGACACTGTTGGCTTAATTCATATTTCAAAATAGTGGACAGCTAGATAAAAGCAATAATACACTCCACGGTCTGCTGATAGTAATTATAACATTTCATTCAGTATCAAAAGAGACTTGGTCAGTACGTGTCCTCCAAAATGACCTTCGATAGTCCTGCTTTAGTCTCTGAAATGTGATTTCATTTTGAACCTAAAGCTACAAACTGTGTGTGCAGCATGAGTCATACGAGTCGGATGACATCATGTATACAGTATATGTCTGAGAGAGTGTGTGTGTGTGTGTGTGTGTGTGTGTTTGTGTATGTCATGGGGGGGGGATTTATGCATCAGACATGAATCGTTCAGTATATTTCTCCTCAGGGAGCGAACGGTGACACCAGACTGCATGAATTGTCCCTCAGAAGCACAGAAGCACCGCAGTACTTCAGCATCTTTGTTTTCCTTTTTTCACCTTCACTTTTAAATCCAAGAACTTGTTCGTTATCTATTAAGATTATTTACCAGTTTAACCAAAACATCAGATTGCTTCTTTGCACAGCAGTTCTCTCTCCCTGTTTGCTTTGTCTCTTTGTCCTTACTCTCTCCATCGCTGTTGCACTGTAAATTAATTTACTTTGTGCGTCCAGACATGCAAACGTCCTTCAGACTTGTTCACTAGACAGAGAGGTTAATGGTCTTTATCAAGCAGTGTAGTTTATCAATACAGGACTCAACAGATAAGGAGGGGTGGTGGGGTGTGAGGACACATGGATACTGTCTAGGCGTACAGGGAATGGACAAGATAATAGAACCAATATATAGAGAGTAGCTCCCTTTTTAAAAGAGTCATTTTGGGAAATACACTCTTGCCAAGAGTTAGATCAGAAGGCTGATGGCACTCTCTTGTCTCTGCGGCAAATAGCCAGCAGCTGGTTAGCTTAGCTTAGCACAAAGTACGTCCTGGAGGCTTGTGGTCTCCATGAGGTTTGCCAGAGAAACCAGTGGACAATCCAGGAAGTGACCGTGTCCTTCCAGGTAGACAGATTTTGTCTTCAGACAGAGTAAGGCTAGCTCTTTCCCTCTGTTTGCAGTCTTTATGCTAAGCTAAGCTCACTTACTGCTTGCGGTAGTTTAATATTTACTGTACAGCCATGAGAGCGGCATCAATGTTCTTATCTGACTCTGGGAAAGAATGTGAATAAGCAGATTTTAAAATCAAATTATTGCTTCACCTCTTCAGTCCTTCTTGTGATTTTGGCTCCATCAGCTTACAAGTGTAATTTAGATTTAGCTAACATAACTAACGATCAATGGATGGACTAGTGGACAATCGGAGAACCTCTAATAAAGGTGATAAGAAGACAAAGGAAAACACTTACTTACTTCTTACTTCTATATGTGTTGTGATTATCTGTGCGACTGATGCTGAGATATAGCTGGTGTGGTGTGTGAGTGTTTGCCCTCCGCTGGCAGAAGTTTAATATTGAGTGATTCAAAGTAAATTAAATTAGAGAAACTAAGTAACCTCTTCTGCTCAGTATTGCATTTCCTAGAGAGTGTGCGTGTGTGTTTGTTTCTGCATGTTTGTGTGTTGTTGTAAACCACATAAACCATAATTTAGACTGATGAAAACAAGGTTTAAATAAAGCCCCTGTGGTTATTGTAATAATAATCTATGTCTTGTTCTGCCAGAGGAGTGACTTTGTTGAAGTATTTCAGATTACAGAACAGATATATGGGCATTAAATGTTTGGTTATTTTAAACATATAACAAGATTACATCTTTTGATGTATTTTGATGGGGTTTATTTGTGTATTGATGATACATTTCAGAATCTTTTTTATGAATTTAACTCCAGAAATCGCATTGAATTAGACAAAACAGTGCTTTGTCTCCCACGGAAACACTGAAAAACAAAAAGAGAGCTTGTTGAGTCCAAATTTAGCCCCAGGGTCTTGTTTTGGATTGTCCCATTTTACCAGTTAACCAGCACAAAGTAAGGTTGATGATCAGTCAGGGCATTTCACACAGAGCATCTCTTCATTTCATCGACTCAGCATGTCCCCTCAGACAGCCATAAAGAGATGTGTCTGCAGCGAGAGAGTCGGGTCACAGAGGAGGGGCGACTGAAAAAGAAAGAGGTTAATAAATGAAAAGAGATTTATGGATGTTACGGTCGTAAAACTGATTGGCTGTGACATTGTGAGTGATGCCTACTGGCACATGCAACATATGACATTCACACACCTTCTAGATCCTCGTGTTAAATTACATGCATTTTGTTAACTGGATGTGAGTGTTGTTTGACGGTGTGTTTCCATAATTATGTACATGCAGATGAAGACTCAGCACCATGGATGGGTGGGCTCGGCTCTGAGCTCTTCAGTAATCTGTCTGCATTTTCACTCAGAGAACCAGAGGACCTATTGATGATCTGTCCGCAACACACACTTCTCTCTGATTTACGCACACACACACTCAGCGTAACAGTAAGAGGAGAAGGAGACATCAAGGAGAAAGAGCGAGACAGAGAGCTGTGGTCAGATGAGTAAGCAGAGTTCTGCTCTTGACTCGCAGGGAGCAAAATCTATCCCACAATTCACCGCTGAGGGTCACTCAGTCCTGGTGTTGTCATGGTAATGAGAATTTAATAGCCCAGACTTTCTAATGTCTGTATATTTCAATGCTTGTGTGCGTTCCTGTACACGAGCGCATGCTGGATGAGTTGGGTCGATGGCTTTTAGCCATGTAATCGCGGACGGCAGCGACCCCCCCCATCTGCCATTCCTCTCCAGGGATTTTTCTTTGCAAATTTATGTCTGTTGCATTTGGTCTATTGACCCGCATGCAGACCTAGACCAACAACTGTGCTGCTTAATTTTTCTGTCAATTCAAATTTTTAATCAGCAAACTGATTCATTGACTAATCATCTCAGCTCTCCTTACCACTATCTGAATCATTCTAGTGTGGTAAACTGCTCTTATTATTTAAAACCAGTGCTTAAAATATTTCTTATATTCTTATTTTTTTATCATATTCATATATTCTCTTACATTTCCTTTCAGATTTTGGTGCATTTGGTGCATCTGGAATCTTGTGTGTTCTTTATATCATAAATGGTATGTACAGTCATTGAAAATGTTCCCAAACAGGCAGAATATAAATCTCCATTTTTCTCACAAAGTGGCAAATTGTGTCAGTGACCTTCAGAACGGGGCTTCATTAAATTTTAAAAGAAACACATCTGAGACAACAATAGAAATCGTTTGAGAGTCCATTATCATTTGTAAGCACCGCTGCAGGCCGCTTATTCAGACTGACAAAGCTGTAACCTCTGTTAATCAAACAATCAGCTTCTGGTACCTGAATGCATCACTACAATATAACACTAGCAATTGTTTTTACTATGTAACTGAATTAAGTTTTCAGTGAATGTAACTGGATTGGCTCATTGTAGAAGAGACACTATTTACAGTGACTTGTGGTGTAACAGCAAAACACGGAATCATCCAATGAAGCTTTGACTTTACATACTTTACATACATTGGTGAAGCTATTAGACAACTTAATATTGCCTCTCTGTTCATGGAGTATTATCCTGGTTAATATTTATACACCACTCCTCCAGTGGAAGTCCAGTTGTTTCTGTTTCGAGTGAGTGTGATAAAGTCTCCATGGTCTCAGGTTTACCACACAAGTTCTCGCTCCCCTTACGGCGACTTCATATTTAAAGATCAGATCTCATTTCCTGATAGATTGTGTGTGTGGATATGTGTGTGTACTCCTACAACACACTTATAACAAAAAGGGGGCCCTGTTGTTGGGTCTAGCTTTTGATCTGTCTCCCGCAAGAAGATGGAGGGCACAGCTAAATAATACTTCCATGCATACAGGAGGCCCCCTCTATACCTCCAGGGCTCCAGAGGGAACAGGCTGAGCCTCACAGTGATTTACCCCAGAGAGGCCTCAGCCTGCTGGGCGTCCTGATGGCTGCACCTGGCCCCCGCAGATGAGGCTTGTGAAGAAAGAGAATAAAACCACGTATGGGCCACATCACATAAACCAGCTGTCTATCAATTGCTACCTCATTCACACAAACTGGTGTCTTTGGGGACATTGTGTGTTATCCTGCTTGATTTTGGGGTGTTTTTCCCCTGCTGGTCTGGTCCCCGTATGCATGTGTGTGCCATGAGATATCATTTTTCACCCTACAGGGGCTCTGACTAACCCTGTAACCAAGCCTCCTCCTCCTTGACAAGGAGGAAAGATCATACAGAAATACCCCCCCCCCCTTCACGCTTTCTCTCTTTGTGCGATTTTTGATACACATTAGAGTGAATACTGCTGACAGCTCCTGCCTCATGGCTAATTTAGACATCATTTCATTCAGAGACAGGGGGATTTCTTCCTCTGCGCTGTTACATATTCATATCCACTCAAGCCATCTTCTCAAAATCCATTATTTCACTCTTCAACAATAATTTCTACTGTGTAATAGGCCTCTACATGCAAAAACACACTGACGCAAAACAATAGCTGTACCACTATCTAATAAGTTGTCTTTTATAAAGTTTTAATAAGTTGTAATAAATTACTTTATTAACTGTCAATGAAAGGTTCACCACAGTTTTATACATCAGTTGGAAGCATAATCAGGAAAACTTACTGGGTCATTCGCAAAGTTGGAGCATTAATAATCACAATAAACGGTAATAAACCATCAGATCAGATTCATAATTGATTCATAATTTGTTTAATAAATGAAGCTCAGAAGTAAAACAATCAATTGCAGGAGCCTTCTTTGCAATATTAAAGAGCCAAAATACAATTTACCAATAAATAAAACAAAAGCCAGCAGAAATTATTATAATTCTATTAGTTACAGCTTTTTAAAAAGTGGTACAAAGTCACACAGCATTGCCTCTGAGACCTAAGGACTGGCTGAAGTGCTCCTTGCAAAAACTGTTCTGCTTTTTCTGAATTTGTAAATTGGAGAGAAGATCCTATAAGAGCCTAACTATCTTACTTTCCTTATTTTCCTTTTCCATAAACCCTGTTCCCTTCGCTTATTGTCAGGCATCACTGCTGTAAGAAATCCATCATGCTGGTGCTGCTGTTGGTTCATTTCAGGATCAACACCTGTAATTGGGCCAAGTGGGACAGAAAGTCTTTCATGTGTTCTGGTGGTGACTAAAGCACCTTCTCTTTCCTCCTCCATGGTGGTCTAGACAACACAAAAACTGGGTCTCTATTTCTGATAGGAGATGAGGAAATCCAGATGTTGGTCCAGCAACAAAACTTCTAAAGTACACCAGCCTGCATCCATCCCCTGTGTGTGTGTGTGTGTGTGTGTGTGCGTGTGTGTGTGTGTGTGTGTGTGTTTAGTGTTGGAGGAGGTTGTGTCTGCACCGCCCCATCGGTGTGTGCGGTGGGCAGCGTCAGGCTTATTCTGCCCCCGGACTGGTCCCTTTTCTCAACCCCACGCACTACACACTCACCGCCTCACACACATGCACTCACACATCTACGCACACACATAGCATGCATGTACACACACACACACACACACACACACACACACACACACACACACACACGCTGAAGCTCTGAAACGCGGCAGGCCTGGAAACCGGGACGCTTCAATTAGCGCTCCTCCGACGGATCCCTTGCGTGGACATTTTTAATTTTTCATCCCAGCCTCTTTGGATTTTCCTCATGTGGCTTTTTTTGCGCATAGAGCGCGGACGCTGCTGAGGCGTGTTTGAGCTGTTGAGCCGCTTCGGAGATGAAGATAAACGCTCGGTGAATGGGAAACACCAGCACAGAGGCACCGCTACCTTTCCCCGAGCTTGACAAACGCGCTCACCCTTCCGTCGGCGAGATTTACGCACCCGAGACCGGAGCCGGTGTCTGCGCTCTGCGGGGCCGGGCGCGCGTCGTCTGGGAGGAGTAGGGAGGATGGAGGCGTTTTTTACAGAGGTAAGCCATGGTGAATCTGTGTCACTGTCATCGAGATAAACATTAATGACAGGTTATTCACGATAGAGCCTCCGTTTGCACCGATGCACTTACGGTGCATGATGCTTTTACAGTGTTTCTTTTGATAAGCTGCATCCCATCGTGTTTGGTTACGGCAGGTGTCGTCTGGAGCCGTTCCTCACCGTTCCCATCAAAAGCCCCATGCAATAGGCCTGAGCCGTAGCTGCATGTCTATATCGATTATAAATACCCATTTGTTTTATTATCACTGCGGAGCATTAAAGCCTGGCTGCCGGCTTGGTGAATTAATTCACAGCAGAGCCGCAGATAAATTGGCCAAACGAGGGCTGACACGGGCTTTTGCATCCACAAGGCTGACTCTCGGATTAAAGCAATCTGTTAACGGAGGGTAGACCGCTTTGGCCTGCAGCACCAACCCTCTCACACCATGCTGCTGTTGAGAGACCCCCTTTCTGTGCTTTTTAGCGCACTGTGACGGGATGGAGCAGGGACCCATGGGTGGGTACGGGTCTGTACTCTGCTGCGGGAATTGAGGAGATGGTGAAGGAGGAGGAGGAGGAGGAGGAGGAGGGTGGCTATCTGGAAAGTGGAAGGAGGAGGATGGGGGATGTTTGTGTGTGCGTTGATGCAATAGGTGACACAGGAGGGAGACACATGGTTAACAACTGGTATCTAATTGGACAAATCAGTGGTTATTAATCAGAGGTTATTAATTCAGCCTCACTCTTCCATTGCCTGCTGGGGAAAAAACCCTCATCCTATGCTTTCACCTGCAGTTTTCTGGGATTTATCTGACAGACCATTCTCTCACTTGTAAAACCAACCTTGACGGTGTTTCCCACTCAGATCCAGAGTGACGTCTTAGCTATCCCTTCAATTTACCTCTCATACTTCTGTATTTCCAAGCCTTCATCGTCTTCATTGTGGACTGTCACCCCTCCTATCTCTTCCCCCTCCCATCATTTCATTTGTGTTTTGGTCCACACTCACACACCATTCAGTCGCATATGCACGCATCCACATCCACACAATCTCATGAAACGTCGTCTTGTCCGCTGACTGATGCCAATATCCGCCCTCTCCAAGCTACTTATCCTCCCCCCTCTTAAGTTAATCTGATATGGGTTTAAATGCCTCTCACATTGGCAGTGATGTCATGCCATTCATTAGTGTGTGTGTGTGTGGGGGGGGGTTGGTGGTGGTATATGTGTGGGCACCAGGACCATGGTGAGCTTTGGTGTCCAAGTGAATAGAGAGGTGTGAGGCATTGAATCCTGTCAGTAATGTGTCAGTAAGATAAATAATAGTAAAGGGTAAATAACTGTCCAACACAATCATCACAACTGTTCGGATGATCATACAGCAACAGCTAAATGTATCAACCATCTCTCTTGCTCCATTTTCCATCAGTCTGTCTGTAATATATTGATCATAGCATTGATTAACAGACCACCACAACCCTGCAGCCCCACAGACACAAACTCTGAAAGCCTGTGTGAGACCTGAATATGGAGTGACTTATTGAGTTATGATGTTCAGGCCTGCAGTCCTGCATAAGCTGCATATCTGATACCCAGAAACATGACTTCATGCAGTGGGGCGCTGAGTAATCAGTCCTCTTGGGAGGTGTCTGTTAAACATCTACGTTTTATTCCTCCGCTATCTTCATCGCTCCATCCCCCAATCTTATATCCCTGCGTACCTCCACTTGTCTCTCTCTAACCAGTCTACTCTATCCCTTAAACCAGAGAGAGTGAACAGCTGACCCCTCTCTCTGGCTTTCTCTCAACCCAGGCAGAAAACATGATAGCTGGCCGACCAGCCAAGCATGAAATGTCAGGTGGCAGTAGGCTTCAGTAATCCCCTCATATTCAAAGTGGATTGGGTCGTAGTGGAATATGCCTATGGTAGTAATTACATTATGTGCTCTAAATAGCCTACAAACAAAAATCTATATTTTACAAATTACGGTAACTGAAATTATGCGAAAGTTAGATGATACTACTGTAGAATCACCGTGGAAATTAAATGAAACCTAAAGGGACATTAAAATACTGCAGTAAATTTATATATGTTTGTGATTTTGGGCAAAGCTACCAGCATTTCAACAGTTCAAGCCTTAAAACTTAAAGGTATGTCTTAACTAACTATACTAACTTAAACTTGTGACTTGTGACTATACCATCACAAGCTAGTCTGATAACATTCCAGAAGAGCGGCACAATTAAATACTTTTATCCCCATTCAAGTTAGCAGAGGGCTTAGCGGAAGGTAGCTGTCTTGGCAGGCTGGAGACACTAGAACGCGTTCTATATGTGCCAAAAACATGATACCTGGTACCCAGCGACTCTTTTGGCTTCATGCAACACTGAGCAACTTTCATAGTTCTCTTTATACATCCATGGTTTATGGTCTCAATTGCTAGTTTCAAATTCTTTGAATACAGCATGATGTTCACTTTGTAAATTATGATCCCATTTGGAGTAAGATAAAGGAGGGTATGCTGTAGCAGCCTACTACATCATGACTAACCAATTAGAGGCAGGTCATGCCTCAGCCTAACCAATCAGAGGCTGCAGAGAAAAACCTCACAGCATCACTTTTGGCTCCAAAATCAGGATACCGACGGCCATTAAACCAAGATGGAGATTTCAAAACAGTAGTCCACAAACCAATGGAAAATGTCACGGTGGCAATGTCCACGTCTAATTTACAGTCTACGGTTTTGTGTAACCCAGAAGAATTTGAGAGCAGTGAGCTCTGAGTGAAGGTGACACGGAGGAACTTCATTTGCATTTGCATACTCCTTTAAAGTGCTTAGATAAAATATGAATTTGAATATCACACTTTCATGGCAACTGTTGTATTGATTGTGGCATCGGAATTCATTGTTCACTTGGTGGCCTACCAAGACACAAGACTACACAGGCACATAAAACATGTAGCAGAGATTCCTTTATATTCCTGCTTACTTTTCATTTTCTTATTTCCTCATACTGAAAGGAGGACTTCTTTTGAATCTGAAATGCATTTACCAGAACAGAGGCCTCTTTAATACTGGAAACTGATAACCTCCCTGACTCTGTCTTCAGATGATAACAGTACAGTTTAAAGTTTGTCTCATTACCACAAGAGTTGTGCATGCAGGTGCCCTGTGCTCTCAACACCTGAATTTCTATTGGTGTGTGTCTGAGTAAGATGGATGACATTTGGTCTCAGGGGTGACATTTTGTGTTAGTCTTTGGTGTGTGTGTGTGATAGGTCTCGACTGGATTGCAGGTGCACAGCCGACACGAACCGATAACCGGGAGACAGACACGTGTGAATGTGGAAAGAACAGCTTTGACACATTATCTCAAGCCTGCTGTCATTGTTGCTGTATTAGATCTGCCTCTTTATAGCCTCACTTTCTGTCCTGTCTTCTCCCTCTCTCAACCTTCCTCTTCTTTGCTCCTCCTCAGCCTGAGCAGGCTGTAAATAATCATTTACTGCTCTTGCAATTTGTAGAGTGGCCACTACATACCCTGCTGAGAATATTTACTGAGCAATGAAAGCTTTCTCACATTGAGGTTGATTGTTCATGCAAAGACCATGCTCTGCAGTAAAATATTAATCACATGGATGCGTTCTGTACAGCCGCTTGCATATAAGCTGTGAAACATTAATGGAAACAAACAAACAAACCTCAAAACAGCCTCCGTGTTTGAATTTCAACAATGGATTTCATGTGTGTGATGCATTTAGACATAAAAAGCATATGGGTAAATTTAGCAGCTCCTGTATATATTGTGGTCCAAACTATAGAGGATTTTCTATGAAGTGCATACTGCAGGAAGCCGGTTCATTGGAGGAAAGGATGCAGTCACTGGAGATGTGTGACCTATATTCAGCAGCTCCAAACGCATTTGTTCTGCTCAGGAGCTGCATCAGCTTTACTTCTCTCTCTCTGTCTCTCCCTCTCCTCTTTCCCCTTCCCTCTGATGTTCTATCTCTCCCTGCGGCCACTCTCTTGGTTCTTCTCCTTCTCAGTCAACCAACCACTTTTGGTGCTGCTCTGTCTCTATCCCTCCTCCTTCTGGCATCTTTCCAGCTCTGTCTTTCCCCTCCTCCCCCTTTTTCCTCTGTCTTACTCTCCTGCTTGTTCTGCATGTGTAGGTGTGAGACTTTACTGCTCCACTTCAGACAAACAGCATTAATGCTATTTTACAGTGTATGAATGTAACAACATCTCCCAGAATCCTACTCCTACTCTTCCTCCTTCTCTTAAAAAGGGCTGTAATGGAACTTTGCATAATAACCAAAAATGCCATAAAAATCATGATTTAGTTACTAATCACAATTAACTTGATATCAATATATGTAACAATAAGTATTCATTTTTTTGTATATTGTGTGATATTTAATGTCCTTTACTGACTCACATTAGATTTGTTTTTTCCTGAGTTAAAGTAGAGCCACTGTTTCATTGGTTATATTTAAGGCTGTAACTATTTGTTTTTAGATTAATCAGTTTATCATTTGGGCTATGAAATATTAGAAAATTGTAAAAACTGGTGAGCACAATTCCCTCAAGCCCATGAGAAGACAGACCACCACTGCCACCGCCAGCTCCACGGCTCCACGGCTCCACGGCTCCACGGCCAGGTCTCATTAGTTCTGCATTCAACGGCTGAATAACAGCAAATAAACAACTGTGAAATACCACAGTCATATAAACAAACAAAATATCTGTCACAAAAGTACCATATCAATCAATCAATCAATCAATATACTTTATTAATCCCCGAGGGGAAATTCCATTTACAGTGGGGGGGAAAGTGGGGAGGAATATGCTCATAGTTAGTGCTTATGTGTACTTCAGCTCAGTGTATGAGCTTTGTATTACTGGGTCAGCTCACTGAATGACTGTCTGTAGGTCAGTGGGTATGAGCTTTGGCTCAAATTTTGGCAGCACTTTCTCTGACATTCTTGTGCAACTCGCTTGCTAATTTTAGCATTAAGTCTGTGGAAGACTCTCTTGTGGAAGACTATGGCCAAGCTCTATGAGTGCAGGAAAGCAGACATGCAGGTAGTGTAGGTCGGCTGTCCAATCATTTGATTTGGTCTGAATTAAATGAGTGGATGGGCTTATTACAGGCCTTTGACAGACACCAGATTTTTTCCTTTTTTTTGGGCAAACCGTTTGATTTATCGACAACAGTCAGTCTTTAAGAGAATTTCAACAAATATAAATATAACAAGTATGCCTCTGAAATAAGGTACCTACTCTGCTTTTAAAGGATTAATTCATTATTATTGTTATATCACAATAGTTGTTGGTTAAATTTCTTAATTAATAGATAGTTTCAGCTCCAAGTTATTTATTGAAAATTGCATTATGAGTAAACTTTGATCGGTAAGAAATTCATAACGTCATAGATTTGCACCACGCTAGAAAATTGATGGTTTCTTGTTTACACTGCAGTCAACTACATTTTATGCACGCTATATAGCTCAAAATCAGTAAGTAAAAAAGTAAGTAAAAAAACCTCCACAATAAATCAATACATACAAATGAAATTGAATAGAATGGTCCAGTCCATCATATCCCACAATCCTCTCCACCTGAACACCATCTCCCAGCATCCACCAATGCTTAGAGGCGAGAGGCTGTTTCCATGGCGCCCTGTTTCCACACTGTTGCTGTGGAGTCTTGTTGCCAGGGTGCTTGTGTGTGTGGGGGGGTGTATGTGACTGTAGTTTAATCCAAGATGAGAGAGAATGTGATAATTAGCAGACTGCTCAAAACTAGCCTCTCAAAGAGGATTTGCACTGTACGAACACACACTCGCGGGCACACACAAAATAACATTAACAGCTGCTTCTATCTGCTGCCTTTATCCCTGTTTGTAATTTAGCAGTATGCTCTGATCTAGTTCCCTTTGCATAAATAATTCATGTGTTTGTTTTGGAATTCAGGACAAGTTAAAAGGTTATCTGTCTAAAGCTTCAGATTTTACAGAATTACAGTAAAGCAGCCCAAACAGGGGCCATGATGCACTTAAAACTTGTAGCAAATCTGTACAGTAGCTGTGTGTGTGTGAGATTTGACCTGATGTGTTCTCTGTATGTTTGTGTGTGTGGGTGTGTGCGTGCTACATTTGTTAAACGTTCTCACATGGATAGAAAGAAGAGAACATTTTGGCTGTTTTACAAGGCTTTTCAACAGAGCCATGTGTGATTTAGTTTGTAATCATGAGGGTCAAAATAAAGACATTCATGTACACAGCTATGGCTGTTATTTTCATTACCTGTTAAACTGATTATTTTCTGCTTTAATCTGACATTTTCAAGACAAATTGTTTAAATTGACATCTTTTTGTCCGTCCAACACTCCGAAATCCAAAGATATTCAGTTATATTTACCTTGCATGTCTGGGTGCCTGATCTTGTTTGAACAGTGTTTTCCTGTAACTGTAGATGCAGCATGATTTTTTTGGACAATAAAGTATTTTAGCAATCTAAAACGTCACATGACAAGCTTTGGTTTTGTTGCATCAGAATCCAAAATCAATACTTTGCAATGAAGTTGGCGTCGTTCCTCTGCCACATAGCGCTCCCTACACAAACCTGAGGGGAGAAATCAAAACATTTCTTTTCCTTTCCTTTCTTTCTTATCCAGAAATGGGATGTATTCTGTGTGTTGGATTTAAACGCTGATGTCGTCCCATGCAAACATTTTATCATTCTGGGCAGAAAGCAAATCACAAAAATACCATTTAAGATGCAACTTGCTGCTAGATAGTAGCTGGAGGGAAAATAACTTTTTGACTTTTTCCCTAAGGTGTGTGTAGGGAACACTATGTGAACGAAGCATAAGAGTAATGTGCAGAGTGCTGAGGTTTCAAATGAGCCCACAATGAAGTTTGGCAGTCTTACAGTGAGATGGTTCAGGAAGAAATCCAGTGTAGAGCAAGCAGAGGTCAACCCGTTTCTTGGGGTACTTTAAGAAACAGGTGCATCTTGCTTTTTGTAACAAGAAAAGCTCTATCACAATTACTATTGTTGCCACTGTCTTCACAAAAAGAGACAAGATCATTCCCCAAAATCAGAGTTAGCCAACCAAGACCTTTTAATGAAAATATATTTGTATGTTTGAGTATACAATTATGTTATTTAAACTTAATTGTTTCAAACAGCATATTGTCCAGAGAGAGAAATATAATGTAATGTTAGATGTTTGATTTGTGACCATGTGAATGCTATTGTTGCCCCCAGATGCTTTTTTAATACCTGCAGAGTTGAATTTCAACTGTAATCTCTTTCACTGACAGATGTGACTCATATAGGACAGGTGACACCACACACACACACACACACACACACACACACACACTGTCGCACATAAACACATGCTTTTGTTCTCCTTCCAGCCGCCATAATCTGCTGAAAGCCTCGCTGTCCTGATTGTATTATCACCTTTAATGGAATATTACTGACACAGTTTAGGTCCCTGACACTGGGCCAGGCTGCAGTAGAGGGGATGGATCAGAGAGGTTTATCACAGTAATGTCAGAATAAAATGGCAAAAGCAGTTAGTCACCTTTAACACGCAGCACACAGACACAAATTCACCAGCCTCCATGAAAGCGAATGATTCGAACAGGAACACTAGATACCCTGACCTCCACAGTACACATCCAGCTTCACTGTAAAAAAAGAATTAGAAAAAAACAACTTGAGTAAAAAAGCATGGCAGAAAATATTAGAGATAAGGAGACACAAGATTAGAATATTGATATTGCGATCATTTTGATGTAGCTTTTAACATCCTTGTGAGCTGTTTTGTAGGATCGTCTGCTTCTTCTTCACTGTTCGCTCTTGTTCATGTTTGGTCTAAAACCACCTTAACGCTTCCCTCAAATGTCATGTCAAATGTCAAACATCTTCCATGTGACTGACAGTGAAAGATGGATGTTCCTTTTTAAAAAATATGAGTTTATTTATTTTTTTTAATCATAATGAACGAGAAGAAGTCTGATCAACCGTAATGTGATAGAAATGTATTTTGAATTCTAAAAACATCAATAAACATTACAGAACAACATACCACTTCGATGTATCACTGATCCTGTGCACATCAGGCTGTAACATCAGGAACCAGCCCTCCATCCAGGACTGACAAGAACCATATTGGCTCAAGGGCCCCCACCCCCTCGCATGATTAACTCACATAAGCACTTACAACCACGCCCACATCCCCTCTCTTATGGGACATCCATCATTATAGGGAGAGCAGAAGCTGTGTAGGTGGAGAATTCAGGTCGTTACTAACAAACTTGGTGGATCTCTTCTTCACAGTGTTAAAAACTTTGCCTGCTTTTTTGAAAATAGGAGAAAATAGAGCAGCAATGTGAGAAATCTGACTGATATGATATTATCATGCTGAATTATTGATAGCTGGTTGTCCTTTGTGAGTCTTGAAGGTGTCTCAAGTGCAGTTTTAACATCATGGTCTGAGTAACTGTAGTCACTGAAGGAAAGCAGTTAGACAAAGAGAGACAGACATGTTCAAAGTCATCTCTAAATGCACCCCTGACCTTTAGTCTCCAGAGATCCTACTGTGTCTTCCCACATCCACGCTGGTCTTTAGTTTTCTTCCATTAGCTGCTGACTGGTCAGCTGTTTCTGTCATCATTTATTCACGTCTCCCTCGTTTCTGTCACTCTGCGTCTTCCTCAGCCACCTCTACTTTTAACCTTCGCCCCCATTTTCTAGTTTTTTGTGCATGACCTACTATCATCACCATTGTCCCTCTTCACTCCTGTTTCTCAGTCGTGTCTGTCTCCTCCGCTCTGTTCTCCTGTCAGTCGACGACAGCCAGGTGGTCGGATGTGTTTCTGTTCCTGTGACTCATTCCTTTTTTTCTCTTTCTGTCTGTGTCATTCGTTCATGTTGCCTTTTATTATTTTCTTCTTTTCGTTTTAGCCAGCTAGCCATGTGGCTCAAGGGATGGCAACGTCCATCAGTCCACTGCTTTGGTTCACTCTGAAAAGTCTCAACAAATGAGTTGATGCATTAATGTGGAATTATGTGCAGACGTTTGTGGTCTCCAGAGGCTTTGGCCATAGTGATGTGCCACAAATGATGGCAAGGTGTCTCACCTGCCAGTGTGAGCAAATATTTTGCTCTCTCTTGATTATCAACTTTTGACTCAGACAGCCCAAAATCACAGTGTAAAGGCTTCTTTAACTTACTGTGTCCTTCATGTGTTTTCCTTTACGTTATTTTCTGTTTTGTTTTATTATATTTCCATTTGTTATATTTGAGGAAGAATTAAACGCTACATTAGATTCAGACTCAGAGTGACATGTGTGAGCATCTGTATGTGCTGTTTATGTTGTTGTCTTTTATGTAACCAGATGCTCAGTTGACATAAATTGTATATTTGAGTCGGTGGTCTGTGTTTGTCGGGGTGCGAGCGTCCCTCTGAGGGATGGGTCCTTCATCAGAAACTCCAGGGTCTCCAGGGTGATGCCTCCACCAAATGGCATGGGCGTCCATGTGATCACCCGAGCAGAAACAAGGCTTCTATCAGACACACACACACACACACACACACACACGTTCAGGCTGTTCAAGCGACTGGGCCAAATGCTCTGGGGATGCTCTCTTTTGTATGTTCAGTAATGAAAGATTATTAGATGGTCAGGATTCTCGTAATAGTTCTCCCATTTTTTTCCTTGGTGTATAATCAATGTTAATGTTTATGCAGTGTGAAAATCAAATTACTGAGATAGGAATTGCCCTAAATAGTCTTTAACACCGAACATCCCCTTACCTTTGTTGCTTTGTACAAGTATGCTTTAGTCGTGTGGTGAATCAGCTTCAAGTTCAGTCTGTCTGTGTTGGGACAAGATTCGAGAGCCAAATGGTATTTCATTCATAATCTATGTTGTCAGAAAATCAAACAGACAAGAGGAACAATAAGCAAACACAATGGGAATTTGGTTATTTATCGAATTTGCCGTTTGGCAATCCTTCAAAGAGGACTACATCTCACAAGCTCAGCTGTCAACAGAAGATTTTCGTTTAATAAGGATCCACTAAGAATGATTATTAGGTTAGGCCTATATGAGGCAACTGTGTGGCCTGTTTCTTGTCTCAAATGTAGCCAGGCATGAATGCATTCAACGTTTTGAAGAACAGCTGTCGATTTGAACAAATATTGCATTCGTCCAATCAGGTGCAGAATAGAATCATGTCAAATGTAGGAAAAAAGCTATTAATCATCTAATGCATAGGTTGCTTAAAATTAAACTACTGTTACAGAAGAACCAATTATTTCCCTTAACTTGTATAAATAAATCAAACAGCCTTCCTTGTGCAGTGTGTTTTAGTGCTCTGTCATCTCCTGTTGGTCAGAGGGAGTGGTGTGAGGTCAGGGGTCATGTTTGAGAGTAAAGTGACAATTGATGTTGGCTGAGGTTAAATGGAGCTTGACGAAAACATGATGGACGAAGCTGGAGGCCCGAGTTTGACTGCGGTTTGGTTTGAATGTCATAAAGCGGGGTGGTGATTAACAAAGGTGAGAGATGTGTGAAAGCATGTGCGTGCCAAACCTGTGTTTTTCACTATACATGCAGTTTTTGGCACACAGAAAGCACTGGAGTTTATTGTCATGCATGGCCATTCCTGTCTGTCTGGACCAGTAATAGACAAGGGGGAGGGGAGGAGGACACAAAGAGGAGGAGGAGGAGGCGGAGGAGTACAAGGGTGTTGTTGGGTATAGGTTGTAATGCTGGCAGGTCATTTATAACTCTCCCTTTGCAGCATTTACCCCAGAGATAGCACATGGCTCAGGCAAAGCACATCGATCTGGGACTGGAGACCAATTTACTTAAAGAGGAGACAGACAGAGAGCGACAGAGAAAGCAAGAACATGCATTACCAGACCGGACCAGTATTAGAGGATTAAGTGGGTCATTTTATCAGTTAAAACAGGATCTAGTGAGGTACTGTTGACCTGTAAGCATAGAGCCTCAGGCTGGGGGGGTCATCAGGTCAAGTCACGGCACCGCCACCATTACAATGGCTCTGTGTGCTGGAATCTGACAGGCGGACGAGCTGGAGTTAGGGATGAGACAGGTGGAGTGACTGCAGGGAGAGAGAGGATCTAGAGGAGCGATGAGGGGGGCTATATATAGAGAGAGTTGCTGAGGAGAGAACAACAGAGAGAGAGAGAGAGAGAGAGCGAGAGAGAGAGCGGTGGAGGCTCCTGAATTTTTCAGTTGTCAGAGTGATTCTAGATGTACGAGTCTTGTTCGCAGAAAGATTGGACTGAATTGGCATTAGATGTAACATGCAGTGAATTTAGACTTTTTTCGGCAATGATGAAAGTCCAGGTGAAGCTCAGTGATCTGTTGATGTGTTACAGAGTCTTCAGGCTCTGTGAGGCAACATTCTATATATGTCTTCCAGCTTTTTGTAAAACACAAGCAACACCATAATGTGTTAGTTTGTACAAAACAAAACATTTCAGAGAGAAACATCAGAAAAGCTTTCAACTTTTTAAAACTGTTTATTCTGGTTCACATGATTATACAACTTGAATAACCATCTTTGTTTTGAAAAAAGAGATGCAACTTGGTAAACAGGTCAACATTTCTTCATGGAGTTACGGACAATGCATGCTACAGTTAATGTGATACTCAGAAGAACAGCCATGTGCATTTTCTGTTTTATTTCTGCCATTGCCACTGATGCAAAGGTTGAACTACAAAGAAAGCTTAAACTCTGTGTCCAGAAACACCAAACCAGACATTGTTCCCCTAAGCCTTACCTTGAGCTACTCACAGTGTGTATATATAGTTACTGTATGTGTGTGTGACTGATTTCTGCCTGGTTAACTCCATAGCCTGGAGCTGACTGGTTTTCTAAGATCATCAGTGTGTGTGTGTGTGTGTGTGTGTGTGTGTGTGTGTGTGTGTGTGTGTGTGTGTGTGTGTGTGTCAGACTGATATGCAAGTGCAAGAAAAGGACCAAAAAGAGAGAGAAGGAGAGGAAAATGGAAGAGATAAAAGTTGTCAGGGAATGCTTTTGGGGTGAGAGACCATCTGTTGCTAAAACAATTCATTCCCTCCCCTCCTCTGCTGCTTGGTTCATTCAGATGCACACATCTGGTGTCCCACTGAGTCTTTTCAGCACTCAAACTTTTCCTCAAGCTTTAGACTTAAGTAATTATGTCTGGAAACATTGTTCCTATAAGATCGTCTAAATATTAATACTTTGCCTCAATCCATTAACAGCAGAAAATATAACAGAGAATGTAAATGGAATAAAGTTTTAATTCTGCTTGGCCTTAACGGCCTGTTTGGACTGTAAGATGACAGCAAATTAGTGAAACGTGCCCATCACACTTTCCTATAAGCCAAAATGGCATCTTTAAATGTCCAACTCCCCAAAACCTCAAAGTATTAAATTTACTGTAAAACAGTGAAAAACAGCAAATCATACAATGTAGAGGCTGAAATCTGTGATCTATTGAACATCTATTTAACTATTATATTTGTTTTGACTTGAACATGATCTCATTGTGATTTCATTTACAGCAGCTCATACTACTGTGAATTTACAAGACAGTAACTTGTACAAGTTTAGGGAGGGCATGTGGTCTGTTTCCTGTCTTTACAGTAGCCCTGTTGACTCCTCTTCTTCGTCTTCCACACTTCTTTCCTTCTCTATCCCCTCCTCTCACTGTTGCGCTGTGCCTCTTTTTAAGGGTTGGAGGTCAGAGGTCGGCGACTGTATGAAAGAGGGCTTTGTCTGTGTGGAAAGGTCTAGGAAGAGCACACTTCCTCTGACCCAGAGTCAACCACACACACACACACACACACACACACACACACACACACACACACACACAAACAGATGTCAGGCGTTGTTGCTTCACCTTAGTGGAAAGTCCAGATGTTATAGTCTTTTTCTCTCATTTAACACATCTGTCACGTCTCATCATACATACAGACTGTGTTGTATGTTGTAGAAACTAACCAAAGTCAAGAGTCTGGTTATGTTTGATCGGAACTATTCATGTGAAAGGGGGCAGAAATTGTTGTGCCGAGAATGACAGAAGAGGACGAGAGAATGAAAAGTTCAAACCCGGCTTACTTTCTTACCTCCATGCTGCTGTCCAGTCACAGTGTGAAATGGGTGGGAATGTTCGATTGTCACTTACCCCATAGAGTTTTATTCCGCTTGTTGTCTATAATCAGCTGGCTACCAAGATGATATTATCCTGTAGAATCATCATGATATTTTAGCGGCAAAGTTATCAGTTTACATAACAAACATCACAAGGAGACATTCTGTAATTTAAACTCTGTCAAGACATCCAAGTTGTGTGTGCTTGGCTGCTGTCCACAGATCCTGTTGGCTGTTGTGTTGTGCATCAGCAGTTCACTGTGGCACCCTTGACTTGAGCGCTGTACAGTCAGCTGTGAAGAACTGACTACTAGATCTGCCAAAACGACTCCCTGTGTACTCCAAACACATGTACCTTTCTAGATAAGAGCACGCTGAGCTGCAGAGCACCACTCTGGTCACCAGGAGGTTCATTACTTTATGTAACCAGTGCTGTTTTTTTTTTTTGTACTGGTTGCATGGGTTAACTGCAGTCTTTGTATGTGTCTGTGATCCAGGGTGCCCGTGTTTGGGTCAGGGAGAAGGAGCAGCTGGTTCCTGCCACGGTCAACTCCTGCGGAGATGGAACTCTTGTTCTCACAACCGACTATGGAGAGGTAAGACATGACACACACACCCCCACAGAAATATACCCACACTCATGTCTGTCTTGCCTGAACATGTTTGCCTGTAGCACATTTTCAAGTATTATCAAGCCAGTAAAGGCCTCTTTGGGACCCTCCATTTACTACAAAGTATTACTGTAAGTAGACAGCTGACAATGTTGAACAAGACATCACACTGTAAACCAAACCCTGCAGGTACAACTAAATTGTCTTAAGACCAAAGAGAGGATGAAAATATGATTTGCTGTTACTGAGTAGATTATTTAGGCCCATTCATTGGAGAAGTGGTATGATCATGAGAAAAAAGGTATTGTTCACCCCTCCCTCCTGTTACAGTACAGTCTAATGCACCACACTCGCCTTCTATAACCCCCTATGAGTGTCATGTTTTACCTACATTGTTCTATGACCTACATCACCTACACTGTAATGCCTTTGTTCGTCATCTGCGATGTGAAAACAGATGTCCACACAGCCAGAGAAAATGTGTGTCCTGGTGTTATACAGTCCGTGTCCCGCCAGGCTGCTGACAGCCTAAGAGTCAGTCACGCTGAACAATACACAAGTTTGTACTAACGTCTGGTTTCAGACTCTGTTTGTAAAAGTTTACAGCTGTAGCTGCTCTGGTTTGTGCCTCGGAGAAGCCACCAGTGTCTCAGTTCCACATGTTTTTCATTAAAGCTGCGATGATCAGGATGATCAATTTTTTATGTGAAGGGGAATGTTTATTTAGCAAGCTGCATAAACAGAAGAACATTGCAAACACTGTAAGGACTGAAAACACATTAAATTAGTAAAAAATCAGGCAGGAGAAGTACACAGTGTCAGCATTAATTACTGCTGAGCGAAAGCTGCAGTAGTTGCTTGCAATGTCATTTTGGCTGTGCATTAGTCTTCAGATAAAGGTCAGAGTAAAGGTGAAGCAGCTGTGCAGGTTCATCCTCTCCTGTGTGGATCAATAGAAACTCCTGGTCATGATGCTCCACTTTCCTGCCCCATTTCCTTCCTCCTAATACATATGCAAAATTCATCTCTGACACACATTCAGCCTCCAGAGGAGAACTAGAATAGATGGAGAGTATTATGGGAGCACAAATGCACATGCTCGTTTCAGCACGTCAGATGTCAGGACAGCGTTGCCACAGCCCAACCCTGTAACACCACACCCCTGCCAAAATAATGGAATTGAATGTTTAAATCTCATTATGAGTATGCGTGCGCTCATCTAATCTGTATCAGAGCAAGGACATGCACACGTTGCTCTTTGGATTTAACGTTTTTTTTGATGGCTGATGTGTTTGGCATACACACAAACACACACATGCGCTCCAGTTGGCAGCATTTAGATGGAGCTAATAATAGCCTTGGTGCTTTAGCCTGAATTCAAGAGTCTCAATCCTCCCTTTATACCCCCAAAGAGCATCCATGTCTATGCTCTCTTTCTCAGATGCACAATGAATTCATGTCTGGCCTTTAAGACACAAAATGGCCAAATGCTGCTCTAAAAGCATTTCATGTAGCTGCTTCACTGGGACAGACAGGCATTTCCCAAAATAGAGGATTGGTTACAGGAGCAGGCATTCTCTTTGCTCTGGATTATGAATGTCCTTAACCTCCCCAACCCCCATCCAGCTCTCCCTCCGTCCCTGCTTCTGCCCTCCCTCTCTGGTAGCTGTTGGTGTTTAAATGTTAGCTCTGCAGGAGGTGGTGAATATTTGATAGAAAATCAGCAGGATGGGGGGCTTTACCCTGCTGCAACAGAATCTGACCCATGCAAACAGTCCCAGGGTCCCATCGCTCCCTGTTGCTCTGCCACCGGCTCTCCTGTTCTTGGTCATAAATACATTTTTGGTTTGAATGTCCTTTGAGCCATGTGAGTCCCAGAAGCATTTTAATAGCCTAAAAAATAAAACATCTCAGGGAATAACGCAAAAAGTTAAGCCATGGTGGCTGGTAGAACTGAAAGCATGCAAGATTCTACAGCGTATTTTTTATTTTACCTTTCATTTCTCATACTCTCTTTCCCGCGGCCGTGTCACTCCGATTCTGTAATCGTCAGACCCTGACCCACTTCACTACATTACCAATTCTGGGTTACAAATGCTGTGGCTGCAGACGTGCAAGCCTTTATGTCAAATCAGCACAACTCACAACTACCAGGGGTATGTGCAAGCCTTTACATCATTCATCGTCATTTTTACTCTGCTTTCTCACCAGTGAGTTTGCGTGAAACAGGTAACACTTTTGCTTACAGCTCACCTGTGCCACATCAAGTAGGTACGAAACTATTAAAGCAAGTTTATTTTGGACATTTGGAGCAGCAGGCTGATTGATTCCTTGTGTTGTACATTTGAATTCTTCTATTCTGTCCTCTCATGTCAGTCATTTGTGACTAATCCTTTTTTCAACATGTTACCACAGTCATGGTACACTGTAGAGGACAGTGAACATCTACAGTCATCCAATTCATTTGCATGATACACAATCACCCAAATGTAAGCTGCTCTTCACTATTATGTGAAGATGTCAGGACCTTCCCTAAAGGCAAAGTGCCAAGCAAAGAGAACTGCAAAATGTCAGCCTTTGCCATCGTCATTTCAGCAAGATTAGATGTGTGTTGCTTATTTGATGAGATAAAAAAAAATGTCAAGCCTCGTGTCTACTCACCTTGCAAACCAAGTGTTTATGGGTATTTCTGTATATTTATGACATAGATAACCATAGACAAGGGTTGGAAGGCAAATTTACCATTAATACAAGAGCTAAAACCAATCCCACTGGATTTTGTAAAACCTCCTCCATGATGCGAGGTTTTACCTTTCCCTTTTAAGTCTGTATAGCTTTACGCATAGAAAATACTATTAGATTAGATAAGATTAGATGAAACTTTAATGATTCTGTGGTGAAACTGGGTCAGCAAAGAAGTGGATGTAGATAAATATAGACCAAATACATGGTATTAAGATAATATAAAGAATGAACATACCAATGGTAAAAACTAAAGGTAGACCATTGTAGTCATGATAAAACAAGCTCTGACTTGGCTCCTGGCTTGATTACCACAACTGTATTTTATTCATGTTAAAATAGGACTGTGGCCTATAGATGAAGGCAGAGCTGAAAATAAATTTTCAGGAAGATCAAAGTCTATATTTCCAATCGCCTATTTATAACCGGTCATGTTTAGGCAAGTATGCCTGACAGAGATCTTCCTGGTCTGGTTGCCATGGATACTGTCACAGAGTTAACGTCACGCTCCTCCTTAAATATACTGGAATTGTGTTGTCCTAATGTATGTCTCTAATTGGGATATTTACATCCACACAGGAAAGCATTGCACATGGGAAAGTACATACATACAGACAGAAGGCTACAGAGGAGTAAAACACACACACACACACACACACACACACACACACACACATGCACCTGTATCCCGACACTTAAACAGTACACATATACACACACACACACACACAATACAGGTTATGCTAGCGACGAGTTATAGACAATGTGTGTTATGTGACCTGGATTTCAGTAGCTAGCGTGAAAGCCGCAGTGGGATCTCACACGAGCACAGAACATGCTGCAGGGATGCCTTACTCCTCGTGCACACACACAAAAAGACGCGCACACAGAGGCAGAAAAATAGACACACACTATCAAATGTGCCGAACGAAAAGTGCAGAAATTACTTGTTTTGGATGATTTGGCACAGAAACAAGCTGATGTTGCTGTGTGATCTCCTGACCCACATTCCTCTTCAGCCATTTACATTTCTAACCCTCAGAGAACCCCACAGTTACTTACTCACTTAGTATCACATAATGATATTAACTTAGTGCTGTCAAACTGGCACACAAAAACACTGGTTCGCAAAAACACATACATACATCTCCTTATCTGTCGCTTGCGTTCTGTCTCTCTCTCACCTTCCCTGTCTCTGTGCAGTGTCCCTTATCTGTGGGAAATGACGCAGAGTGGGATGAGTGTGGGTTGCCAAATCCTAAAGGATGATGACATATGAAAGGTTGTACACTCCAGTGCTAAATGGGTGCTGTGGGGCAGAGAAGGCATAAACAAAGTTAAAACTTGTTATTAACCTCCTTTTCTCAATCCAATTTACAGAGATTGTCAACACAAGGGGTAGGTTACACTTTTAGAGGTGTACAACACAGCTGTGGGGTTTATTTTACACAGCACATGTGCAACAGTGAGGAAGAGGAGAGGAAACAATATATGCTGAATGACAGTTTAGCTTCACTTTAGCATTTTTTTTCTTGTTACGTTACCATTTTTTGGTTCTTACACCAACTAAAAGTTAATTTCAGTGATGCTAGGGCTGAAAATGTTGCCAAAACTCAGTGATTCCACATGACCTAATGACATTTGCTGTGTGATATTTTCCAGTTGCAAAAGATCCGATGCAGTAAATATACCCAGTGATCATGAATCACTTTTGCTTTTGATATTTCCTGTAGACACCTGAAGTCCAAAACAGCTCACTATAACACGTTGGTTTCAAGAGTTTTCAAGATTTGCCCAGCACTGCTGGCTGCAGCTGCTAATTTTGCTTCTATTATACTCTCTACTCTATACTCTGCACTATGAGATCATACCAAATCCCTCCTCAGTGTTCCCCAATCCTAATCTGAGAGGTCTGCCAGCCCTGGTTCAAGGTTTGAGAGCTGCAGGTGCGCACAGCACTGTGTGATACTGTATCCTGCACTGAGCTGAGGTCTGTGGTATATATAGGTCACTGTGCCCACAGCTCTTTCTCTCTATCTTCATCTCTCTCGCCCCCTCTCCTCACTCTGCCTGCTGCTAATATGTGAAGTCAGATGAAGAGGCTCGTTTCCCCTGGCTCTCCTCCTGAATCATGCAAAGCAGCTTCAAACATCAGAGAGCTTTACAGGAAGACCACTCCATGCACTGTAAGTGTGTGTGTGAGAGAGTGTGTTCACATGCGCAAAGCAGGTTAAGAATGCAGCAATTTTCCAGGAAAGGAAAACCACAGAAAATAATGAAAGGGAGGAAGCGGAGTTTGTGCCTGAGAGAGTAAATATTGCTGGTAAATCCCATGAAAAATCATATCCAACCAACAAGTATTGTGATATAACTTATTTCTCTTTGCCGTAGACCTCCATCAATGTCCAGCATGCCTACCAGATTTCATGGCAATCCATCTAATAGTTAATTTCACCACAAATGTAAACTGCACAGTGTCCCTAGAGAAAAAGTGGAGGATCTCCAAAGTTATTAAGATGTCTTTGCAAACATCAAGATATTTATTCATTTACTGAACAGACATTTTGTTGGATGTCTCAGGCAATCCATCCAGTAGTTTAGGACCAAAGTGGTAGGCTAATCAACCAACATCCCAGTAGTCCTTTATGATGAACACGGGCATCATAGTTTATCATTAGGTCTTCCTGCTGTAAATCCTCACTAGTGTACCAAATGTGTATTAACCTGTAGCTGAAAACAGCTGAACAAATGCAGTATTTACTTCGGTGTGACTGAGGTTGCCCTGGAATTTTAGGAAATTAACTAGCCTTTATTGAAAAATAAAACAATATTATTGACCGTTTTTTAAGACTCAGTCGCAGGCATCCTTTGCCTTTGTCCTCCTTTGCCTTTGTCCTCCTAAATAGAGGCTTGGGGTTGAGGGGCAAAGGCAGGATAGCAAAGTCAAAAAGTGTTGAGAGACTAACCAAGGCTTTGTTGGTTTTTGTCTTTTCACTGACTTTTTCACGCTAAGAAACAGAGACTGTAATGTCAGCCTTACCCATTTAGAAACATCTTCCTCCATCCAGTGACAGAGTGAAGCCAATCTGGAGACAAAGTTTGATAATCATGCTCTTCATCTACATTACACTCATTCTATCTCTGTCTCTCTCGCTCTGTTTTTTTCTCACTAATTCCAACAACTTACTTTTGTTCCTCTCTCCTATAATGAATTATTGAATAGTAAGTATCTTTTTTTAGACTCACTGCGTAGGCAAACTTATCGTGTGTATGTATGTATATATATATATATATATATATATGTGTGTGTGTGTGTGTGGGCGCTTCACATAGAGTACAGTTAAAAACACACCAGAGGGCAGAGACGAAGAGGACTGAGATGTTTGCAAAAACGTCTTCGTCCTTCCACTTGAGCTGCGTTTTATTTCAGTCACTGACATACTTTCTCACTTCAGAGCATCCACTCTGTCTGAATAATCTACATCTGGGATGTCCCCAAGTGGTTTTCCCTAAACCACGGTTTATTTTAAGAGAAGGCACTACACAGATTTTACACATCAAATTCAGTACTAGTAGAGTACTACTCTAAACATTTTTAATATCTTCTATGACTTTTTAAAGCCTGAGAAAAGAGCCCTGATTATGTCATAAATATACGTCCGTAACAGAGAGCCTGTGTTGCAATGGATTTTAAAAGACAGGAGCATCAGCAAGGAATGAAAGCATGTTAACTGTAACTGAATTATGGGAAATGTAGGTTCCAGTGTTTTTCATTCAAGTCACTAAAAGTCAGGAAAACTTTGCCTCTGCTGCAGTGATTCAGAGCACTTCTTCAAAAATATTTGCTGCCAGCCACCTGGGATGCAGTTTCCAGCCATTATTCAGTCACTGGAAACCTTCACATGTTTAATTTTTTTCAAATCTGTCCATTACTTACATACCTACTTTTACTTTAAACCCATTATAGGCTGTAAATGTTCTTTTTGTCCATACTTGCCCTAAAGAGATCCACTCCTGATGTGATTTTACACAAATTAAACCAATAAAAGACCAATAAAACAAGGATTTTACAAGTAAACGTTATAAGAAGCAACCTAGATAACATCCACTGGTTGTCCCCTGGCACTGGGTTTTATAACAGGTGTGACACTAAATGGAAAGTAATGAAACAAGTGGAGGTGAATTTTTATAACCAGGACCAGGCCTCCATACCAGTAATCCTAATGTCCTTCCTCCCTCAAATACAATGTGTGTGTGTGTGTGTGTGTGTGTGTGTGTGTGTGTAGCCTTATCTACTCTGCCACCATAATTTATTCTGGATTGCGAAGGCATTCTGATTGAAATGGCTCTCCGAAAACCTTTGGTTATAGGCTGGGGTCTCAGATTGAGTTGTTTAGGCATTAATTGAATCTGTGTGAGTGAGCACACAGGGATCCATGCACGTCAGACAGACGGATAGAGAAATAGATCAGAAAGACATGCAGTAAAAAAACGTATGGATGAGTATTAAGGGGGGAAATGGAGAGAAAAATGAAATGTTAGAAATTCAATGTGGGGCAGGCAAAAGAGAGCGGGGTAAATTAATGAATAGCAGAATGATGTGAGGGAGAAAGATACTGAGAGAACAGAGAAAAAAGAAAGAGGGGGAAGGGATGAAAGAGGAATGATGTACAGTGTAGCAAGATGAGAGAGACAGAGAAGGGATGTTTGAGACATGGAGGCATGCAGAGAGCATGAGTGGGAGAGACAGATTTAATTTGGGAGAGAATGTAAAGAAATAGGGGAGAGAAAAGGCCGATTTAAAGCCAGTGTACTTGGATACAATTTGAAGGACTCTCTGTTCTCACACATACAGAAACACCGGTCGGTCTGTCATACAGTCAATATGAAAACGTCTCTGTATGTCTACAGCTGTCCAAGCCATGACTAACAAGCATGTTAATGCATCTCATCACTCAGACAAGCGTGTCTCCTTTGCACGTCACACACATTGAAAAATACATAACCATACACGGATAAACACACAGATGTAAAAGTGACCCTGACTTAGCGTTAATGAGGGTTTATGAGAGTAGTGGGAGTGAACCAGAGCAGTTAAGCTGTGGGCTGTAAAACCAAAACAATGAGCTAAAAAATGCTCCATAGAGTCGAGGAGAACTGCTGTCCGTGCATGACGTATATAATCCATCTCGATTTGCTCACGTTATATAATGAAAAATGCCAATTTAGGAAGTATTACCTAATTTTATTGTATTTTATTTTATTCTACTTGTGCTTCTGCAAATGCATGCACGGAATAAAGTGAATGTGAATATCCACTGCACACTCCCTCTTTTCTGATTATTTACAGGTTTACGTGAAATTATTAGAGATGTTCAATATGGTCTCTGATTTCTGGACGCCACTCAATTGTGCTTGGCAGTGGCGGGCCGTTCATTTTACACCTGGGCCTTCAGTGGCGTCCTACCTGAATCAAACCACCTCTTAATACCATCATTATGACGTCACGGCTATAGAAACCATCAATATTATACAGAAAGGCGAATCAATATCTTCTCCTCAGTCAGCCATTGTGGGTTAAAAAAACTGCTATTAATACTTACGATTATGATAAAGTTTTAGCTTGTGCAGGTCGCTACAGATAAGAATCGCTGGCTTTGGCTAAACTCTCTGACCATCCAATCAGAGGACGTGAAAATACTAACGTCATCGTACGCCTGCTAGAAGGCCTTGGGGTCACCAACTCGAAATCTGATTGGTTAAAGCAACAGTTTCATTGCAATGTATTTTAAGCTACGGGTGCCTGCACTTTTGATTCTGAAGGCCTCAGGGCAGATTTCTTTGACCCTGGCAACACATGATGGCTGAAATATGACTGGATAAAAGCTCTAATATAAACATACACTACTGGAAGCTCCCCAGCCCAGAGACGCGCTATGAAATGAAGAGCATAGACTATTAGGAATAATCTAAAATGATTAATGGGAAAATATTAAAACATGAATCAGTGATTCTGAGTTTAGGCCAGCAGAGAAGGCCTTGCTGGCCCTGACGGCCCACCACTGGTGCTTAGATAACAACACATCGGTGCTTTGATTGAGTACCACGGTCGTAAAAAGTGGAGGCGAAGAGTCAAATGGAAGGGGTCAGTGAAGATGGCGAGCTGTTAGCCAGTGAACCCACCCCCCATGAGATACGGTCTCTCTAATGGAGGACGAGGGCTAATTGGGTCATTTCACCACAGCTGAGTGAGTGAGCAAACCGCTAGCTTCAGAGTATCCGCAGACATCTCCACTTCTACCAAACATGAGAGAGACAAGGAGGAACGCACAGACCGCAGCATGTAACACGCTGGTTTTTATTTGTCAGAAACCAACAACATTTTACTTGCAGACATGTTGGCAAACGGTAATACCGCTGTGAGTTTATTCGCCCCGAGAGAGCCGTCTGTATGCAACAGCTCTGTGCAGTGAAAGACGGTGTTACTGGAGTGAAATAGATTTATTTAAGAGCAAGATGTTTGAACGCCTACAGCGCGCCCCTCTGCCACTCTCAACAGACTCCCAACACATCTGTTACAACCACACACACACACACACACACACACACACACGCACACACCTACACACACACACACACACACACACACACACGCACTCACACACACAGGGTGAAGGCTGGCTGTGAGACTGAACTGACATATTAACAACCCAGAATTGTAAAGGCCGTGGTTTCTATTCTTAGACAAGTTGATTTTGCTTGAGTGAATAAACGACCTTTATGCTGAAATAGGATGACAATTATCTCCTGTCCTGATGTGTGTGTGTGAGTGTGAGTGTGTGTGGACTGTATTCAGGTCCTGCCAGATCAGATCTCTTACTCTCGATCTTCTTCGCCCTCTTCTTCTTCTTGTTCTTCTCCTTCTCCTTCTTCTTCACCCGTCTCGTCCCGCACGCTCCAGTTTCCATGGCGATGGATGACAGATGAGATCTGGTTAGAATAAGAGTCATGAAGCTCTGCATTCTCATCATGTGGATTTTATCATCATATTGCATCATGTTGCAATAAGCCTGTTCATTCTAAAAATGTGAAATGTTGGCATCTCATTCTTTAATCTGGTCGGAACACATTGGTTTCTGTTTTACTCTGAACAGGATACCATTAGGATGCCTTTAGGAAAGCTAAACCCACTGCAACGTTTAATTAGAAATACTCTAAAAATACTTAAAGTACTCTCAGTTCATATACTGAGCATCTAACGACCCTTTTGGTTTAAACCACTGTTTCTAAAGTGAGGAATGAATTTTAATACTTCTGTCGAGACAGTTTAAACGGTCTAAACAGCTTGCTTAATGATCAATATGTCTTATCAAAGTGTTATTCTGAAATCATTACTTTAAAGAAGCAGTGTGCCCTGATTTTTTTTAGGGAATTTACTCCCTTACTTGTGCACGGTCATCAGGAGCACCTGCTTTGGGTTAAAACTCAAGTAATTTGACAAATTAAAAGGGATGATAAGTGACAATCTTGTTGTCTTCCAGGTGTTGTACTTGCAGCAGGCTGAGGTCACCAGGGAGCGGGTATACGCCATGCACCAGTCCAGCATCGACGGCGTGGAGGACATGTCAGCACTGGCTGAGCTTCACGAAGCCGCCATCATGCACAATCTATACCAGCGTTACCAGAAGGATAACATCTATGTAAGAGCATTCAGATAGACGTGTGTGTCTTTGTGTTTTTAAATATGTGTGACAGTGATTATGTGGCCAAACGTGTGTGTGTGCATTATGTTTCTGTCTTAATGTGCCCCCCCCCCTTCTCCTTTTCCAGTAAGCTTTGCATGAGGCTTTTAGTGGGAAACACAAATCATCTTATCAGACCCATCTGCTCTAAGTGGAACAGGAGAGAGGAAGAGAGTCTTATAAAGTGAGAATATTGGAGTAAACCAAATCGACGGTGAACAGCGGTGACACCCATGGTTACCATGGTAACAGCAGTTTAATACTGCGTCAAAAAACTCTTCGGACAACTACTTTGTTAGAAATACAACATTGGATACCTGGTATAAGTGTTTGCAGTGCAACCAAACCAACTGCCATTGTTTTAGTAATAATGTTGATGAATAATTGTTCCAACTGTGTTACGGTTTCATGCTACGTTCTCTCCAAGCAACAGTAGGACACAGTAAAGGTGATTATGGTGCGGAGGAATTGAAAGTGTGCTCACTGTGGCTGCTCCTCCTACTTCAATGTCTCCTTTGCAAAAATTAAAAATGATCCGCTTACAAAAAAAACTCCAACATCCAAAATCACCCTAACATCGCAGAAACAGTTGAATGCTAGCCACAGTGACATATACATTGCTTTTCCTATGACTGCTTCACAATAAAAGCCACTGTAAATATTCTGTTTGTATCAGTGCTAACTTAATACAGCTCTGATGAACAAAACAATAAACAGTAAGCTATTATCAATGAGATACAGTTATAAACAGTAATGCCGTTAATCCCTTGTGTGTGCAAAAGCAGTTTGAATCCTTCATAGGAATAGAGGACACTGCCACCAACAACAATAATAGCTCACAATGGCCACTGCGGAATAATGTTGACCATTAAAAGCATAAGAACAAAGGATGTGATTTCATGAAAACATCAAGGTTTGTAACTGTAAGACTCCATTCTCGCTTTAATACAAGAATTATTGAAACAACAACATCTTGAACAGGTTGAATTATCTCACCCCGTTGCTGGGATTTATTTTTATCATTTCTTTTCTTCTTTAGGAAAAGAAGATTTCAGTGGCTTTGTTTTAAGCTGTTGATGTTCAAGCCTATTAATCATACAGACTTTATACTGCTGCTGACCATTTGCCACAGCATATACCATACTCCAAATAGGCAAACTGAATGGCAACACACTAATATGCCTAGAAAGCATGACAAATGCAGGCATGAATGCACATATATATATATACACTAATACAGTGTATCACTGAAATGCTCTGCTGTCTTTCTCAGATCCCATAATGGTCTCAATCATCACAAGAGAAATGAATTTGATTGAGAGTAACTGATTATGATCAAGACCAAAAACTAGTACATTTTGATCATGTTTACGAGGATCTGAAAGTCAGACATTTGGAGAGCCTGAAAACCTGAAAGATTACCAGACAACAGACCAATAACAGCCTCCGTGGGTGTGACCTAATCTAGATGATGAAATATTGTCCATACATGGATTTCCCATAAGCTGATCATAAGAATTTACCCTGTGTGGGTCAGCTCTCTGCGTCACTGTTTGTTCATGCATTTATGTGTATACGTGTCCTTCAGTTTTATATGTGTGTGTAGTACACAAGATGCACAGACATTGTAATACGACACGATGGAAAGCATGCTGACCTGAGGTTTCTAGTGCAGTAGGACACAAAGCAAGGTGACTGTTTCAGCACAAACAGTTCAAAATAGAAATCTAGAGTACCACCTCCATTATCTTACCCATTTGACCCCAGCTTTCTGGTGATTTGTCACTCGTCTCTCCCTCTGTCAGATCTCCACCCTGCAGTGTTCCCTTATCCTTCAATCCAGATTAATATCAACACAAGGCTGTTTTAAACTTTGATATACATTCTCTGTGTGTGTTCCTGAGAGCTTGTCGTTTGCATACAGTGGGTGTGTTAGTGCTTTTACATTAAGTGTGTTGGTGCATGTTTACAGCTGTATATTTGAAACAGAGAGAAGTGACAAGAAGAGAAAAGAAACAGTTCAATAATGATGCAGAAACAGAACCTTGAATATTGTTTCTTGACTCTTTTCAGACTAATATCGGCAGCATCCTGGCAGCCGTCAACCCCTACAAGCAGATCTCAGGTCTGTATGACCCAGAGAGGGTGGACCTGTACTCCAAGCACCATCAAGGGGAGCTCCCTCCGCACATCTTTGCCGTGGCCAACGAATGCTACCGCTGCATCTGGAAACGCCATGACAGTCAGTGTGTCCTTATAAGGTCAGTTTCAACCATGGAGAAGGCCTTTTTGTTAATTAAGTATACCGGCTTATCCCTAATTCATGTCTTATCCATCCATCAGTCTGTCTCTCAAGCCATCCATCCATCCATTTCTTAAATCCTGTATCGCAGGGGGCCTGCATCCTATCCCAGAATGCATTAGGCGAGACAGTAGTTTTTACAATTCCTACTGTCCTACTTAGCGAGAGTTGAACACATGCATTTTTTATGTCTCTGAATGCAGTCTGTCTTATTTGCTTTATTGTCCAGAGTTAGATGAGAAGATACTTGCCACTCTTGCATATGAAGCTAAAGCCAGTAGGCACCTAGCTAGCTTAGCGTGTAGACTGGAAACAAAGGGAAACAGCTCGCCTTGCTCAAAAAAACCAAAAGCCTGCAGAAAATTAAATGTAAGAATAGAGTCTTCTATTCCTCGGTGCCCTGAGGACTGTCCTGCATTGTGTAATCACAAAGAATTGCATCAGATATTGTATCTTTTACTGCTTTTTAACTGTTAACTGTTTAACTGCAAGTGTTAATCTGTCAAAATTCTTATTAACGGGTAAATAGTTAATTGTAGCATCCATAGTTTCCAGTCGAAACAAAGCTAACCTGTTGCCAGCTTTTGCTCCATATTTACTGTACAGACATGAGAGTGGTATCATCATCCTCTCACTCTAAAGCATATTTCCCCAAATGTTAAACCATTCCTTTCAGGTTGAGCTTAGCCTGTAGTTTGGTTATCTCTGCCTCTCTCAATAATAAGGAAACACAGTTATTCTAATCTTAAGATTTTTGGTTGGTCTAATTTCAGATCCACTTGTTGTTTACATGTGCTCATACCCAACAACCAAAGCAGATGAGTGTAATGTTACAGATAGCTCGGACTAAAGTGCTCATCGAGAGGAATTGCTTCCCTGATTGTGACACCAGATGGAGGCTCAGGAATCACCCTTGGAGACCAGAATATCCTCAGCAATGTTCATGGCAATCTGGCCAGTGCTTAGCCAAATTTAATGCACTTATGCATACCCACTGATAAAGGTGATGGCTGTAGGAAGTGGACTAGCGTTTTCACGTTTTCAGTGGGTGTTATAAATGACAAGTTTTTTCAGATGAAGATGAACTAGACGATGAAATAGACGCTGCATCTGCCTTGGTGGTGAAAATCAATGAGCGTATCCCTCCACCAATAAAAACAAAAAACAAACACTGGGTGAAGTTGGTTAGCCGCTCCTGGTCTGCCCGGCTAACTGGCTCGATCTGGTAGTCAGGTCAGACACCTCGTGATGCTTTCAATTACAATCAGGCGTTGTCTCACTCTGTGTAATCCATATATTTATATCTATATTTATATTTATATTTATATTTATATTTGCTATTTTTTGTCTTTTCTATTGCTTTGTTTCTTTCACTGTCCCTGTTTATATTGTTGCTGCTGTAACAAGAAAATTTCCCCCTATGGGGGATAAAATAAAGAAGTCTAAAGTCTAAAGTCAAGTCTAAAGTCGTGTACTGATTGAGATAGACTGGGAGCTGATGTAATATCGTTGAAGCTATCAAACCTCAGTATCAATTAAACAACCAGACCAGTTTGAGATATGGGAATGTCAGAGAAGGTCACAGTGTATTTAATTAAATTGGTGTTTGTGTGTGTGTGTGTGTGTGTGTGTGTGTGTGTGTGTGCGCTCCAGTGGTGAATCAGGGGCTGGGAAGACGGAGAGCACTAAACTGTTGCTTCAGTTCCTGTCGGTGATGAGCCAGAAGTCAGCTGGGACTCCATCAGAAAAAACTACACGAGTGGAGCAGGCCATCGTACAAAGCAGGTACATGTGATCAGAAAGAAGAAGAAACACTTCCCCGTTCATTTACTATTACTGCCAGCGCTGGTGTTAGGTCTTTTGGGCCAACTCTGAATGTCCATGTTAAGTTTCAAATTTCATAATCGAAGAATTTTATAATTCAATTAAGGACTTTCCTGACCACGTCAAGAGTTTTACAATAGTATAGTCTCAAGCCTTGAGGGACAACTCAAAGTAAAGTCATGGGTCTTCAAAAGCAAGTCTGTAAGGTCTCTGAATGCTGACTAGGGCTGCAATCAGGCTGTTCATGTTTTTACACCACTAACATCAAGTCCATTCAATACATAACCGTAATAACTAGACAGATAGATTGATAGGAATCTCTAGTGGTTTTATTTGTTTTTGATTGTTTCATGATTTTAGCAGGTAAAACCTTAAAACTTGAAGGATTTTGTCTTTAAGTCTTAAGTCAAGTCAAGTCTTCAGGGACTCACAGCAGCAAGTCTCAAGGTTACAGCTGATTAATACCAAATTACCACTGAGTAACCTCAGATAGAGTTTAATAATCTGTGTTTGTATTGGACACTCATGTATACATCTATACATATAACCATAAGCATATAGTGTACTATATTCTATACTACATGCACAGATAATCACAGACAACTGAAGCACTAACTAAAGGTTTGTACTCTCTGTGCAGTCCAATCATGGAGGCGTTTGGTAATGCTAAGACTGTCTACAACAACAACTCCAGTCGCTTTGGGAAATTCATCCAACTTCACTTCTCTGAGGGCGGCAACATCCAGGGAGGCTGCATCATTGACTGTATCCTTATGTGTGTATACGAAACAAGTATATTTGTATGACACGTACCAGAATTCATATGTGCTTTTATTATTACATCATTGTATGTGCTCTTATTGAATAAACAGGTGCTCTAAAGGGGTATATTTGTGAAGAACTCAGGTTAAAATGTTGTTTCCTTGACTCTCTGTCTTTCAGATTTACTGGAAAAGGTAAACAAATCCACATCTGCAGCCAGGCCATATCAAGTTAAAACTCGTTAGGAGTGATTTGTCAGTTTTGCATTATGAATCATAATGAAATGTTAATAATGGCTTTGCTGCTTTGGTTTTGCTGTAGAACCGAGTAGTACGACAAAACCCCGGAGAACGAAATTACCACATCTTCTACGCTCTGCTGGCTGGAGCTAGCAAGGAGCATAAAAGTGAGGAAAATCATAAAAATGTTCGAACATTATGAGTGTCTATAGAAATATCTATAGGAAATGCACACAACCAGAACCTGTAACTACTACTACATCTACATAATGTTAAGTATGACAGTGTGCGTCTTTCCTAATATCACACTGACTTTGTCTATCTCCTCTATCAGGCCTCTACTTCCTGGAGGACCCTCCTGAATCTTTCCACTACCTCAGCCAATCAGGATGTATGAAGGACAAGAGCCTGAATGACAAAGAGCTATTTAACAGTGTTATGGTCAGTGTCACTGCATTCACTCTGTTGGTCTTTTTCCTGTGTGCAGTCTTTGTCAGGTAGATTAAAGTGAAATATAACTAAAGTTTATCCATTTCACTATAAGTAATAGAAGTATACATACCAACTATGCTTACTGTAACTTAGTAATGTAACCCAGTCACACTAGTTAGTTAACTTGTGAGATGTTGATCTTCCTGCATTACCATGGTAATAACTGCCCCTCTGACAATGAGGTTGTTTTTCCTTCTCTTAGTCTATTTGATTTCCATTAAAAAGTATGAACACAAAGATATACTGGAGGACAAAAATCTGAATTTTGATCTGAATTTGGGTGTTTTTTTAACCATGACTCAAAAATGGACAGATGTAGAGACCTAATTTCAAACCCAAAGACGATGTGTGCAACCGGGAAATAGATAAACATAAAATACTGAAATTATTATAAATTATATATTATTAGATATATTATTATAGCCCCTGGGTTTAATGGTTTGTTAGATTTTGGCAAATGTCTTCCTTGCTTTACATCTTGAGGTCGAAATAGTTTCTATGTGGAGAGAAATGTTAGTGCAGTTGAAACTTAAAACAGCATTTGTCATACCTGTGTAAATTAGTGCTTTGATGCAGAATCAGCGATCATGCTATATTCTGTTTATCTTCTCAGTTACTGAGATGTTGATGACTGAACCTTTGCCTACAAAGAATTTTAAACAGTGTTATGAGTGTTATAGGTCTTCTGTTGGTTGCACCTAATCTCTGCCCCTGTGCTTTTCTCTGTGTAGGAGGCGCTGAAGGTGTTAGAGTTCACAGAGGAGGAGATCAGAGACATGTTTAAGTTGTTGTCAGGAGTCTTACAGCTTGGAAACATCGAGTTCATGACTGCGGGAGGAGCCCAGATCACCACCAAGCAAAGTCAGTTAACAGCGGCTCATGTAAAGTGTGTTAGGAAAGTATAACTTAGACGTATTGCAGACTTGTAACACACATTTGTCCATCTTCCAGCGGTCACTAATGCCAGTGAGCTGTTGGGCCTGGATGCCTTCCAGCTGTCTGAAGTCCTGACTCAGCGCTCCATAATCCTCCGAGGAGAGGAAATCTGCTCCCCGCTCACCATAGAGCAGGTCAGCACACACACATGTACACACACAGTAATTCTCCCCACATCTTGATCGATCTCTGCCTCCGACACACTCAAACACCCGGCCTAACACTTTCCTTCTCGTCCTTACAGGCCGTGGATTCCCGGGACTCTGTTGCCATGGCGTTATATTCCCAATGCTTCTCCTGGATCATCCTCAAGATCAACCAGAAGGTCAAAGGGAAGGAAAACTTTAAATCCATTGGCATCCTTGACATCTTTGGCTTTGAGAACTTTGAGGTCAGAACTTTGCAGGAAGCTGTTTTCTCAGGACCAGCAGACCCAATGCAGATCTGTATGTAAGACATGTGTCTTTGCTTCCAGGTGAATCGGTTTGAGCAGTTTAACATCAACTACGCCAACGAGAAACTTCAGGAGTACTTCAACAAGCACATCTTCTCTCTGGAGCAGCTGGAGTACAACAGGTACACTTATACATAAAGTATATCTATACAAGCCTGAATAAACAAAGACTTACATATCACTTAAATAGTTTACTGACTTCAATAAAACAATATGAAAAATATTGAATACAACTTAAAGTGATCAAATAAAAACTTAAAGTCCAAACAATCATTTATATATGATATAATTCTGTCACAACATGAGCAAAATTATGAACAATAATTATTATTATTGCACACTTATAACATGCTTATACTTATTATATACTATGAGATATTCAGGTTGCTTAATATATGTTAATTAAACTAGTAGTTTTCTCTCCACAGGGAAGGCGTTCAGTGGGACGCCATAGACTGGATGGACAATGCGGAGTGTCTGGACCTTATAGAGAAAGTAAGGAACTGATTTGTCGCAACTTGTAACATAAATAGTGTTCAGAGTTGTAACAGTGTCAGTTAGTGCTTCCAACTCCAACCCATAAACAGGCAGGAGTGGAAAATGAGTTGTAAAAACTGATTTGCTGTTACTTCTTATCTCATTTGCACCTCATTTGTAAAATATTTCCATGCATTTTTCAAATGTTTTGCATAATTTTCATTTTCTGAGCAAACAATTTTGAGGTTGAAAGTTTGAGTTGAAATAAAAGTTACTTCTCTGTCAGTTAAGGGACGTGTTTGACGCCAGCCTCAGATGCTCTCTGCAAACTCATCTAACAATATTGGACTGACGACTTAGACGAAGGTACTGATTTCATAAAGCTGATGCAGTAACAGGATGTTTTTTCGCTCTCTCCTAGAAACTGGGCTTGTTGGCACTAGTGAATGAAGAGAGTCGATTCCCCAAAGGAACCGACTTCACTCTGCTGGAGAAGTTGCACAGCAGACACTCTGTGAGTCACTTACACATTTTTGTGCACCTCATGCATAATTCACAAAATGTTAAGCTGCTGTGCTGGTATTAAACGTCACATTACATTTTGTTTTTTGTGCTATTTTCCTGCTTTTTGCAGACAAATCCTTACTATGTCAAACCCAGACTTGCTGAGTACCAGTTCGGGATCAAACATTATGCCGGGGAGGTGAGTGATGCACAGCCTCACATCAGCATACTGCACATGTTGTTGTGTGAAGTCTGGGAAATTTATGATGACCCTGTCTGTCGTCATCAGGTCCTGTATGACGTCAGAGGGATCCTGGAGAAGAACAGAGACACCTTCAGAGATGACATCCTGAACATGCTCAAGGACAGCAGGCAGGACATTCAGATACTCTAAATGAATAGTTTATTGGGACTGTAATAAGTCATTAAGCAATAGCTTCATTTTAGTCATTAAAAGAAAAAATGCTTTCAAATTAACAACAAAAATCAGCTACAGTTGGTTTTTCTATTTCTATTCCCTTTTTTTATTTTTCCATTTTTAATGTTTCCAGTGACATAATTTATCACATATAAATGTGTAATCCATTTCGTTTCTGTTGCCTTTCAGACTGGACTTCATCTATGACCTGTTTGAGAAGGTCGGCAGCAGGAACAATGAGGAGAAGATGGGAACGGCCAGACGTAAGCCTACAGTGAGCTCCCAGTTCAGGGTGAGTGACGCAAACAGTTTGAAATTATTAGATACCAAACATAACAAGCAACTCATAACAAAGGATGTACAAGTCAGCGCCACAGGGAGTGGAGAGAATACAGATGTTATGGATCAAAGGAAGTGCTTAGTCTTAAAAATGTCAGAAATTAGTGAAAATGGCCTGCATATTTTTCCAGACCCCAAGATGACATCATTAAATGTCCTGTAATGTGTGCCGCACAGTCCAGACCCAAAGATATTCACTTTATGATGATAGAAAACAGAAAGAAGCAGCAAACCCTCACATTAATAGAAACTGGAAAGAGTACAAATTTTCTGAAAAAATAAATATATTAAACTATTGAATGATTATTGAAATTGTTGGTGTGTTCACTGGCATATGAAAGAAATGAAATGCTTAAAATAATCTGTCTCCTCAGGACTCCCTGCATGCCCTCATGGCCACTCTGAGTGTGTCCAACCCTTTCTTCATTCGCTGCATTAAGCCCAACATGGAAAAGGTCTGTCTCTGCCTTGCATCTCCACCAGTTCTTCACATTACTACAGTCTCTACAGCCTGGTTGACAATCACCTAATGAAGTCTCAATTAAATGTTAAATAATATTAGTTTTTTTACTTGTAGAATCCAAGTGTGTTTGACCCAGAGGTCGTCCTGAACCAGCTGAGGTATTCTGGGATGTTGGAGACTGTGAAGATCCGTCGTGCTGGCTTCCCCGTCCGCAGAACTTTCAAAGATTTCTTCTCTCGGTGAGTATCTCTGTGTGTCTCTGGGATGATACTGCTGACATCTCTCTTTTGTTGTCTCTCACTCTTGGCCCTCTTTCTTTTCCACCTGCCAGGTATAAGATCATTCTGAAAGAGAAAGTAGCAGGAGCAGGAGATGATAAGAAGAGAAGTACAGACCTTCTGACCAAATATGACAAGACCAAGAAAGAGTGGCAGTTGGGCAAGACCAAGGTAAAATTTAGCAACAACTTTCAGACTTTAGACAGCTGTAATGACAGATATGATGATGTTGGTCCAGCTTTGAACCACCACTTGTAATAATACATGATAAACTTTATCCATCATTTAATAGGTTTTCTATACTTGACATTAGACGTCTTCCTGATAACCCTTCGCTGTTGTTCTTCAGGTGTTTTTGAAAGAGTCTCTGGAGCAGCGTTTAGAGAAAGATAGGGATGAAGTCAGACGCCAAGCTGCCATGATAATTCGAGCCCATCTTCTCACTTTCTCTGCCAAGTAAGACCCTCATAATAGGAACTGGCATTTTAAATGTTCAACTGCAAAGGTCCACCTCAGTAATGGCTACAAATGGTATGATTCTTCTGTTTTTACTCATCGTATTCTACGTGTTTTTGTGCACAGGAAACACTTCAAGCACATGCGCGCCAGTGTCGTCACCCTCCAGAAACACTTCAGAAAGCACATCCAACGCAGGCGGTTTGTGAAGCAACGCAAGGCAGCGCTGGTGCTGCAGAGACACAGGCGAGGTCAGGTGGCGCGCACTCGAGTCCGAAAACTCAAAGAGGAGAAGAAGAAGAAGGAGGAAGAACAGAAGAAGCAAGATGAGGGGGAGAAGAAGACAACGGGCGAAGGGGAGCAGGGGGAAGTGGAAGAAACAAACGCTGACACTTCAGTGCGTTATTTAAAATACCCTTAAAGAAAAACAAAAAACCTCAGACACCTCAAATGTTACATTCTCCACCCTTGGATTTACAGAATAGAGGAAATCTTTGTAAAATGACATTTTCAGCTTATTTCATGCTTAAGGTGTCCTTTCTCTCCTCTCTTCCCCTCCAGGATGAAGCCCGGCAGATGGAGGAGATCCTGCAGTTGGAGCGAGAGATCGAGCGCTTGCAGAAGAAGAGGGAGGACGAGGTGTCCCAGCTGTGTGAGTCGTCCAAACAGGAGCTGCAGCTGCGCCGGGACGCTGAGCTCAAACGGATGAAGAAGGAGGCGTCCCGCAAGGCCACAGAACTCATCGACCTCCTGAACTTCGGAGGCGTGGATCCGTCTTTGGGAGCAGGCGCAGCCAAGCCTGCTGCAGAGGTGAGCGCTCCGAAAGCTGCACAGGTCGGCAGAGCTGCGTCCAAAGAAGATGAGGTAGACGAGGGCTTTCATGCTGAAGAGGAGTGCATCCCTCTGCCTGACTTCCCTCCTCCCGCTGAGACAGATGCTCCCATCGATCAGGAAATATTTGCTCAACTCCCTCCTCCCCCGCCTGCTTTTGCAGAGGGGACAGTGCCTCCTGCACCTCCTCCTCCACCTCCTCTTCCCACAGACGGTGTTCCTGCTGCTGGACTTCCTCCCCATCCTCCTCTTCCTCCACCTGGAGACGGCTCTGCTATCCCTCCACCACCTCCTCCTCCTCCTCATCCACCAGGAGACAGGGAGAAGAAAGATGGAGCCAAGCCAGAGCAGGAGAGGAAGGTGAGCATGGTGGAGAGCCTGGTGGACGGGGAGGAGCCGATCTACAGCATGCCGGCCGACACCGAGTCAGATTACGACCAGGAGGAGGAGGAGGGATCCGTCACTGCCGGCGACGACAGCTCCGTATCGGGGAGCAACCGCGGAAGCACCGTCACAGGGGATGAGGAGCACCCGAGGAAGTCGACCTGCACCAATGCCAGCATCGAGTCCTACAGAGGCAGCTCTGACTCTGTGAGGACACACACTCACACGCATCATCACACGCGTGCACGCAGATATGTATGAACAGCTAAACAGCAAATAAATACATTTTTGAATTTTTCCCAAGCATCGTTATGAAATTTGATGATATAATGTAAAAATGTTCTTGTTCAAATTAGGTAAAGTAATTCAGGTTATTGTCTGATGTTGCAGTATGCAGACAGTGATGATGAGCATGATGGCATGATGGACACCGATGAAGAAGTGACTAACGGCAGAGTGACCTTGCTAAATGGAAATGGACCACCATATTTCCACGGCTACCTCTACATGAAGGGTGGGTTTACATCATCTCTGCCTCTTGAATTTTATTTTCTATGTACTTTTATGACGGTGATTCTACTCTCTGCTCCTTCAGCTGGTCTGATGATCCCGTGGAGGAGGCGCTGGTGTGTGCTGAAGGATGAAACCTTCATGTGGTTCCGGTCCAAACAAGAGTCTCTAAAGTCTGGCTGGCTCTACAAGAAGGGAGGAGGGCTTTCCACTCTGTCACGGAGGTTGTTGTAGTTGCTACTGAGTGTAGCCTGCATGCTAATTAAATTACCTTGAATGTAGTTGCCCATGGGTTAATAACATCCTACAAAGCTTTAAAATCCTTTGAAAAGTACTAAAAGTTCCGTTTAAAATACACATTAATCCAACTAAAAGCACTTATTTTCTTAAACTCTTTAAAATTGTATTTTCATGTAAGAGCAATGACATGATGCATGAAATAAACAGTTTGGCTTGTGGATGCATGGTGGCTTGATAGTTAGAAAGACTGTCTTGTACTTGGAGGACAGTGTGTGAGTGACCATCTGTCTTGGATGAATAAGCCCCTGTGTGTCTGTCTGTCTTGAGGTGTTCATATGTATGTCTAACTCACTGCTTTAAACCCTCTGCAGTGCTGGAGGACTTCAGTGTCCTTCTCAAGCCGATGTACTGGGACTTTAGTGAGATTTTACTTCTCAAGTCTCATAATCACTTCAAAAAAGTAAAAGAGCTGATCAGTAAAAGTCACAGTGTTGCTTCTCACAAAACTGGACTTTGTTTGATGCTTTTTTTGGTTTGGTCTTGTTCATCATAAACAACCTACACGTAACACAATGTTCCAGATATTCACAAAATGAGAAAACAATCTTGCAAACAAGGATAAAAACACAAAAATTCAATATAACTTATTTCCATAGAGGTCCTGGAAGTTGTCCCTATGAATGTGTGATATGTATGAACTGAAAGGGAAATCAGATAGTAATATCAATATAATTGTATGTAAAATCAATACATTGCGCTAACATAGATTTTGTGTATAGTTACTTCCACCCTTGTATACGTGTATGTACAGTACAGTATTCCAGATAGAAATGGAGTCAATATGCATCACTTATAGAGTCTCAGCAACTTTTATAATGTCTATGGTGGGTTGGCTTGGCTTTTTTTTCATTGTGCCTCATTCTACCTCAGAAACTGGAAGATGCGCTGGTTTGTCCTGAGGGACAGCAAGCTGATGTACTACGACAACGACAGTGAGGAGAAGCTGAAGGGAACCATCGACATCCGAGCCGCCAAGTAAGATTTCAAGGATGCTTCAGTGTCAAAAGTCACACACAATCCCTCATTCACTGCATTCTAGAGAAACAGCTGCACCTCTCAGACGTGTGTACTGGTTGTGTTTTTACAGGGAGATCGTGGATAATCACGAAAAGGAGAACGCTCTGAACATTGTGACCGATGAGAGGACCTATCAGGTGTTTGCCGAGTCGCCAGAAGATGCAAGGTGTGGTGGAGACTTTAGTTAGTTTGTAGAAAACACCAACAAGTTACTGTTTTTACCTGAGTAGACTCCTATATTCTAATTTCTAATTGTGTCCTCCTGTGCAGTGGGTGGTTTAATGTGCTCAGTAAAGTGCGTGTGTGCACTCCTGAACAGCTGCTGGAGATGTCCCATGAACAGGCCAACCCGAAGAACGCTGTGGTCAGTCTCTAAAACAAGATAACAACCACTTTTTAACAATATTATGGCTTCTACTGTACATTTTCTGACCTCATCTGACCTGATTTTAAAAGTGTCTCCCTAAAGTTAAGTTCTCTTTGCACTGTGTTAGATCACTTTGTAATTACAATAGTGCTCAACTAATTCATGCTCACCTTTCGTCCTTTAGGGAACTCTTGATGTGGGGCTGATTGACTCTGTTTGTGCTTCAGACAACCCTGATCGGTGAGTTGGATCAATCATAGCCAAGACCATTTTATGTTCACATTCAAATTTATTGAATTTTAGAGCAGAAGATGAAGATGATGGTTTTGGTGCTAGTTCCTCCAAAATGAAGGGAAACGCTCTTTTTAAACAATTGAGCTGATTTCTGATGTTCTCCAAGCATACATGGAAAAATCCATTGTAGAAAATGCAATCTATCCTCTGGGTTTAGTGTCAGTAGATGACCATAGTAGACCATGATGCAATGTGACTATAGCTTGCAATTCAAAGTTCAACTTTTTAAAAATTAAATGTGAACATGTGGCACACAACACACCTTTTATCTCTTTGTTTCTCACACATGGAAAACTGGAAACCCACCACCATCCATCCACTATCCATTCATGAAACCCTTATATATATCTGAAGGTGGATTTTCTTCATCATTTGACCTTTGCAGGCCCAACTCCTTCGTCATCATCACGGCCAACCGTGTGATCCACTGCAACAGCGACACACCGGAGGAGATGCATCACTGGATCAGTCTGCTGCAGAAACCCAAAGGAGACGCCAGGATAGACGGGCAGGAGTTCCTCGTCAGAGGTGAGATATGTGTAAACCTTTACATGCACTAAGCATTAGCAAGATTTTTGTAAGATAGAGGAGAGGTCTGAATGTTATAAGCCACAACAATGTCCAGTTATTGTCCAATTCTTGTCCAGCACTTGTGTTACTGTAATAAGACACATTACATTTAGTACATTTTTTCCCTCCCTTCTCTCTACCTGTCCTGCCGTCTTTCAGGCTGGCTCCAAAAGGAGATGAAGACGAACGCTAAGAGCACCTCCCTGAAGCTGAAGAAGCGCTGGTTTGTTTTGACCCACAACTCCTTGGATTACTACAAGAGCTCAGAGCGAAACTCCTCCAAGATGGGAACTCTGGTCCTTAACTCCCTCTGCTCCATCATTCAGCCAGACGAACGAGTGCACAGGGAGACAGGTGAGGAAAGACGGATGAAGGGAAAAGGCAGGGAGGGCAGCTTTAATCAGGGATTAGACATGGGAGGTTTGAGACTACATGTAAAGAGATAATTCTGGTTTTACATTCATATACATGAAAAATGTTCCGTAACTGGATCTCATTAAACTAAATAAAGGAAAATAATTATACCTCTGTTCTAAAACTTAAGTATCCCCTTGGTGGTAATCATTTTTTTTTTTCATTTTTCAGGTAATAGCTCTAATAAATGTTTTCACAGGTTACTGGAACATCATCGTGTATGGGAGGAAGCACTCCTACCGCCTCTACACCAAGATGCTGAACGAGGCCATGAGGTGGACAGCAGCCATACAGGGAGTCATTGACAGCAAGACTCCCATAGAAACTCCAACTCTGCAGCTCATCAGAGACATC